>NW_016690255.1:2419328-2704017 GCF_001604755.1 Lepidothrix coronata | reverse complement strand
TGGGGACAAACATTTTAGCAGGGCCTGTTGCAATAGGATAAGGGGTAATTATATTAAATTATGAGAGAGCAGACTTAGACTAGATATGAGGAAGAAATTTTTCACAGTGATGACGGTGATGCAGCCTTATCCAGTTGGGTCTTGACAATGTCCAGAGACACAGAATGCGCACTTGTCTAGCCACTGCTTTACTGCCTTCAAAGGTTTACTTACAGGTAGTCTGACCCTCAAGTTTCAATTTATGCCCATTCTCTCTCATCCTCCTTCACCATGCACTGCTGTGACAAACCTGGCTCTATCTTCTTCAAAATCTCATAGGTATGAGAAGAACGCTATTATGTCCTCCCAAAACCTTATTTTCTCCAAGTTGAACATAGTTCCTTCAGCCTTTCATCTAAGGACAAGTGGACACAATCACCTTGGTGGCGCTCTGCTGAACTCACTCCAGTTTGTTGACATTTCTTGTACTACGCCAAAACTGGATGCACTGTTCTGGATTTAGTGTAACAAGAGGTAAGCAGAGGAAAGGTAATCCTTTCCCTTTGATCTGCTGGCTGTGTTCCTGTTAATACAGCCCAGGATGCTGTTAAGTCTTCTCACATTCAGCTTGCTGCCTACCAGGCCTGTTTCAGCTCTCCAGTCAGCCTCTACTGCTGTAAGTGGTTTGAGGTGCAAGACTTTGCATTTTTAACTTAAAGTAGTCCTTAAGAGCTGAACAGATGATGTTAGAGCTACAGGTGTCTTAAGGACATTGGTTTGAATCCCAGAAGTCTTATTCCTCTTTTTCTAAGATCTGTGTTGCATGACAGCGAGGATGACTTGAAGACTTCTCAAGCACAAAACATGATGCACTTCCTGCAGTAGAAGTGCCTTCACAGGAAGTCATATCTTCGATGATCTAGTAGATCATCAACAGAAGAAGGACCCTGATTGAAGTAAGGGTTGAGTACAGCACCAATACACTGAGAAAGAGCAGAAAGCACAGGATTTCAAGTTCAGTGTTTTCTGCTACTATTGGGATCAGACATTCAATAGATATGTCTAGGCTATCTACTTCAATGTAGTGTAGGTTTAAAAAGCAGAAAAAAAACCAACTGGGAGATATAAGGAACAAGAAAGCACCCAAGATAAAGTGAACTTGGACTAACCAGAAGGTATTAAATGCATGATACATGAGAAATGCAAATTAAGTACTCTCCGCTGCATTCCAGAGGGCACAAAAAGCATTTGGTTAGAAGTTGGTTTACTACTGTAAACTTAGGCATGAAAGATAATGCATAGCAAGGGAAGAAGGTCCTACTTAAACTGTAAAACGGGACTAAATAAACAAAGAGGGAGGGAAGAACAGAGTTGAGAAAAAGAAATCTCTTTTTGTCTAGGTACAGCCAGAACTGAGAACACAGGCCATACTTTCACCTACAAAAGTACTGGCATAGCGTAAAACAAGAAATGGAAGATACTGTCAATAAAAAAATCTACAGTTCCAAATGGATGAACATGGAGTGGTAAAAGCTCACGGGACTCTTCTCACGCTAACACAGAGCTGTGACTTCACCACAAGTTTTTAGACTGGCTATAACATAATATTTTATTCGCAGCTGAAAACTTCTAACTATTAAAAAGATTTCATAATAAAAATCTGAAAAAAAACCCTGCCACTGAAACCTAGGTCTTTTGCTTTGACAAAAACTGTTATGATTTAAAGATAATATGTAAAACACCTGCGAGCATTTGATTCGCAAATCATTTAATGTACATTTTGAAATGCTCACCTTCCAAAGCACATTTCTGGGCATTTTTACTGACAGCTAACAAAGACAGCAGTGCATTTGTAGCAACTTCTTTCAGCACATCCTTTGAAGATTTTCTTTCACAGACCTACAAAAAATGCAATTTCATTACCGAAATGAAGTGACCATATTAAAATAGTAGTCATATCTATAAATAGGTTGTCATAGTCTACATTTTAATTTGGATGATTCATCACTACATTCCTATATGGAGTTCTTTTTATAAATATTCATGTTTATAGACAGTCTGCATTAAAGTGTTTCATTATTTTTTGTAATAAATTTTTTTTTAAAATTAAATTTTTCTTCTTTTGCTTGCAAGCCCACTCCTCTTACTTTTTTCTTAACATTCTAACTAGGTTCTCAGCCCAGACTTTTCCTAATATTCAAGGTCTGCTATTGCAGACAATTCATTGATGTGCCTTTAGTGCAATCTCATTTTCCTTCAACACAATGATGAAGAAGAGACATTAAATACAGTGAAATTCCTGAGAATAAAAATATCACTGATAATTATTTTAGATACTCTTCTAAACACTGAAAAATAGTAGTTTGTCTTATTTTTGTGAGGTCTTTGTAAGCATCAAACCTTTTCTAATAACATAAGTATAATCTCGGTGTTTTCAAAAGAATATTTATCTGAAGTCATATAAAAAGATAGCTGAAAGACAAGGAGCTGTCTGTGCCTCATATATGATCCACTAGAGAATTTTTTCCATCTATCAGTTTTCTCTAAAATATCATGCCAATACTGACATCCAATAAAATGGCAAATTGCATGCATTGTAATCAGAAGAATACAGTAAAATAAGAACAGTTGCTGGATCATAGTAAAAAGAAAAACATATTTTAAAGTTAGCCAAAAATACATCATCTTAAGAAAAACTTTATACTTCAGACAGAAATCTTATGAGTACCTCACAGATTTTACCCCTACTTACATCATGTATTAATGGCCTAAGACAATTTTCAAATTTCAATATGCAATAAAATATCAGTGTATGCTCTAGGGTTATCATTTACTGAAGGGTTCACTGCAACCAGGAGTGAAAAGGTCAAGGAATAAAGACTAGAAAGTTGATAATTTGAAAAAAAACCAATAGCTCACTGATAAGGACAACTGAACCAAATTAAAGCACCAAAGCATGGACTGGGTTCTGCATTTATAACCAACAAAAAAAGAAATTTACATTTAGACTACAACTGTTTTTACTAGATCCATTGTGAAATCTCTGTTTAGAGGCTATAGAGCCACAGTGCTGCAACACAGCAGCAAAAGAACACACTGTGTGTGACAGATGTTAGCTAGATCAGGTCAAGTCTTGGTAGGAGTAAGGTTATTCCACAAGAGTTCAGCACCCATAGGAAGAGAGGAGATGAAATTATACTAACAGAGCATTATTTTGGTTCACACCATCTAATATGCATGAATAAATGTCAAATAAATTATGTTTTACATAGCAAAATAGTACTGAGATACTTATTAAACAAAATAGTTGCAAGACAATGAGTCCAGAACATTAGAAATCATAAACTGCATTATATGAAATGTACATCTTTCAGACAAACACTACACTTTGAATCATGGCTCACTATTATTGTTACAGTGACAAACTGCACATGTAACTTTGTGTATTACTAAGTAATGGAAGACATTTTAACAATTCATAAATAAGTGAAGGATGCAAATACAAAGGAGGTAAATGAATCTTTTAGGGTAGTGTATAGAAGTATAAATAAGAATAGTGAGATTACATTTATCAAGACAACATTCAGAATAAGTATCTAAGAAAAAAACCATCTTGTCACCAATATAGATTATGCTGTGCAACAAGTTCCTACAAGAATTAGCAAAAATATGCTACCTGGTCAATTTAAAACTAGGTCAGAAAATACATTAAATACAACAACACTGATCTTATGCTATCATGGAATGAATTAGAAGGCTTAATGATTCATTTTGTTCAAAAAATTTTACAAAGGCAGCTGTTAATGGGAATAACTATGTCTCAAACCTTAAAAACATGATTACATGTTTGGAAAATTGGGGAAAAAAGTGCATTGGCATTTGGCCAGAGATGTTCTATCTATGTATCATCTTCTCTGTGTAGGATTTCACACCATATTGTTGCAGCATAATTGCCTTGCAAGGCACTTCCTAGAAGTTGCTTCTTTGCAATTCTTCTATCTTATTACATGAATTTCAAAAATGAGTGTAATAGATGTCTTAAATTAAAGATGTCTTGGTTTATAACTGGAAACAATTGATTTTTCATTAGGTAACTACATATTCTTTTTTAATGAAATACAAAAATGCAAAAATTTTGTATTTTAAAATGTCAAATTTCAAATACCTGAATAATTAATTCAGTAAGTTGAGTTACTGATGCCTGGCATCCTTCAGTGTGCTCCAGAAGAAAGCTAATAGTTGGATTCTGACATACGCGTGGTTTATCTTGGAGCTGTCTTCTTCCTTCTTCATTCAAAAGGACAGAGAGGAACTGTAAACTAGCCACATATAAAGCAGGATATGTGGTAGACAGATGAATACAATCGGAAATGGTATCTGAAAGGTTTAACAAAAAAATAAAAATTTTTACATTTCATTATGAATAAAGCTCGAGTGCTTTGGAACTCAGAAAGATTTATCAAATAAAGTGTGTGAGCCAAGAGGCAGCAATACCCATACACTGCACAAGGAATACTACAAATTCTATGCATCTAGTAAGTCTTTAAAAAAATCTAAGAAAGAAAAGTTTGAGTTTTATAAGGTTTGAATGAATTAATTGCTCTGCATTGATTTGACTATAAAACAAAAAAAGTAATTTCCATTTCACTCAAATCACTCATTTGTTCAACAATTTTCTGAACTCTCCTCACTTTATTCAACGGCTTACATTATAAAACCAACAGTATCTATCAGCTGCTTTATGTACAACTGGATTTGGATTCATTAAATCACTTAACATGCACCTGGTTAAAATCACAAGCTTGTCTGGACTATGCTCATACCTCAATATTAAAACATGTCACAGAATCTTGCCTGACTATGCAAGTAACCAATGTAAGAATAATTAAAAAACCAAGAAACAAATAAACCCCTGTATAATAATCTTGAATTCCTATGTCTCTTACCTCCCCCCAAAACTTTGCTTTCATTTTATGCAAGATACTAAAAAAAAAAAAATAGGGAAAAATAAAGTGCTAATGGATCATTTCACAAATACCACATTTGGCTTTACAAATAAGTTTACAAAGGTTTACAAATAAAATCACTAACCCACACATGCAAAGAAAATTTCTGAATTTATCTGGCTGCTCAAAAGTTTGTCTGATGATACTAGAAAGAGTTATAAAAATTCAGTTAACAAAACAAGTCAGTCAAGCTCTGGATACATTTGGCTTTCATTCTGGATATCTCACTGGTCATTACTTAATAGCATCTAAACAGGAATGACTCTCTTTTCTATTGTTTGTTTTATTAGTTGCTAGGTTAAAATCTATCCAGGAATAGTCATTACCAATTACTGCTGTACAGTGATTTGCAAGGGCTGCTGTCACAGATGGAAAAGATATCTGGCCACTTTTCCACAATAGCGTAGCTAGAAGGCTGAAACAGTCTGCCCATGTTTCACGAAGTACAGATGTTAACTCAATATCTGCAAAGACAACACAGAAAATCAACGCATTTAACAAATGTGCACAAACCTGGAAAGCTAAGCCTGACAGCAAGTGTCAATTTACATGAAGGAGGTCCATAAATGAAGACCTGCCTCTATCTGGTTATACTGGAAACAAAGTACTTCATTACCTAACCCATCTTTGGGGCGTATGGTGAGAATCCTGAAGGTATTTTCCAAGAGAGGTTTCAACAGTTCATTCTGGATTACAAGCTGAGAGTCCACCAACAAACATGATTTTAGAAGCCTGGACACAGATGACAAGTATTGAAGTAGTATTATGACCTGTTAAATATTTATAGAAAAATATGAAATAAAGCCATATATTTACACCTTCCACGTTATTTTAAATTTATTCACATTATGTCAATTGATTCATAATATTTTGAGTTAATATATGTCACTTTAAGATAAATAATAGGACATAAATTAAAAAAGTGTTCTCTTAATTTTTACTGTTGAAGATGAAAGAGAATCCTTAGTTTGGAAACACACGCATGGAACCAATTTTCTAGTGACAAAGGTTTCCTGTGAGAAAGTTATGACTCTCGCTACATGTACAGTAGCATATTCCTTGGAAGCTCACAAAGAAAAACATAAAAATGGTCATTAATATTGAGACATACGTGCATATTTCCTGAAAACAGAAGTTCAATTTGAAGTTTCGGGAAAAATTACTCCTGACATATTTATTTATTCTCGTAAGATTTCTGCCGAAAACACATTTCTTTAATTACAGGAGTAATTTTCTTCAAAGTATATCTGAATACAGAGCAGCAGAAGCTATAAAGGGGTGCTGTGCCATGAAACAGTATGTTCTATATGTTGTATATACAGAACTAAATGTGATAAAAAAGTAGTTCTATCAGCAGTAGCCCTATATGGTTTGCATACATCAAAACTTCGAAAAATTTCCAAGTGTCTGCAGGATCGGAGACAAAGCAAAGCAGCCAGTTTTGTTGCAGTGTATGTGTCAGTAACTGCACCTGGCTTGTACCTCAATACCATACAAATTATATAATTTCTTTAATGGCTAAACTCAATTTATATTTTTAAAACACAACTCATTTTCAGTTTGATGGTTCTAACATAGTTAGAACCATCAGAATAAAATAAAACCATTTTATTCAATACAGAAAATAATTATTCTGTGTTGAATAAAATGGTTTATTTTCACTTAAGCCTTGACAAAAGTGCAGAGATTCACATGAGTGTAGCCTATAGCAGCATGTCTGGACTAAGTTAATGATATAGATTGTGCTAACATAATTAATTTCATAACTTCAAAAAATTAGAAAGTAAATGCTTGTCTAACCTGAGCTTTTACATGTTCTCTATGACATGGATGACCCAATGGAGCTTTCAGTTCCACGATACATCTCTCAACCAGATTAGCATTTACTAGACTAAAATAAAATAAAGTTGGTTAGAAATACAGATAACAGTTAAACATCCTACTAACTTAACCTTCCATAGAAGAGAACAATATAAATAAACAGTAAAAATAAAATAAGAAGCACTTATTGGTAAATCCCACCATTTTAAGAAACTCTAGTGCAATAGTAACTATAACAGCAGTTAAGTTGTTTCAAAATAGTTAGACTAATATAAATTCCAATAGCTGTTACTGTACTGGCAAAAATCAATTGTTTCTGTTTGATTGCTTATTTTCTTTTCTCTAGAAGAATAAACACCTCTGATATAATATAAACTTCATTCAAACCAGAGTTGCTGGGATTTTGTTTGTTTGGGTTTGTTTCATTTTTTCCATTATTTGCACTAGGAAGAGCAACTACAAAAGCTCTTGAAAACCTTTGCAAAAAAACTGAACTAATTTTTCATGTTTCACTTCAGGACTCCCAAACACCTTCTACAGATGAAAGAATTCTTTATGGTAGAAGTGGAAACATGAAATACAATTTGAAGACTATTTTGAAGTAGTTCCTTCTTTCAAAAGAAGCAGAACACCAGGATTTATCATCCATACTTTCCCAAATCTGGCGAGTGTTATTTACTCTCTTTTAATGTGAGAGTTCTTGGCTCATCTTCAAAATATTTCATACAATTCAACTGAAATGATCTGCAATTCCAAATATCTGACTATATTATGTATTGCTTTACTAAAAATTACCCATCCAAAAGGGATGACTAAATGGTCATCTAGACAAAAACCTAGAACATTATGAGAGGAACACAGTTGTCCTGTAGAAGACAGACACCACAAAATGAATCACCAATGTGGCTACCTATTCTGTGAAAAAAATAATCATGATTCTTTTCTTTCGTTGATTGTATTTTTTAAAAAACGCATTTCTAAACACCTCAGAAGCAAGAAGTGATCAATATGTTTAACAGTTGAGGTAAGAAACACAAGTAGATCTCATTTGAATCTCTATTGCTACACCCTGTTTATAGCTTAACAGTTATTGATCTCATACCTGCTGAGAGCTGTTAGTGAATGTGCTTGCTGAAGAGCAATTCCAGTATCTTTTGGCATGACAACAAGCAGATTGTGAAGAAGGCTGCAAACAGCTGACAAAAGGGCAGGTGTGACTACACCACGCTTTTTAGACAGAGCAGCAGACATGGGAGAAGCATGTTGAGTTGGAGATTCTGTGATGGTTGTATCACTCTGACCTAGAGTCAGAGAGAAATAAACAAACAAAAAACAAAAACAAACAAAAAAAAAAAACAAAAAAAAACCAAAAAAAAAAAAAACCAAAAAAAAAAAACCACAGATGATTAAATTACAGCAATTACATAAAACAAATTTCTTCTTATTTTTCATAAAACATTCAAGTTCTCTCTGTATTTAAACTGTATATGCTGGAATGAATGAAAAAAAACAAACCCAAAGAAATCAGACACAGAAAATAGTTCTGAATAGTTCTGTTCCCTCTACCACACACTAATAATTGTTAAAGACAAACAATAAATTTGAACAGACAAAAATTCTCATTCCTTAACAGAAAAGTATTTTATATTTGACATAGCTCTCTCTATATACATGATTCTATATGTTACTATGATTTTATGTTATTTTTTTCATTATATTAATTTTTATCTTTCTACATACAAAGAGAATTATATATACATCTCTGTGTGTGTGTGTGTGTGTGTGTGTGTGTGTGCACTTATGTGTGCATGTATGTATATGACAGCTTTACCACGATTGATTGTTTTGAAAGAGTGACTAGATGCCAGGAATAGAACCTAAATCTTGAGTTATATTTCAACCAATACCAACAATTTTCACTTATTTCTGTCAAATGTATTTCACCTTATTTCATTTTAGAGGACGTTTTTAATGTTTGTCTTCTAAAACAACCACAGGAAGCACCAATGATTGTTCCAGCAATATGCAAGCTGTACAAATGTATAGCATGGAAAATACTGAAATAGGGGCAGGCTAATACATTGTATTCATCATTATATACACAACTCAAGCTTGACCTACCTTGTGCCATAAGTCGATCAACTACAGCTTCAGGAATAAAACTGGTTGAACTTGTTGGAACTGTTGCCTGAAGCTCAGTAACACTCCCCAATGATGGTGATGCAGACAGAATCTATGAAAGCCATGAAAACGAAACTGAGTCCAGCTTTTATAGACTAGTCTTCTATTCATACTTTGCTTGGAACGAGTGAACAACCCACCATAACCCACAAACTCATAAAACAAAAACCGGTGTAAGTATTACTGTTCAAAAGTAATTTGATTAAATTTCATCCACTGTGTGTATGTGTGTATATAACAAACATCCAGTAATTGAAACTATTGAAAGATGTGCAATATGAACAGCCTGAAACATTTCAGTTAAAAACTGATCAATGCCCATGTCACTGGAAATTCCTCCTCTTCATCCTTCTTTTTCATCCATATAATTGACTCAACCTACATTTGGATAAAGATAGAAAGACATTACTGAAGCATTTAAAGTCAAATTTTTCATGGACTATTTGCTCTACTGAGAACATGAGCACTTGTCCGTTTGTACCAGAACACACTCAGACAAAAATATCACAAGCACATTTGTCATCAGTCAGAGTTGATGTCGCAAAGTCATTCTAACTCTGGGTACTTCTCTTAACCTTAATCCTGTGATCTTTATATTTATTGATTTCATAATGAAGACATGAGATATTCACATGACAGTAGATACCTTTAAGGTTATACTACTACCATGCTCCTCCTACCAATTGTACATCATCCACATTATGAATTTTGCATGCTTTCAAAAGTTCTTAACGCTCTTGCTACTCTGTTTAAAACCACAAGCTTTAGATCAGAAGATCTAGAGTCTCCAGCTAAATGATGTGCTTTTTTAACAGTAAGACCTGTGGCCTGTTTCAGAGCATGGGACAAGTATCTATCATGTCAAATCACTTTTCACTTCTGGTTTTTATTTTCCAGATGGACAATTCACATCAGATAATTTTCTTGAAGCGTGTCACTTTACAGTGCAAAGAATACAGAATGCTGGGGAACCCAATGAAATCCCAACACAGTTACAGCTCAAAGAAGAATGTTATTAGACTTTCCTTCACAGTGAGCTTTCTAAGGAAGACTGAAATATTTCAGAGGTTTGGTTTTTTTCTTCTAAGTTTTGTTAGAATAACAGTTGGAATATTTTTTTACCTAAGGAAATGTAAAAAGTGACTTAACTGACAAAAAGGGTGGAGAGAAGGAAATCACAGATTACTCCCTTCCTACTTTTAACCCGCGTGTTTTAACTCCCTTCTCTCCCCCATTTTCCTCTGGTCTCCCACTATTATTCATCCTACAGTCTTGAATCTTTCTCCTCAAGCCTGCTCAGTGGTTCCCCCAAAAAAGCCAGGAGGTTATTGTAACACAGAAAACAATCTACAGTAAAATTTGGGAGGTGTGTCCAAAACCCAGGATTCACATAGAGCTTGGGTCACATAAATACTAGGACAATGCTTGGCTAAATAATTGTCTTGTTAGCAAAATGCTAACTGTAGTCAGCAATTGAAATTCAAATTCTATTTTGATTATACAAATAAAAACCATGTTTGCCTATTGAAATAAGGTATTTAAAGTTTTATGCTTGCTAATTTAAATAATTATTAAAATCCATTTTTTATATTAAACCAATTGAGCTTGACACATGGTAAATTCTGCATTTATTCAGCACTATAATTCAATTCCAAGCATTCTCATAGGTGAGAAAAATCGTAACTCTTTTCCTTAAATAGTAATATCCCAAAACATAGCTTTTAACAGTCCATATGGTCCTTTCAAAAGAAGTAAAGCCCTAAAAGGAATTATAACTATACTGAGAGTCATCTTACAGATATTATTATGAACTATACAAGCTTTCACATATTAGTAAATAGTATCAGCTACATTGCACAACAATTCTTTATCTTCTACAACTGTTTAAACACTTTGGGCAAGGAAATAAAAACAAGTTCTTAGTTATGTTAAATAAATAAATAAAAAAGAAACCAGTAAAAGCTTTATCTGGTTAGAAAAATATCAGCTTCCTGCACTGATGGAACATTTATTGGTAATTGCTTCACAGTGGGAAATAGGTTAAAACCATAAATTTTCTGCTATCTTAACAGAAAACACACAGCAACACAATGAAGTTGTTTCCACACACTTCTGACTTCCAGGAAAAAAAAAGATATTACCACTTTTATAAATCACCTTTGATAAGGATGAACTGGGAGTCTGGGACATATTACCTAGTAAAGGATATTTACTACAGCCACCATGTTGTTTCTGGAAGCAATGAGGCATTGTGTTGCTTAACAGTGAGACTTTGGAAGAGGGTTTAATAGGGGAAAAGGTTCATGTGTGTGGAGAGGGAGATGACGACTGCAGATTAGAACTAATTCAAAAGAATACAAAAATTGTCAGAGTGGAAACACAGGAGAAATGCGAGGGTTTTGCCATTTATCTACTAGATAGGAATAAAAAGTCTTTTCTTAACCTCTAGTACAAAAATCCCTCTGGCATTGCTTTAATAGGCTTGCAGTGATTAATTCTATTCAGTTCTCTTTTCAAAGGTTTAAATCACTTAACAGTATAGCGCTCTGGTAACCATGGTTCCAGAAAATAAAGTACACATTTTTATAAAATAGCAACAAGATTTCAGAGAAAAGAACAGGCATGACTTAAAGCTATCTGGGAAATGTCTGTAGATCTTTAACCCACACCATTTTTAGCTCAAGTTTTTAAATAACTGCTCATTTTCCTAAGCTGTCCCAGGCACAGAACAACCCTAGAATATTTATGCAGTATGAAGCAAATTGGTATCTCCATACAGATTGGTGGTTTCTTATCATATATACTAAACACAAAACAAATATTGGTTAAAATAAGAGTAAGGATTTGCCTTCTGTAATGATAACCTGAGTTAATGTTTAAATTATTAATTCTATAAAAGACCAACATTTTTAATCTTCTCAGAATTGGACTTTTTGCATTATCCACATTCCAGTTCACAGAAAAATTAAGACAAAGTTGAGAAAAATCTATAATCCACTGGGATCTTAAAGACACAAAATACACTGCATATGAGTTAACAGAGTACAGACAAATCTGTTACTGTCTTTATACATGATGTTGAATCATTGATTTCATCCCACACGGCAACTCTTTATAAAATGAGCAAAATTTTACCTATGGTATCTATAAGACCTCTGACTCCCTTTCTAATTTTCTCTATTTTTCTTTTTGTGAATTTGAGGGAAAATTAGGGGATGGAGTAAAAAAGATGAAGCCAAAAAATAATTTAGATGCAATTTTCACTTAAGGTCACATGACCCAATGTGAAATCAGCTCTTGATATTAGACAGCTCAAATATACTGATTATATGAAATCTGAAAGCAGAGAGAACTAATAGTGTGTTAGGAATAAGAATGGATATGAACATACTGAGAACAGTTCTTTTTTCTCTAATATTAAAATATCAGATAATAGTTTCTAATAGACACAATTCAACCTGGTTAGATTGCTGGTTCTCAGCTATTTGTGGCTGTTGTCATAAAAGCTGTACCACGCATCAAAAAACCATGTTTTCCTTCCCATAAGACCTGCAGATTCCTTTCATCTGTGATGGGGAAAGCACGCCATCTTGTGGGCTTGGAATAACGACATCGTCCCGGTGCCAGCAACACGCAAATTTTAACAACAAACTTCTACAAACTTTTGGTTGACTTCACAAATGTATTTCTTTTACTCATATATCAAAAATGAAAGCTTTGTGTCACACTTTAAGCCAAAAATTTGAAGTTATATAGGAATAAATTACAAATGTCTGATTTCAGGACAAGTTTGAGTTTTCAAAAGTATTTCCTAACTTTATTAGACACACACAAGTTAACTGCCCTCTGAAATACAGTTTGCAATTAGCCTCAGTTAAAGTTACATTCCTCCATTTTTTTCTCCTAATAAATACTGGTACTGGAACATCACACCTCTGCATTTTGCCATCCAGCTTGAAAACTTACAATCTGTCATGGCATCACTGGTACTTTTTAAAGGTAAGAAACTTAGTTAATATATAAAAAATAAAAGAGTTTGCAGCTGCTGAAAAGGTCCAAGAAGGACGAATGCAAATCAAATTAACTTTCAGAAATGACAATCAAAAGTCTTTGTGTGATATATTGATATGTATCAGAGAAAGAAGGAAAACAAAACAAAACACAAACTTTTATAAAACTCTCACGGCTAGCTTTAAGATTATAACCTTAGCAAGTGTGAAGTCTACCTTATGTGGAAGACTGATACAAATGAGTGTATCTTAGTATTACACTGTGCTTTCCACTTTTAATAATTAGCTGTCCAGCTGTTGAATGGAATTGATGAACTAAGCCTTTATGTTAAACTATGATGCTACTTTACGCATATAAATATAATATATTAATTTGATCCAGTAGATTAAAAATTATTCATTCCCTTTTCATTTTTCTAAACTACTGAAACTGAAGAAATTTAATGTAACGAACTCTCCAATTCTTCATAAAACTCAAGCACAATTTTAAGTACATCAGACACCCAGCCCTGATAAGAATTGCTGAAATTTAACTTTTCCTTCAAGTAACATGAACAAAACAAGATGAAATTTGTTCAGCTTTCACTCCTATAAGCAAGTGGCACTGAATTTATTCAGTAAAAGAAATCCAGAAAGCACCGCTTTTAAAAAACCTGAGATTCTTATGCAAATATTTTTAATCAGCAATCATGATAGCACATACTTCCTAATTTACATGCACTTTTATTTATTTTAATCTTCAAATTTGAATATTTATGTTTAAATAAAGGGGTTGGGAGGGGTGCGTTTTAGATTAATGAAAATCACATTTATTAATAAAATTAATAAAAAGTTTTGCTTAAAACTAGAGTATAATTTTTCCTCAATTATTAAAAACATGCCAGATAACAGTATCAGTACTAGACTGCAATACATTTATAATAGAGAAGGAAAACATTAAGAAAATTATATTTGTGAAATGTTTTGAAACAAAACTTCAATACTAGCTTTTCTGTTTTTATTTTTATCATGTTCCACAGGGGCATAGCTATTTTAGCCAATAAGATAAGATCTTCCAATTTATCAGCCATTGTTATATTAGCATGGGCATCTGTTTAACAGAAAAGAGTGATGATATTCTGGCTTCCACAACAGATTGGATGGTTATTCATAAATGAAACATTTTTGAATATAAAACTAAAAAAATGGATTTTTTTAGGCACATGTTTACAGCCTTTTATTGCACCAGTCATCCTAGTAAGAAACAAATTTTTCAAGCAACCACCTGCTTTATGTTTCTCATGTCTATTTTGGGTCTTGCAAACACTTGTGTCACTTTTATATTCTACAAAAGTATTTTCGGAATCCAGAGTTTATTATGACCCAAAATACCCAATGTACTTATGTGGTTTTGATTGATCCAGTTCTGTTGCTGTGTCATTTAAACACAAGTTCACACTGAAAGGACGGTGTGGATAAAAGCAGCAGAAATGACAACTAGAGATAGAGATGTCTGTACTTTGTCAATAAAACCAATTACAAAGTAATCTCTATAGAATATGTCTTGCTGTGAGAAGCTACAGAATTTAGCACTGCATTTAGCTAGTCAAGGTAAGCTATCTTATTTATTTTTTGCTGAGGTTAATAACCATAAAAGGTTTTTCCAGCATATTAAAGTTACTTTAGAGTAAATTTCAATTAGCTTTGGCTAATTTCTGATTGATTTCAGGTTTTGTGTTTGGCTAGAGTTTTTTTAAGATTTGTAAGCGTGCTAATTTTCTTAAAAGCATTTCACTAACAACTTTATATTTAAAATAAATAGATTACTCTGCAAGTTACCATAGTTTCAGATGTTGAGTGAGAATGTGAAGATTTGCTTTGAGTGGATGGAGCCTTCCAAAGATTAAGAGAATCGTCAAAATCTGTAAGAAAAAAAAATAAGAATCAAAACTAATGTAAGATCAGCAGAGAGCATAACAAGCTTTTCAAAGAATTGTTCCAATGAAAAAGCTGCCAACTACAGCTATCCTTCTGAGGATCTCAGAACATAAGTTATCATACATTGTACCTGTGAATTCTTATCCATTAAATTCCTTGAATAAACAGAAATTAAACAAAATATTTTCAGTGCAATATAAAATAGTTTGAAAAAAGCTACACTTAGCTCAAACTGCAGTTGCATAGTCTTTAGTTATTTGAAATAGTTCAGATTTAGTTTTATTTAAAATGCAATAGTACAAAAGCATTGAAGATACTGGGATCTCATAGCACAAACATAATAAACAGATGTCCTTATCTTCCAAAAACTTCAAATTCGCATTTTAAGGAAAGTAGTTTACAGAGAACCCATATTCATAAATATAATGAAGGCACAATTACTTTGTAAATTTGTTTCAGAATAAAAAGTGACAACAATTTTATAGCACAAATATGTCAATAATAAGGTTTGAAGCTTTCATATATTTAGAAAAGAAACTAACAAAGAATAAAGCACTAGATTACACAGATTGTGAGCGCAAATGTCACAAAAGTAGAAGTCCTATATGTATCTTTACTAATTACTAAACTGAACTAACCATTTTATTTTTACATAAATTTGTAGAGGAGTTTTTTATATTCCTGAAAAATATGAGAAAAATACATATGGAAAAACACAAAAAAAAATGAGTTTAGATCCTGTTCTTCCTTTTTAAAGAAACAAAAAATTTGTTTCTTATTCTTGAAATACTATAGATTATTTCAAAGATCCTGGAAAAGAAATTTTCTGTCTTTGCTTTTCAATGACCTGAAAAAATGTATCTCAATTGCTCACTGAAAAGTTGTACAATCCTAGAGTTTGAGTTGCTTTTAGATATGATATCACATCACCTAAGAGAACTACTAAAAGGCACAAATGAGAGGACCATGGAAGCAGTGAAACATGTTGGATTGAAAAAATCTACAGAAGCAGACTTAAAAAGAGCTGTTTAAATCTGCAGCCTTAAAAGATGGCAACACAGAAACAGGCTCACAAAAAAGAAAACAAAAAAAAGAACTTATTAATTTAATTGTCCATCCCTTGAAAGTTTTTACTAATTCATCTCTGAAAAAATTCCCTAGCTTTAGAAACTGAAGATTATAATACATATTTGAACAAGAATGTGTGTTCCCACAATGCACCATAGTGAGTCTTAGAAATATTGTTCAGAAAATTAGTCAATATAAAAGTTAGATCTGAGATACTCCAAGGGTATACAGTTTAAAAATAAATAAATCCAAACTGAGTATTAAATTTGATCAGTGTATGAATTAAATTACACCTCAATGTTTTAGAAAGCAGCTAAATTCAACATATTAGAGTCCATTCCTACTCATGTAGCTTAGAAGTTGAACACGATAAGGAACAGGAATCTTAAAAATAGTCCATATATTTCTTTTTCCTCAATTTTCATTGTACTGAATGTCATAAAGTGACAATTGTTAAAAGTATTCTACCCCTAGTATTTTGCAAGAAAATGTTCTGCAGAACCAATTACGTCTTTTCCATTTACAACTTTTTGAAGGTGTAAGTAACAGCTCAGAACTGTTTCTGAGATATGTTAAACTAGTGACTTACCTACTTAAATCTTCAGAGCAATAATTTGACTTCAGAACATATTTAAGTGCATGGTTTATATATTTTCAGTTCTATTTTGATTAAGAATTATTGGAGGTAAGTTACTCAAAACTAGAAGTTATTTAAGTAGGTTTAAAATACTACAAGATTACATTAACATCGCTTACCAGTTACACCACCTTTTTCTATGTTGAGGTTGTCTTCCTTGTAAGAATTCAAATCAAACATGTAACATCCCAGGTAACAGTGTTTCGCCATCTGATTCACATGTTCATAGAACTGGCAGTGATACAAAAGGGCCTTCAGTGCAGGTATTCCTGTCTGAGAGAGGCCAGATTCTTCATCGTGTACGCAAGGACCCTGAAGACACGAAATTCACAAACATCATTTCATTAAAGAAATGTTGTACATAAAATAAACTGTCAAAATCCCCAACCTAGTTAAGGCTAATACTATGCATGTGTGTGTACACTGTTTTACAGGCTGTAACTATATAGATTCCAAAAATGAAATGCAAATTTTAAGGCTGAGCTAAGTCATAATATTGAAAAAAAAAAAACCTGTCATGATTTAGCAAAATGGAAGTAGCTATTTAGCTCCTGAGAAGTGTGCTAAGAACTAAGTGCAAACCCATGAAAAGCTATAAATGAATGGTTTTAAGACAGTATAAGTATCAGTAGAGTACAATTTTAATTTCTCATTTAATTCTACTCAGAGATATCAAACAACGAAAAAGTTTTCTTTAGAAAAAAGAGCACGCTTTTACGAAGATAAGAGTAAAAATCTTGAGAAAGTTCTCCTGCTCAACTACACTGACATACCACATCTAGCTATGCCAATGTTCTGTTTTAAGATTTATTTAGAAAACAAGAGATAAAGCAAAAGAAATTCTCCTTGAAGCATGGTTTTTCAGTCATTTCTTTTTAAATACTGACTTCAGGGAAAACTTCCTAGAGCACTGGATTTATACCTGAATATAATGACTTCATAGTCTTATTTCAAACAAAGTTTGATTTGACTGCCTTTGTTACAGTGTTTCTTCAGTGTTTTCTATGATAACAGAAGAAAACAAGAAGCTTTATTAAGCTACACATAATCTGGTTAAGACTGACCATAAAAATTAGAAGGGCAAAGAAGGTAAAAGAACTCAGTCTGAGAAAAATTCAAACCAATTATATTCTGCAAGGCCGTTTTAGAAGGCATCTTGCAGAAGTTCAAAGAGAAACTAGTTAAAATTACGGAAAGAAAAATTGTCAGTGCTAATTAGAAACTTTCTTTGGTAGTCAGGAAAGAGCAGAGTTAGATCAACTCAAAATAAGTAATCTGAAAACACTATTTATGTCCAAGAAGCTATCCCCAAACCCCTCCATTTACACTGAATACAAGTTTATTTCCCAATAAAATAAAGCAAAACTTGGTTGCATTAAAGGAAGCAGACAAACCATCTCATTCAGTTCAAGGGAAAAAAGTAACTCTGAAATATCAAATTTGATCCCGGTGGTATCTTACAGTTTTAACTGTTGTTTGTATTTTGAACAGTTTTAATTTACCAGTTACCATAAAGTGTTGTTTGATAATGTTTTTCAGCATGAACACTTATTAAGTGATGAGTAATTTCCATTAAATTGCAGTTCTTAATAAAAATCAGATTGACTCAAAGCTTCTTTTGATCGCTCTGGAATTCATCCAGAATTTTGCATCTGGATTCAATTTTTGTCACCTCACCATAGTCATCGAAATTTTTTTAAAAAAGACTAAAAAACTAACTTTTAATAAAGTCTATATTGACAAGTAACAATGGCTGCATCTTTGTAAATCCCCTGTTATTATGAATTTAAACAATTAATAATTATATTGATAAATTAGACATAATAAGACTGAAACAAGGACCAGATTTGTAAAATTGCTTTCACATCTTCCTTTATGATCACATGTAAAGAAAAGACATTCTGTAAAATTCAACTCTGCAAGAAATAGCATAATTGATTTTCAATGCATTTAATCAATTAATCAATTTAATTAATCATTTAATCAATTAAATTACTAGGTAATTTATCCTAGTAAAACAGCTGGAACGTGCACAGGTATGTACACAGGCATCAAGGCACTAAGATTTTAAAAATTGGGTACTAAGATCCAAATATCTGTACGTACAATGGACCAGACATGTTGAAAGTAAGACGAGATGACTGACTTAAGAGCAGAACTGGAAAAGTCTCCAGGGGATCTTATTTGTGTAAATATCTGATAAGAGAAGGTAAAGGGAGACAGGCTCTTCTTACTGGTATTCGTTGACCAATGAATAGGTCAATGAATAGGAGAAAAGGCAAGAAGGAAAAACTGAAATACAGGAAATTTCATTTAAACATTATAAAAAACTTTTTTCCATCTGAGGGTAGTCAAACATTAGAACAAGTTACCCAGAGAGGTTGTGGAGTCTTCAACCTTGGAGAGACTCAAAATTCAACTAGACATAGCCCCGAGCAACCTGCTCTACTTCAGCCTGCTTTGAGCAAAGCGTTATGTCTATGAGAAGCATTCAAATTGACCTAAGTAACAAACTGTTTCATCTTTCTTTCAAAACATTTTATGAACATGACATTCTCAGAATTTCCTCATACCATTCAAATCATGTTTTACCCACGTCCCAAGTGTAAATAAATGATCAATTTCTATCCTAAAACATTAATGATACCATATCTGTAAGGCAATTTCCTAGGAGCCTAAAGATACAGTATTCATTAAATGCAGCATATACACAAACTAAATTTTGTTGTTTTATTGAGTTTGCTGGAAGTTTGAAATAAGTGTGTCTATTCATTTATTTTTCTTTCCAAAATGCAACCTTCAACATGTAAATTTTTTTAAGTTTATATTTCATAGGTATGCTGACACAAGTTTCCGTATCAAATGTCATGTCTCTGTGATACTATGACCTTTCTCATCAAATGTACTAGTCACTCACTTGCCAAATACAATCTTTCATGTCTTCTGTAGGAATTGGAATCACAAGGAGATTTTGCAGAATAAAAGCAGCCTGAAAGAAATTAAAGCATCAATATTGCCATCTAGTTATCACAGTTCAAAAAATCCACATGAGATTGAATAGTACAGCCTACATTATTATTCCATTGCTTTAGACGTATGTTGAAACACAACAAATTCTCACGTTCATGTTGGGAAAAAATAATTAGAAGGATGCAACTTAAATGCCCTCAAACTTCATCTACAACACGTCATTAGGGCATGACACAAGAGCAGGCTGGTAAGAAAAAAAGACAAGGAAAAGACGGAACAGAAATCACTAGGAAAGAAATTACCTTTTTATTAAGTACTTTCATCACTGTTCCAGTAGTCAATGCTATTGAACAGCATTACATAACATGAAGTACTAGGGAAAAAATTCCTGAACAGGAAAACCTAGATAATTGTTTATGATCACTCCCTCTATTAGCTTCATGTTTCTGAAGTTTTTTTAATTATTATAAAATAATTGGAACACTAGGACACACAGATATGTTTCAAATATTTTCCTTTCTAAATACATGGCATGTTTGTTTCTCTAATTTCACATATCTGTGTGTGAGTTGAAATTCCCTCTTTTATATTTTGTCAATCTTTTGACAATAATCTGACTCTTAAGAGACTATAATTGAGAGACAATATTTTGGAAGTTAAATAAAATAATGAATAATTCTCCAAGGCATTTTGCACATAAAAATTCAAATATTACTTTGGAAAATGTAATTAGTTGAGCAATAGAACTGGGAAAAAAAACAAGCTTACTGAGTTTGTCAGTTTTTATTTCTTACTGATTGGAGTAGAAGAAAAACCTTCTAACAGAGATGATATAAAGCTGCAAATAAAGTGTACAGAGTTTAAATACATCATTATATAGTTCTATGTGCTGTTCTACCAGAGTACAAACTTTCAGTTCTCACAAATAAACCTTAGTGCTTAGACAAATTAGATTACTTCAAGTCTGCAATGAACAGAGATATTTACTGCAGATCAGGTGATAAGTTTGTACCAAAGCATTCATAAATGGAACAAAGCAGCCATTAAAATCTGGGCTAATTAGTTATGCTTTAGCAACCTATTTATCTGCCTGAGTAAGCCTTAGGAGTTTTTATGTGTTCACCTGTATTGTTTAGATCATTTCTGTTTTTTAAACAAGTAATCTGTATTTGTTCCTTCTTGAGTAATTCTAAATAAGAAGCTAAACATTTATTTTAATCAGGTAGTGTTTAACTTTTAAAGCAGCAGGTGTTGTGCAGCATCAGATAATAGATATATAGAGCAAAAAAAAGTTTTTTTTTCAATAATGAAAGAGAACTTGCCAATCTACAACAGCAGGACACAAGAAACATACCTCCCTGCGTACCATGCTACATTCAGATTGATCCAGAAGGATGTTTATCACTGTTCCCCACAGGCCTCCTGAAATATTCTGGCAACTTTCTGCTAAAGCAATACATCCTACTTCAAGAGATGTAAGAGCTGATCCTATTCCAAGTGCTGTAAATCTGACCTAGTACATATAAACAGAACACAAAGTGATATTTCTTATGACAATAAGCAACACTTTTTTTTTATTATTAAGTTGTATCAGCTGAATCTGGAGCTTAAGGGAATCATTTAAAAAAGGAACAACCTCTTTTCCCGTATTTCTCTAGCTCTATACTCATAATCACAACTATGTGTATGCAAAACGACAAAATTAAAGTATATTAAGTATTCAAAAATGTATAAAATAATCTTTAATATTCTTCATATTTTACCCCTTGCGAATAGTTCCATTTAGCAAATTCATAAAATTTAACAGATTTGCATCAAATACATTTGCTCTAAATCTTTAGTTCATATAAATGTTTCTGCTTTGTAGCTAAGTAACAGCAATGTCAATGAAAACTGCTTATGAATCATGACTATGAACGACTAAAGAAAGCATAGATGATGTAGGAAAGGATTTCTCAGATGATGTTTATTGGAAACACTCTCTCTACTGTATTATTACTGTTATTTAGGCTCCAGCCAGTAACATATTTAATAATTCAAACCAGCAGTTTCAATATTAAATTAATGAAGCAAAGTTTTCCAAATGTTTAAGGGTCAAAATAAGATATGAACTTAATATTGCATTAACTAACCTCAGGGTCTCTATCTACCCATAAAGGAACCAGCCATGCCAGACCTAGATGAGAGAGAACTTGTTCTTCACTGTTATCATAAGGCAAAGACCAAAGAGATATCCAGTCCTGATTAGAAAAACAGAAAACAAATTAAGACATTTTTTTATAAATCTTTCAATCCACAGTAGTCTACCAACAGCCTGAGCTATCAACTATATACTAAAGTACTTTAAACACACACAACACTAATATTCCAGGAAAAAGATTCTGCACCTATAAACATTTATTTAACCTGCTGGCTTTATCTACACGATAAAATTAAATTGTGTCTTCTTCTTCAGAGAATGAGGACAGCAGTGCTAAAAGGAGATTTAATGTTTCTCTTGAAACACTGGGATAATTATTTCCATTCAAAATTTACTCCTTACCTGTTTTATTTTTGCTTATTTTAACATCTGTCTTCCTCTCTTATAAATATGCAGAAAACTACCAAATAAGAATGTGCTATTATTTCTTTGCTCATAATTCATTTTTTTCTTCATGTGATGCCTTAAGATCCTTAAGATCTCAAGATCCTAGTACACCGAATTTTAATACCACTTTATAATGGTGGTAACAAATCACCCTTTCACATGCTTCGCACCAAATTCTCGAAATATTGTTTAGTGTTCTTCTCAAGGATTTCAAAGGAGAAAGATTCTAGCAAGAACATGCAATCTGTAGATGTACCTAAAGAACATAATAAGCACATTCCTTGATATAACCTTAGCCAAAACTACCCAAGAGGGCCCAGAACTCTGGAAAATGGTCCAAGCAGGACAGAGGGAGTTGATGAAGATGAAGGTGGGATGAAGTATTGGTTTTTTGGGACCACCGATCCAGTTCTGGGAGACGTGCCTGTGGAGAGGTCCTGGGGGCAAACAATTTTTGGGCTGGGTATATCTCCATGAGGTAATAGTTAGATATTATAATTAGATGATATTTTTATTTTCTAAAAGTCGTGTGTGTGTGAGGGGGGTGCATATGCCATCTTTGTGCACCTAAGACATCTTATTAAAGGGCTGGTTTTTACCCTTCTATACTAACATTGTCCAGAGAATTATTTCTTCGATTTTAGGCAACACGTGTACCTGCCGCATGATGAAATAAAGTCTTGCAGTCTTGCAGACTACCACATACTACTTAGCTGCAGATTCCATGAAATTGTACTTGACTTTGCAAGTCAATTTCTTTACCGCAGGGGAAAAAAAAAAATACCAACAACAAACCATACCTGCAATAATGGCCAGTCTTCGCGAGCGAAGATTTGGGAAAGGTCATTAACCCTTCGAGCCTGCGCAGTGGATTTTTTAGGTGAGACCCAGCGTGCGCTGAACTGAGCCCACCCTTTAATCCTGAGGTTCATCTGCCGGGGCCGAGCAAGCTTGGACAGTGGCAGTGAGGGTCTCAGGACGTAGGTTTGTTTAGAGTGACCTTCTCTTAGATGGATTGCCTTACAGGGCTAACGAGCTCCATCTGCCCGGGGGGCCGGGAATCGAACCCGGGTCGCAGCGGTGAGAGTCCTGCACCCTAACCACTAGACCACCAGAGGCCCCGCAAAATGCTGTGTTTAACCTGCAAAATGCTGTGTTTAACCACGGCACTGCACAAACAATGCATTAAGTTCATAATGAACCACGACAACCAAAATTTTATGTATGCATCTTTCATAATCTCAGTCCTGTAGGTTACCTACAGTAGGTAACTAGCGTAACTAACTAACTACTGTACCTACACAGTAGGTAACTAGCGTTTCATTTAGATAACTAATGTTTCATTTCAAACTAAGTATTTCACATGGATTTTCTCAGTATACACAATATCAATTACAAAAAGTGCTGTAGTTTATAACCTCTGAATTTGGGGAGGGAGAAAATTAAAATACAAAATTGAATAAAAAATTAGGTCAACAAAGCACAACCAGTGAAATGTTACCACAGCAAACAAACAAAATATTGCAGCAATTCTAGTACCCTCTAAGTACATGCTCTATTTCTCACATACTCCTACAAATATCTGTAACTTCTGTCCATCGGTATAAGGTAAAGGATCTTATGTCTGACTTAACAAGGTGGCTCTTGAAATAACAAAGAAACAAAGTGGTTCATAACAATGATATAGAAAAAAAAATGCCTTAACTAGTTTTAATTGCAAGTCATTAGACTGTTCATTTTAGGTTAGGGGATTTTTTTTTTTAAAGTAACTGTTACCTAGAGTACTTTTATATAACATTGCTTGCACAGAGGAAGGATAATTTTGTATTTCTCTTTCTAGCAGGACTTAACACTAAATCACGCGATTTTAAACAACAGCCAGAATTTAAAGTTTCTTTGAGAATATAAATTACTAATATAGTCTAGACAGTAACACTGTTGTATAGACAGATCATGATTCAGAAACACAAGAAAATTACACCCATCCTTATGTTACTATGTATATTATTCTACAATAATGATATTAAAAAAAAAATCAGTTCAAGTTCACTCCTTCATCCATGTATTTATAATCTAATTATTTGGAGGCTGCAGTCTTCCTGCAGTATACTTAATACTCTGTTGCCCTGCAATTTTAATAAACTCTGTTAGTACTTAATATCTTGAGAAAGGAGTAAAGAATTGGAGAAACAGACATCTGGAATGTGGAGAGGCAGGTATATTGCTATTTCTAGTTACAGGTATGGTTAATCATAATGAAAGGTTTTCACTTATGGCTATCACAGATATTAACAGGAGTGGATTTTAACTCTCTAAAATCATTACATTTAATTGCTAAATTTGCTTTAACTGCTTCAGGATGGCTATTTTTTCCCAAAACTCTCAAAAATCTAGCTCAAAATCTGCACATGAACACAAAGAACAGATATGAATTTTGCTTACAAGCAATGATAGGTCCTTTTATTCAGCAGTCCTTCCTTCATGTATACATACATATACACGAGTGAAAGAATATACCCATGTATGTTTAAACACGTTAGAAAGCCTGTTATCTGTAGGCTGAAGAAATAATGATGCTGTAAATCCTTAAATATATTCATCCTATATAAAATCACGATTCTTCATTTTTTTATAAAAATAAAATCATATTCTTTACTTTCTGAAGGAGGGCCTTACAAAATCCACAGAATTATGTACAAAATAATTTCAGTAAAGCTAGAACTGATTCTTCGGCCTATCCTGCACATTTATCTGGCATTATAGACCAAATGAGTGAGATCTGCACTTATAAGACATCTTCCCCACCATGTATGAAAATTCTCATTTAACTTTAGGAGTTAAAATATATCTGTGCTTAGCCCTCACAAATGACAAGATAAGGACAACTGTAACACACTCACCGTATCCTTGGCTTGAGCCATCATTTCATGAGATAAGTGAAGCAAGCAAAGAACTGTGCTTTTCGTAACACCTTTTCCCATGAAGGACATGGCATTTCCCCCCCATTCAACATAAAATGATGAGATGACCTAGGAGTAGGGGTACAAATTCATGGCAGCTTTACTGTAAGCAGTATACAAACAGAGTACAAACTGCCTTACACACTAAATCATAATTTAAACTCATGAAAAGATGACAGATTTTTAGCTGAATTATAAGAATTTCTTTATTTCTGAGTCATTCGGTCATGTGATCATTTCCCATACAGTTAAACTGCAGAAGATCTGTGGGTTTTATTTGCGTATTCAAATGAAGAATGCAGTCAAGCTTAATAATAAGCACAAAATTGAAATAGAAACCTGGAAGTTTCTATTAATGGACCTGAAAGTCCATTTATTGTTCCCAGGGTTTCTTTTGCTGTTTGGAATTAAAAATAAAATTTCTTTTCAAAATTCTGTGTTCAAGGAAAAGGGTCATTTATATCTTTTATTGTGATTTGAATTGGAATAAATTTATCAGCTTTCTATATCAAATACTAAGAAACAGAAATAAAGGTCACTGGATCATAATGTAAAATAAACTCTCTGACCAAATATCTAATCATACGTACTAAAATAAAAGGCATGTTGCTTTCAACAAAACATGACCAAAAATACTTTTTAAAAAATAATAATCAAAAAAACCTACACTTCTAGATGTATTTTTCTCCTCAAAACACGGCAACTTAAACCTCTACATTTTTGCTGTTGTTCTTTCTTCCAGTGTCCCATTTTGCCAAAATTCTTTTAAACCCACTTTGCCCCCTCTAGCTAAAAAAGAAATCTATATTTATTTTCATATTTGGGCCAAGTAAAACTGCATAACTCTTCTGCACATAGACCTTATGCATCACTAGTTGATTTCATTCCATATTTATTATTATTTTGTCCAACAATAATCTTTCTTTCGGATGACAACATCTATAACCTTGGTGCCATTTTTAGTGTAGAGTTCAAGTCACAGAGCTCATCTAATCAAATAGGTCTAAAACATTTATTTCTTTTTACTCAAGAAATCTTGGAAAGTTAAGACTTACCCCTAAAATGCTGTATCTTTTTTTCATCACAAACATGATTATCATCTATATACTATTCTTCCAGACACTTATCTGGTTGCAATCCATATGATTCAGATTACAAATGAATTAAAACTACGTTAAAGCTTTTCAAGCTCCTACCAGGACAACAAAAAGATTTTGGTATTTGAAACTGAAAACTTTTAAATGTACATTAACTTTCTGGTAAACAAATAGAAAGCCGGAACTATGCTTTTCCTATAGTTTTAAGAAGACTGGAATTTTCAAAATATATAATTTTAGGAGCAAAAACTAGTTGTCTACCACATCCATGGATTTAGGAAATTAATAAGAACACTGAAAACAAGAAAAAAATTTGGCTTCCCAACAACTGCAGGCTCTTTTCTGCTTTCTCTGTGTTAACAACCTATCTAATCGGTTACTGTTCCCCCAGACCACCTTTCATACGTGGATCTTGCTTGTGGGAGATTATCTGGGATTTTTCCTCCTAGCATTTTAGTCATTAAAAACATCACTAATTTTTCAGCTTGCTTTTACACTTGGTATTACCTCTTAAACCAGTGATGAAAGCACATATACTACAACTAACCTTCATAACTATAGATAAACATCACTCAATCTGGTCTCCATTCTTTTTGTATTTACTTGGCAGGAAAAAGCATCCTTCCCATACGTATTCCTAGTGATGGCATTTACTAAAAGTACATTGTAAAGAGTATAGTGTCATTAGTTACACAGTTCTTTCTTTACAAGCATTCAAACCCAAAGCTAAGTAAGAAGATAGGCTACTTACCTCAAGAAGACCTGTCAAATATTTCTTACAAACTGTGACAGGTTCAACTTCAGCAGAATATGTACTCCAGCCTGGAAGTGCTGTAACATGCACCATTCCTCGTAATGTTCTCTCCAATGAAGGAAGCCCATAAAAATGTGGTGCATCTGTTAGCCTTAAGCATTGAAGCAGCTTCAGAGCGAGCTCTGTTCTGAAACAGCCAGCAAGTTCCAAGCCCTCTCTGGTTTAATTGTAAAAAAATCAGAAAAGATCAACCTTCAACATGAAGCTCATACAATGAATCATTTTGCAAGAGGCCAAGGTCTCATTCTTCTTACTGTTAGTCTGTGAGGCTCAGCATATCAATTAGTTAACATTGTGTTAAACAGAGAATAACAAGGAATTAAATTTGACATTTCTAGCTTCACCCAGGTTCTGAAAACAAAACATTGCATCTGATTACAACAGGGCTGCTTAACTAAAAAAAGACCAATGAGATACAACTCTCATTATTAAGGAGCATGTTAAATAAAGACTAAGAGATTGAGGGCGATGGATGACACAATGTGAAGAGTTGCAAAGCTCAGTTAGTTACAAAATCACAGAATATTCTGAGTTGCAACTCATATGCGAACAGTTTGTTACAATTATGTTTGTTCTGGTCCAAGAGACAAGTTTAAAAATATTTCCCACAAAATACAATAAATATAGAATTCAGTACATAAAAAATATAGGAGTGTAAGATACAATTAGCAGGGATTTCTCTAATACACCCCTTTTACTGCTGTCAACATTTTTAGAAAACAACCACCTGCGAATAATGAAGAAGGTAACAATTTGAAAGTATCTTCACAAACAGTTATCTTGTGGCACTTAAATAAACAAATACTATCTTAAGCTGCAATTTTAGTAGCTCTTAGAATACACTTAGACAGAGAGATTTAGCGTGGGAGAAGTTCTATGAGAAATTTGAATTAAAAATAATATAGCAATTTCGGTGTTTGCTGAATTGACAGAAAAAGGTTGGAACTTGATGCTAAAGGAAGTGTCCTAAATAGGCCAAAAAGGAGTTCAACAAATATAAACATTTCTTCATATTTCAAATATTTCAATATTTTACTTTGCTATGAATGGATGTTACAAATTCAATGAAGTTACCATTTGCTCATGCAAATTTCCAGCAGTGAAAAAGAAATAGTCTGTCTTCTCCATGCAATTAATTTAATTATCCAGTTGCTGAAAAGTGATCACTAGCACATACTCTTTCCAGTTTCCTAGTCAACTCCCTAATTTTCCTGTGAAAAGGATACCTAATGTTGATCTTCACTTCAAGAAGTGTATATTACATTTTTACAGTTCAGAACAATTGAGTCGTAATTATATTCAAATTGTGACCGAAATTCAGCAGCAACAGGTGTTATGATCCCCAGGCAGAATTACACAGGCAGGTCCCTTTACACTGTACCTGTCAGTCACTGACGTGGAACAAACTAATAACATGTTGAAAAGACGAATGAGTTCCTTATCCAGTCGCTGCCTGACAGCAGTCTGTGTTTCATCTATTTCATCCCGCACTTGGGACTCTGGTCGCACCAGGAGACCCAAAAGGGATTTTGTCTTCTAAAAGAAACAAATAAAAATACAGTCACATAATGCATTGTTTAAACGCTATTTTAATACCCGCATTAAAACCATTTTTCTGCTCAACACTCACAAATTGCACACATTATAAATCACAAATTCCATTATTATTTTACGAAGAAGTAACTCTGTAAAAAGCACAGTGAAAAATTCCTATAATTACTAATACCTTGCATCTTGAACCTACTACATGCCATAACAGAATCCACTGTTAAGGCTTTTAAAATTTCCTGTCATTAAGCACAGAGTATTTTGAAGCATGAAAGAAAACTCAAAGTTACATACAGAAATAACCTGCAACAAAAAAACAGATCCCCAAAAAACAGAAAACACAATAGTAGCAATATTAGTTCAGGTCGTATGTCTCAGCTGCTTGAAAGACTTTATATCATATGGTTTTAGGATTTTATATTAAGATATTGAATGGGTCATACTTAAAAAAATTTATGGGCTTCTCAACTACCAATATAAATTGAAGTACCTGTAGTCTATAAGTAATTGAAATTAGGTCTGCTAGCACTTTTCCCTAAATGTTTAGATTGTGTTTTCAAATGGGAAAATGCAAGTGCAGGCAAACTATATTTAACATAAGATCCCTTTGTAAGACCATGAATGATCTTTCATGTAGGCAGGATGGCCTTGCTTTGTAAAGAACAGTACTTTACAAACTTCTAAAACTTCAGCCATTGCTTAATCCTTGGCATTTAACTACTGTTTTTATACAGCAATACTAAATTATTATATTTCAACAATTATAATAAAAGATGTTTTACATTGCTTTATGATGTTCTTTTTGTATTTGTTTCTACAATTTCCAATTTTACACTTCTTAAATAAACAGATCTCAAATATAAAGCACGGGAGTCAAGAAAAACTGAAAAAAATTCCATTCTTTAAATATTACACATGCATTTTACCTACAGCAATTAAAATATAACAGTCATATAGTACCTTCTTTGTGCTTATAAAATATTTTACTTAGACATATTATAACCATCTGAAGTCAGAACTTTAGTGGCAAACACACTGAAAGCAAAAACCTCCGTCCTAACTTTCAGTTCTTGTTCTTAATGTGAGACAGATAATGTTCATTTATCTCTTTTTGCCAAATGGAAGGTTCCAACACAATTGCATGGAACCTCATCCTTTCAGTTAAATAGATAATATATATGTAGCTATGTACCTAAGCATAATCTTATGCAACTCTATATGTATGCAAGTATAGTTACATAGTCAATCAAATCATATAAATATATACAGCCCCCTTCTTACATTTTTAAGCAATGATTTCAAGATCCACTTTAGATGGTCTGATTCCAGACTTGATTTCTGCTCTCTAAGTAATTTATTTAAAAATCTTAAAACATCTACTAAAAGCTTTTCATCCTCCACAGAAGCTGGAAGCACTTGTAGAAACCTGCAATGTAAATAAACATACTTTCATAGTTGTAGCACATTAAAAGAGATTTTAAAATCTCAGGCTAATAGAATTGAAGTCACCTGCAAATGTGAAATTATATAGAGCAAATATGTATATTACACATATTCACATATAGAAAATATGGAATTATACTAATATATTATACATATAATGTATTAAATATATCTAAATAATTTTACATAAAATATTGACTATATTAAATAATATTACTGTATTACTGTAATTCAAATTTTTATGTATCTTTTAAAATGTATTTACACATAGTAAACATGTAATTCTGTATAATAAAAGGTCATAGACAGGAAAGAAAAAGTTAATTAGCTTTTACATACAAGCATTTAATAATAATAGCAAAGCTTATCTACACATTTTAAACAATCCTTATTTTAAATATATTTTAAATATTTGATGGTTTTGTGCACATAAATTACAAATTCACGTAATTTTTGAGATTGGAAGGGACTTCTGGGGGTCACCTGGTCCTGCCACCCTGCTCATGAAGGGACACCTGCAGCTGGTTGCCCAGGACCATGTCCAGGCACCTTTTGAGTAACTCCAAGGATGGAGACGCCACAATCTCTTTTTCAACCTGTGCCAGTGCTTGGTGACCTTCACAGTGAAAAAGTGTTTCCTGATGTCCAGCAGAAACGCTGTGCTTCAGTTTGTGGCCATTGCCTGAAAAGAGCCTGGTCTCATCTTCTTTCTAACTTCTCAGCTGGTACTTGTACACAGTGATAAGGTCCTCGCTCTGAGTCTTCTCTTCTCCAGATTTATCAGTCCTAGCTCTCTCATCCTTTCCTATAGGAATGATCCAGTCTTCCATCATCTTTGTGGTTCTTCACTGGATTCTCTCCTCTATGTATTATCCATATGATTCTCTATTATACTGGGAAGTCCAAAACTGGACAGAGCACTCCAGATGTAGCCTCACCAGTACTGAATAGAGGGGAAGGATCACCTGCCTCAACCTGCTGCTGACACTCTTCCTAAAGTAGCCCAGCATACCACTTGCCTTCTTTGTTGCAAGGGCATATTGCTGGCTCATGTTCAGCTTGGTGTCTACAAGGACTCCCAGGTCCTTTTCTGCAAAGCTGCTTTCCAGCTTGGTGAACCCCAGCATATATATCAACTCCAGAAATTTAAAATATGAAAAGTAGGAATTCTACCATTTTAGCATCACAATCTTTAATGGATATTTGTAGTCAATATGCTTACCTGCTTATTGCTTTTTGCCAAACAAAGCTCTTTAAAGTGGTTCCACAAGATCCAGAACTGCATTTTAAAGCAAGTCTATCATTCAGAATATAGAAACTAAGCCTAGTGACAGCAGTTCTAACATCCCTGTGTGATTCTGCCTGAATGATTGAATTAAGACAGTCTTGCAGTCCATAGTTTGTGTGAGATATTTTCAGTATAAGAATATCTTCTGGGGATAGTTTTAGCGAGTCTAGAAATCTGAAAAGGCATAGAGAAAAATTATTAAAAGTCACTATCCTTACAAACTGTTTCAGAGAGTGCTGACTCCTCCCCTTCCTTGTTTAAATGAGAAGACAAAACAAAAATTGCCTTAAAAATATAATTTTGTTAACCAATTCTTTCTTCAAAAAAACCTCAACAACAAAAACACCAACACATTTAAATCATGAAGTGTTTCGGCTGTTTTGAAAACTGACACCTTTCAAAAAATTACCCAAAAGGTGCTATTTCCATTGTTTGTAACAAACTTTTTCTCCACGTTATTGCAAATGTTGGTCACTTGGGCTATTCTATTTTCCTATTTTCTTTTTAAGAAATTGCTTTGTTTTTGCAAGAGGGCACTTAAAATTAAAGTGACTTATCAAATCAATAACTGCAGTTTCCAATGGCAGTTTTTTACTAATAAAACCTGTAGGACCCTTTAAAGGACACAAGCAAAACCTAAAAAAATGTGGAGATGGACAGAGATATAGATACAAGCATTTCAGTCCTATTAAATCAGGAATCTGCTGAGACATTGAGTTCTGTGTACAAAATAGTCTCAAAGAGAGAAACCATGCTCAATCAAGAGCTAACCAAAGGAAGAAAAAGAGAATTTTCTTCATTATCTACCCTAATTCTTAGTATTATCATTAAAAAGAATAATTCTTTGAAATTCAAATCTTCAAGAAAAGAAAAATTCATGCAACTCGATAGTTGTGGACTATATAGCAGGGGAAGACAGGTGGCTTCCTAAAGAAACACAACAACTACAAGGAACAACAGCCACAGAAACCCATTTAAAATTGTTTTGTATTAGTCTCACCATCAATAAATGTTCTAGACTTCATGAATAAATGCAATTTAGGTAAAACATTAGCTGTGACAACATATCTTCATCCTCTTGGGATGCGATCTTTTATGTTTAAAAGGACAGCATTCTCAAACCAATAACAACTTGAAGTGCTGTTTGAGGTTAAAAACCTACTTAAACTTGATGGAACACTAATTTAATTGAAATATATTGGCATTTAAAATGAAAGATAAAATGACTCACGTTTCTGCTTCCTTCTCATAATCTATCAGTTGCAATAGGTTTTCAATCCCATGGTACCATGACAGATTCCAAGCCATTTTAAGCATATCTGACACAGGTTTCATAGCCAAGCACTCAGAAGACAATGGCACCACAACAGCATTAGGGCTAACTACATGATGAGCAGTGATCCTGACTGGGAGATGATACCTAAAAAAACACAAATAGAAATAATTTTTAAAAGTGGTTGGTGAAGGCTTTTTGTTTGCTTTTTTTAAATTAGAGCTAGCTTTTAAGCTTACAAATAAAGTTTTTGAAATTCCTTTTTCAGAAAATAAAAGACTTGTAGAAAAAGCTCCATGTTTAAAAATGCTGACAACTTTTGATGTTAAATCCAAGGTTTCCCTTCATTCTCCCACCTGCATACTTCAGGAAGGACACCAAATACAAAACAGCAAAGCAAACTGTAAAATAAACAAAGCCAACCAACCAACCCAAAAAAAAAAAAACCAACCAAAAAAGCACCACCAACACATACCTTCTAACAACAGCAACAGGTAAACTGAAGGCAGGTATGCCAGTATCATTACTGGTTATGCCATCAGCCCTGCAAAAGATTAAGTCATAATTATTAGGTTCTCTTTTAAGATTCGATTTTCTCCTAATGCTACACTCATTATTTCCTTATTATTTGGATATAGATGTATTTTTCCCTTCAGATAGATCTTTAATCACCCACTGATGTATAATTTGTTTATTAAACAATGTTTAATTCTTTATTAAACAATGTTTCTTCATGTTTTTGCGATATTAACGTAGTTCTTAGATCACACATATATGGAATACTCGTTGCAGGCCTGCTGTACATTAAAAACTCGCATGCTTGTTTCTTTTTTTTATTAGAAAAAATATGCATTATAATTCTTTTCAGTATATTTCATGTGTACGAATTCTAAAAACATATGTTTTTCTCATGTATATGCAAATTTTAAATAATATCATAAGCTGACATTTTTAAAGACAACTGCCACACTTAAAAGCCAAAGTAGGTAGAAGAATTCTAATTAAGCTAAGTTAAAAAAAAATGACTACAGATAGCTATTTGATTTATGGAGTTTCTATTTATGGAAAAGATGGATTACAGACTAATAAGGGTTTTTTGAAAAATAAAGTAAACTTCAAATTCACACTGAAGTATTTATACTGCAAAAATATGCCATGTAGACCTACACAGCACGTAACACAAGTATTGAAACAATTTTGTTGGGACTACATATATATGATTTTGGATCTATAAAAGTTTGGGGCATAACTTGTTTGGAGATATATAAAACCTAACTTCAATTAAAATCTAAAAATTTGACTAGAAAATATGCTATTAAGTAACTGGCTTTCATACCATGTTTCTGTTCTTGCTACTTCATCAAACAACAGAAGACAAAGCAATACTGTAGTTTCAGTTAAAACAGCGTGATCACTTTGGAGTATCAGGGAAACTGAATAAAATAAAGACAATTAAAAATGTGTTAGGAAAATGTTAACAATAATATATACGACACTAGTTAAAAGCAATTGCTTTCTTCATTTTTTGCCAACATCTCAAGCAGATACCACAACATGGGTATCACTAGCACACAGCGATTTTTCTTCTAAATACTAGATTCTGAAGAGACCCAAAGTTCTTAAGAAGGTGTTTGGTTAAACATCTAACCATCTTTCCACACAGGTACTACAGTCAAAATACAATCTTTACCTCTGAATAGCAAAAGCAGTACAGTTGATTGCTGTGCTAGGGACAGGCGAATAACTGGATCAGCACACACAAGTTTGCGTAAGAGTGTTAGACACGGTAACACTATGGATTCCATAAGCTGCAGGAGCAGAGAAAAAATTAAATAGAGATAACTTTGAGTATAATCTACTATGAAGTGCTTAATACAAACAATCATGACATTAACCAATATATTCCATCATTTGTAATAGAGAAGCTAGAACTTCCTTAGATAAGCACGTTTCATCCAGATGGTAACTGCATATTCACTGAAAAAAATTTTGTTCACTTTTGGTTTTATTTTATTATTAATTGACAGCCATTTTATTGGTCTCCAGCTTCATAACACAATTATAACATTTGCTTTCAAATTATGTATTTTTAAGAAGGATATAAAAAAAACCTAAATATTTACAACCATGTAAGTTTATTCATTTTTTTAATGCAAATAATTTATTCTATCACATTCATTTTCTAGTCCCAGCCTCTCAGATCACAAGATCTAAGAATGGAAAGCAGTTTGCTAACAGTTAAAAGTCTCAGTGAATGACCAAAAATATGACCAAAGTCATGGCTTCTAAGAATGAGAAACACTATTCCTTTCAAAGTAGCATTACTTTGCCCATGAGTTTCTGCCTTTAAAATTTGTTTTCTAAACTTCAACAAATACAGTTTAGTTTAATACTCAATGAACAAAAACCTACTTATTTAGTATGGAAAGTCTTTTGCACAGCTATACATAAAGTCTTATTTTAAATGGTGCTTTTTCTGTCTACTACTTCTTTTATCCTTTTCTCGGTAGCCCCTTTTCTAAGAACACATAAGATTTTTTGTTGGTTTTTCTTCATTATTGATTTTAGGATGAAATAAGAAAAAAATCATTTGAGGGGAGAACCATAATGTGGGGTAGATTCCCTCAGGATAGTGTTCTAACGTCACAGGCCCTGGAGAGTTGTTGGTTGAGCCCTTTCTGGACTAAATTAAAGTTTATAAAGGGATAACAATATTATTCTAAAGCTGATCCTAGACTCTTACTTGGCTATGAATGATCTGCTTAGGGCGATATATTTCCTACACTTGTACTTCTGTAGTATTAAGTAATATCTACTCACTACCCAAACCAAAACAATAGATGCATCACTCTTTATCTCTTTAAAGAAAGTAAGATACTAAAAAAGCGACATTAAAAAAAACCAAACATAGTAAAAAACCAGAGGAATCCAATATTTCAATTTTTTCAACCGTGTTTGAGTGGTTTATAAAAGTACTTGTATAAAGCTATCATAAACTGGACAAGACATTCCTTTATGCTACAGGGAAAAAATAATTTTAGCCACTGATCATCTAGGAAAAAAAAATTACCATTTCTGAAGAAGAATGCAATTTTTACTAGTTTGATCAGAAAAAGGAATTTTATTAAGCATCAAGCAGTTCTTTTCTCTTGTACATCTCTTGGAAAGGAATCATTACTACATAAAAAGTCTCATGGTTTCTTAAAAGAACTCAAGGTTTGGACTGCTGGACTGTGATAACAATCCTATGCAAGCACACCAAGAAATACGCAAAAGGTTTATCCACAAAGTTACACTGAGCACCTTACAGACCACATATGCTTGCATAAAATGATTTCAAAGAATGAATTCCAGAAAAAAATCAAGCATCAGATTAGACATATTACAAAAATGGAAAGCTCCATCATCTACAACAAATACACACTCAACTCTAAATAGGATCTTATCTTTTGAGACACTCCCTGGTGAGGTGATCTTCTACTGGTCAGAAAATTACTTACACCTGAAACTCAATATGACACATTTACAATAACATGTCATTTTAAATTATAAGTTGCTTCAGAATTTAAATTTAGAGATTATGATATCTAACATAACACTTTTTTTTTTAAGGCCATTAAAATTTGGTTTTGGTCTGTACTGAGAAAGCTTCAGAGAAGATCTGGTATGCTCCAGAACCACACCATACACAGTTCTCTGGCTAACTCTTCTCATAGGTAACTCTTCTCATAGGCAAACCAATCTTCTCTCATTAAGAGAATCTTAGCATTATCAGAAATAGAATAAAATATACATTGCAATTACAATTGTTACTAAACATTTGTATTCAGTGCAGTATTAATGCACAAAAACTAGTGTTACAAGTGCAGAAAAAGGCAAAATCTACTACTGTCATGCTGCACAATGCCTGCAGAAGAACCTGCAACAATAGTTTTACCTTGCCATCCACATGTACACACTCATTAAGGTAAGCCACTATCTTTTCTATCACACCCAACTTTTTCACAATTTCATGCATCTTGGTATCTATAGGAAAAACAAAAGATAGTAAGGATGACTGGTTCCATACAAAGTTAATATTGAACTTCTTTTTGTAAGATCACAAAGTCTTGCTGTCAAGAACAAGTTTCCAAAATTGCCAATCAACAGTAGTACAGATCTCTACCAAGGCAGGCCTCCTCAAAGTCTTGTTATCTGGCTATAGTAGCCTCTTGAACACTAGATTCTTAAATATCTTACATAACTTCCTGTAAGTCTTTTATGTTCAAGAATTACAGTAATTCCCAGTGCAACTCAATTTCAGTCAAATGAAGATTTCACTTATTATATTTTAGAAGTGTTTAACAATTTAACATGGAACTGAAAATGGTATGAGAGTATTTTCCAGTGATACCACCCACCCTGCAGAGTACCTGGTTTATGAATACTCAACAACAAAAGAAGTATGTTATTTGAGTTGGTTGTGCTTGTTTTTAATAACTAAAAAGTGATCCTTCATATGACATTTGTCCTGATAAAGCTGCATTTTTTCCTTTACAATTTCATCCTAAGCTTTGTTTCACTTTTTGAAACATCTGAAAACTTTGGCAGCCATAGATAAATGCATTTTATGAGACAAAGTAGATATTTCCTCATTTTTGTGATAATTTTCCTGACAAAAAAAGATGATAATTTTAATATTATCTAAGATTTCACCTTCTCATGGTGAAAAACTTCTGTTCTATCATTAGAATTTAAACTCCTTAAAGAAAACATCCTTGAATCAGTTTGAGTACATAGAGTACAGACATCAAGGTTTGAAACTCTACAGTTGTGATGCTGCCTTGAGTGAAATAATGCTCTATGCAAGACTGCTTACTTGCATCTTAATTTGATCATATCTTCTTAATTCAATCATAACTTCTCCCCATGAGAGCAACACAACATAACTACAAAAAACCACCTGTGATTCTTCACTAAGTATAAAATCCCTTTAGTTAGCCTGCGTAATCTAAGAATTAACTTTCCTAATTAAAAAACACCACCAACAAAAACATATATTATATAAATATATATGATTGTGTATCTGAGTTAACAATAGGAAAAAATTGGAAGCTTCATTAGTTCTGAGACAGATCAACAAACTGATGAATATTAAAAAGGAAAAGCAGAAAGCAAGCCCTTGCAGAGCTTACAGAATTCAGCTTAGTCCTCTACTACCCAAGGGAGCTGTTTTATTTAAATAAGATCTCTTATTCTTGAGAGCAACAATGACAAATAACTCTTTTTTTTTTATTTCAATTGGTAGATCATCTACAATAGTGCTAATATTCTGGTCCAACAATATACATAAAAATTACAAAGAGTATCCTTAGCAGAAGCATACAGAAAATGTAGCAAAACTGCAAGTTCACGAATGACCATCACATGAATACAAATTTTCTGAACAATTTTACCTTCTAAAATGACAGCAAGCTGCTCGGCTGCAGACTTCCGTAAAACTAGGTCAACAGCATCAGAAGTCAAGATATCATGCAGCTTTTCAACAGTTTCTGCCTAAAAGTAAAACTATGTTAGATTTGTTATCATGACACAAAGTATGTTATCATGACACAAAGTAACCAGCCAAATTTCCTAACAGAAAGGAGAAAACAAAAATATCTAAATTCCTTATTAGAATGTATTTGATTAAATCCCACATGCATATAACAGCAATGGATTAGGTTATCATCTTTTTGCAACAAATCTCTAATAATAACTGTGGAATATGAGAGCCCAATAGTTTCTAGTGCACAACAGATGCAGATTTATAACAAATAATACTTAATTTAAGTAGGACTACAGAAAGTTCAACACTATGCAGAAATGCTACATATGCTTCCAAGTCTGAAGGGAACTGACTTTTAATGGCAATAGTTAATAGGGTTAGAGAAATGGATGGTTAGGATGCAGGGAAAGAGTATAAATCAAGAGTACAATGAGCTGTCAGAATAATTTTTTTCAGAGGACAAGCATCTTAGCATTTTTTTACATACTGTTAATCTGAAAGCATTGAGGGTAAGTAAGGAAGGATAATGGAGGGGAGATGGCAAAATGGAAAAACAAAAGAGAAATATAAGTTTTCCCATAGGTCAAATACTCATGATTTGCTTTTCGCTTTGCAAAAGCAGCAATATTAAGAAAACACAGATCTAAGTTTCTAATCTGTTTTAGAGTATAACATATCAAAAATTATTTGTGCCTGTTTCTGTAAAAATATTGATTTTGTGGGGAAACCTCTATGTGAGAAAAAAAATCAGACTATCCATGTACAATGAAATTGTTACAAAAAAAGCAGGCCTGTGTTCTTGGCACTCAAGTCTTCTCTGAAGAAAAGAAAAAAAGGAAGTATTTTTTTTCTGATTGTTGCATAAGGTAGCATAAAAACTACTGTTAAAGTTCACACAGAAAGAATATAACAACGGATTTCTTTTTATAAAGTAAGCCAATTTGTATGAAATATTGCAAACTTCTGAAAGTTCAGTGACGAGGTAGGTAAAAGAGCTCATCAATGACACAAAATTTAGACAGAGTTTACTCACCTTAATTATTGACTCCTTTTTATCATCCAATTTTACCTCAATAGCTCTTTCTATAATAAATAAGTTTGAAATGCTGGAAAGCACATTACCATCCAGACGTGGGCGTTTCAGGTTTGCCCCTTCTTCATTCAAAAGATGGAATGCTAAATGTTTAGGTGCTACAGAACGAACCCTAAATGAGTAAATAATTAAAATAAATATATAAATAATATCTAAATATATAATAATATATAAATATATACTGGAGAACTTTGGTTGTATAGGTAGAAATTAATTAGTTTATAAAATTAATGGAGGGGAGGGAAAGTAATCACCCAGCTTAATATTGATCAACCTTTCAAATCAACCCACTGCATAACAATTAGTTGCTTTTTTAAGAGAAGACGTTGTTGTCATCAGCATTAGAAGACATGCTGAAATGCTACATTACTTACAACTGCTTTTTTGAGAAGAGAAGGCGCAGAGCAGCCTGTAGTCTCGTAGTTCTAGGGAGAGTACCCTCTCCTTCGTCAGAGGTTGTTTCACTCAAAGAGAGGATGCAGTTACCTAAAGTATCTTTTGTGTCAGCATAACCCTAAGGAAAGAACAAACAAAAATTTCCAAAATCAAAAAAAAATCCACTTACTAACTTAGCAAATTAGACAAGGCAATTCCCTTTTCAGAGGTTAAGGGAAGGTGGGGAAGAAACAACACCCAGAAAAAAAAATTAGGAAAGTATTCAAATTCTGCAGATTAATATTCCTCTCTGGAAACAGTTTTAAAATTAATAAATGATTCTGTCCACAAATAAAAATAAAGATTTCTTTATGTGCCCCAGTGGTACTTTGACCTGAAGTTTTATTCTTCAGTACATTAACATGATGCTGCTCAGGAAGGCCAGTTTCCATTTCAATAAGCAGAATTTAGTCCCTACAAGAAAGTTACTTCAAAACACTAAATTCTATCTATCTACAGATCTCTGTCAAAGCATTTTCACAGACAAACAGTCAAACCACAATCACTTATGTCAAGCAATGATACTGCAAACCTTTTAAAATTAAAGTACAATGCATTTTATATGCGCTGGGTAAACATAGGCCTTTGGTATGCGCTACTCAAATATCTATTGTACGTAGCCACTATAGGCTATAGAATAGAGGGAAATTCTACTCACAAAAATCTCTCACATTTAGCCTACAGCTTATATTAAATCAATCCCCACTTATTTAATCTTGAATATTAATCATATGTTGGATATACACACACAGATATAACACAGAAAAGCTAAAATTACTAGTTGAGAAAGCTCTGGAGTAACCTTTCTCTCATCACTTTCAAGTTCTCAGTGTATTTCCTCTGCATATTTTTCTGTCTGAGCCAACTACTTCATGGCCCATGTTATTTGTAATTTCTCCCCATTTTTGCCTTGATTTTGTGCAGTTTGATTAAAGGCTTAAGGTATATAAGCAGTTTTTTCAACTTATGGCAACTGAGGTGCAGGCAACTAATGAATACACAGCAGTGAAACAATTAAGTATCTATAATTATCAAGAGTGATATTCCTGGAGAAAACAAAGACAAAATGCATACTTGGATGTATTAGCTAAATTAAATAAAAGACATAAATATGGCAAAATAACAGGTACATGCAGCAAAATATCTAATCTGGAAGACTATGGGCAGATCACAAAAGGGAAATTTCAAGAACTGGAGAAAAAACAGTAAAGAATTCAGATGGAGCCATTAGGCTGAAAATCAAAGTAAGAAAAGCAAAAGTTCTCATTATATTAAGCTGAGAGTAAAGATAATGAAAATAAAATTTGCACATTATTGGAGATATGAAAACTACGGTCTAAGGATAATAGCAAATGCTGATACTTCTATAATATTGGAAGCAAACAAATGAAGAACAAATATCAAAATATACTGAAAATACATCTTAAATCTATTGCTATTTTTTGATTGTGTATTTAATTGGAAAACTGTATCATTATCAGAGAGAAGTTACAATTTTCAAATTTAAGATATGTGAGACATTCTAATAATTATTAACTCATTTTAAAAAGCATGAATGTTTTAGTCTGTACTTGGATTATCCACTCATATCTTCAAACCATTTAAGTTCCAGTCAGTACTTGCTCATTTGTACTACAACATTCCAAATTTCATATCACAGTAACACCAGACTAAAATTTGTCTACAAATTCAATGTACTAACTCTGACTGATATTAGGACCCCTATAAAACACTTCTCCATTTGACATCAGATAAAACAAGTCTGTAGGTATGCTACTGTTAATCTATTTTCCATCTCCTACTTCTGTCTGTTATTTGACATGATCTACACGATTTCATACATCGAATTCAGATTAAAGCATTTAGAAGTACCTGTAAAACAGGAATGACAGGACAGAGGGCCTCAATAAACTTGCTCCAAGTCAATACTGCCATTATTAACCGTCCTTGCAATAAATGTATCAGAATGGCCTTGGCTGTTGAGTTCACCTGCTCGATAACAAAAAAAACCCAAACCACTAATGTAATTTTCAATGTGTCTAAGTCAGTTAGTTAATGCTGTAATTGAGAATGTTATACAAAAAGTCTCAAAGACAAAACATTGTTTCTGCAGAATGCTACTTTTAAATTGCCAGTTACACATTACAACATTACACATCACACATTACAACATTAAGTTGTTCGAAAAGCCTCTCAGAGGAAACACACAAAATAGTTCTGCCTAAATAGCACCCAGTCATTTTCCCCTTAGAACTCTGGTTTGTCTTTTCTGAAATAAAATAAATCATTACTTAAACTTATACACCTATTGGTCCCTCTATCCTGCAGGTAAAACAAATTCTGTTTCTTTTCTTTCATGATCTTGCCTTTCTCAGGCATTTTATTCCCAGTCTACGATATGCATCTGAAGATACAGGAAGAAGAGAGATTTAAAGCCTCCTATGTGGTCATTTCACTTTCTTGAGACAAACAGTCAAACTGAGAAGGCTACCAAATATTTCAAATTGTAAAAAATTCATCTGAAGCTATTTATCAAAAAGGAAAAAAGGTGTACGATACAGCAATTATACTGTATTCATGTACACAGTATATAATCTATACAGTAAGCAATACTGAAGTATTTACAAGCGAAAATTATTACTGCAATGGGAACAGAGGGGAAAAAGCCAGCTTCTCACAAGCTGCTCTTCCTTACATAGTGTAAAAAGAGTCAAAATCCTGCATTTTATGCCACAGCTAAAAATCATCTCACCCCAGCCAATAAGGACAGCCTTTGATAATATGACTCTAGCCTAACTTTTAAATAGAGGCTGGCTTTACAAAATCATACGGCAAATCTTAAGACCAACCCTGGAATACAAGGTTCTTCTCAATTTTTTCTCATTGTGACATGCCTGAAAGATTCAACTGATGCGTTATGAAAACTTAAGGAGCAGATATGCATCAAAGAAGTAAAAAAAAAAAAAAGCTTGGATATGATCTTCATTATCTATTTTGTAAGAAGTATAATAAAAATGCATTATAAGGTTATAAAGAGAACAAAAAGTGATAATTTTGTAAATATGCATTCTTTGATCTTTTTAAATTCATTATCCAATATCAATTGAAATCTATTTCTTATGCTTGACCAACCACTAAGAGAAAACTGTCAGTCTTTTCCATATGGTATCCAATGGGGTAGTGAAAATAAATTATTTCCTTGCAAAAGATAAATTACACACAAAGTATAAACACGTAGCACATTATTAAAGATATTTTACTTCTCCTTTTAAAATGCTCAGATCTAAAAAAATCACTTCTAAATGGAATTGTGCACAGTACTGTGTTTAAAAAAAATATCATTCCAGGAGAGAAGCTGAAAATAAATAAATAATTTGTTAGTCCATGTTCTTTCCCTCTGACTGTAGGGACATTACAGATCAGCCATAAACGAGTTACAAAGAACCAAGGTAATTTTTTCTTCCTCTCACAACTCCCTACTTTAGCTCTATATGTGAGCTAGGAAATAATGAACACTTGTTAAGCAGTCATGCATATAAACGAACCCAACAGAAATTTGGTCCTATTCTATAATATTATAAAACATTTTNAGTCAGGTAATTATATTAAAACACAGATGTGCCTGTAGTGATGAAATACAAGTTCATAGCAAAGACATTGCAGATTTAAAGTGTCTTTTTGTTTCTTAACCAACTCAGAGGTCACCTCACTTTTACAGAGACTTGAGACTTCAAAGTTTGTGTCTCCCATAAATGTAAAGCAGCATACATACTATTTTATCATATGCATTTTATTAGGGCTGAATATATTACAGGAAAAGATGAACAAAAGCAATATTTTATTTAATTTTCATTAGTCTTTATTACAGTTAATAGCATCCTATAATATTATCTAGTCTCTGAATTCATCACAAAAAACCCCCAAAATTTTCAATTTACTACAATTTCACTATTTGCATAGCTTTTCTATAGCTTTTCCATATACAAAACCCCATATTTAGTCAAAACTTCATGTAAGCCTCAGACCACTGTGGAGAATATCAACACCTTCTTTGCATGCACATCAACTTATAAATACAGCTACTAAACACAGTACCTCATTCTTGTCATCCTGAAGGCCAAATGTACAGATTTCATATAATACTTTAGGATGTAGAAGAAAATGTACTCCATGGCAGACTGAAGACACAGGCTTCGCAATATTATGAATACCTAAACAGTCCTTCAGTAAAAATAAAGTCAGTTAGTTTAAAAATTCAAGACAGTCTCCAGTACTACATTTGTTTTATAAACTGCCTGAAGTTGTCATGCAGTGAAAGGCTTTTTCCAAGCACTTTGGATGACTAGTTCTGAAAGCTAAACTTTACAGCCCTGGAAGGAACTATCTTTAAAGATCACTAACTGAAAATTCCTGTTACTACACAGGACTAAGAAACAGAAAATAATTTTGTTCCTGTTTTAAATAATAGTGAAAATAAATTAGAAAAACTGTATGTATTGTTTGGCCTTACATTAAAATAAGGAAAACCTAAAACAGGCAGGCAAAAATCTCACAAAACCAGACAAGTGTCATTCAGTGGAGATAAGGAATTTTCCTTCCGAAAGACTAGCTCCACCATATTTGTACATTACTGAATTGTGCTATAAGCACACTAAGTATAGATGATGTCCATTACAGAAAATAAAAATTACAGTGAAGTATTATAACAAAATACAAAAGTGATTTTTATTTTGTGAGCCATGATTACTGAATACCTAAAATGACCTGATGAATATGACATTGCCATTCTCAACATAGAGTACAGCCATACTTCTAGGAAGTTTACACTCTATTCCTTGGACTATCATTACAAAAAACTAAGGCAGTGACAAAATATCCATATAAAACAAAATCAAGACACACATAAACCCTCCCCAGGCACACAAAAAAACCCAAAAAGAACCCCAAAAAATCAAAGAAAACAAACCAAAAAACAAAAAATCAAGCAGTACATAAAAGGATTTACGTGTTCTTAAACCCAAACTTGATACATATACAAATCTGAACAAAAAAAAAAAAAAATCAAAGAGAAATGAAAAATTCCTATGAAGGGAATCAAATCTGTCCTTGAAAAATGGGCCCATGTGAACCTCATGAAGTTCAACATGGACAAGTGCAAGGTCCTGCCTCTGGACTGGGGCCATCCCCAATATCAAATACGGACTGGGGGATGAACAGATTTAAAGCAGCCCTGGTGAGAAGAATTTGGGGGTACTGGTGGATGAAAAGTTGGGGAAGCTGACAGTCCATATTCATAGAAAGCCAGGAGTTGTGTCAAAGGAAGCATGGCCAACAGGTTGAGGGAGGTGATTCTACACATTTGCTCTCATGAGACCCCGCCTAAGTGCTGTGTTCAGGTCTGGGGTCCGCAGCACAGGAAAGACATGGACCTGTTAGGAGGGCCACAAAGATGATCAGAGGGCTAAGAGACCTCATTGCAGCCTTCTAGTACTTTATAAGGGGTCTTGTAAGAAGTACAGGGACAAATTTTTTATCAGAGTCTCTTGTGATAGGACAAGGAATAATGGTTTTAAACAAAGAGAGGGCAGGTTTAGACCAGGTACAAGGAAGAAATTTTTTACAATGAGGGTGATGCAGGTTGCCGAGAGGCGGTGGAACCCTGGAAACATTTAAGGTCCAGCTGGATGGGGCTCTGAGAAACCTGATCTAGTTAAAGGCCTCAACTCAAAGGAGTCTGTGATTCAAAGAACCTCATTTCAGCAGACAAACAAACTGAACACTTGAATTCTTTTCAAAAACAGAAACAGAACAAAAGAAAAAACTCTGTATAACAGCAGTCAGAAAACAAAGCGACCAGCATTATTAAGAAGGCTTTTAAAAAAATAAAAAAACATTTTTAGTCACTGCTTTTTCCCTTCTAGAGATCCTGTCATTTTGAAGTGCAGTACCTGAAGTATAACTTAACCAAGCTGATTTAATACCAAAAATGTAACAGCAAACTGCAAGTCCTGCCTACTAAGATTTTCCAGCATATAACACAGTAAACTGAATTTGCATTAAAAATGCTTTTAATGATGAAATCATATAATATGCATTATTGAGTGCAACACCAAGAGTGTTAGGTAAGCATTAGTTGTAACCTTAACCACTTCCAAACAGCAGTGATAGGTTTCAGCTTTTATATTCGATGAAGGATGAGATAATAGGCAGAGAAGCATCTTCTGACCCTCTGCCTGGAGCAATGAGTTGGCCTCAGCAGACTTCCAACTAAAAATGAAAAATAATTAATTTAACTATTGTTTATTTTACAGTACCTAAAGATGTCTACAAAAATTTTCCTCTTCAATTTCAGGATTATCTCTAAAAAATACTTTCTGCAAGGGTATATACACCCTGAAAAACAGACAAAATTCAGAGATGACAATATATTTGCCAAAATCAATTTCTGAAAGTAAAATAAAAGTTATACAAATATACTTGGAACAAAAGATTTAAAAAAAGTCTGAAAGACAAATCAAAATGTTTTAAGACTGTTTCTTTGTAAATCACATAACTTTATATACAAAATCAGAACAGCTTAGATATGGAATAAAATATTAACTTTTTAGCATGTGAAATTCAATTTTCAATACACTCACTACAGAATGACACAAATCAGTTAGAAGAGACCTTTCAATGGCTAAAAGAAAACAATTGTTCAAATACAGGGAATAAACAGGTTGAGATTCTATTTGAGAAACTTTATCAATCTAAAAAAAAAATATACTTTCACAAGCAGTGTTTTACATAGTAATGTACTCACATATTTGAGCACATGTGAATGCATTCTCGAAGCAAGGGAAAGTGTTGGTGGAAAGGTAGACTACACAAGGCCTGATCTGCTAATTCTACTAATTCAGAAAGATTCGCATCCCCCTGTGACAGAAAATGAAGAGAAAGAAAGAAACTATTAGAAATAGTAAAATTAAAAGTATCCTCTGTTATTGCTTAATCTTTCAGAATTTATCATAATTGAATATTAAGTAGGTTTTAGTTTAGTCTTCAAGGAAGTTTATAATTAATTCAATAAATTTCAAACAAAAAAAATTCAGAACCTCTTCCTGAGAGTGGAAAACCCTTCACCTGATGAATCCAAATAAACTTCTATTAAACTCTGTGGGAATAATGTATGTCTAACATTTCATGGCATGAACGTAATAACTCTATTCAAATTACTATTTTTTTAATCATTATACAGCTTATGTGAGAGGAGTATAATGAAAGATTCTATTAAACTTTTAACAAATCATTTTTTATATTAAAGAGCTGGTTTCGTTTTTCTAAATTTAAGTACATATGTCTTCATTGTATTTGGTTACCAGATACATTAAATGTGAGCCATTTAAAATTGATGGAGTTAACTTCATTGTAAACAGTATTTTATGAGCAAAGTATTGCTTCTACAAAGTCCAGAACCTGCCTAAATAAAGGATAGATTAACTCTGATTTAAGACAGCATTATATTTCTATTGCTGTATTTTATGCATTTATTTTAGTATTTTCCAAAATTTCTTGTCCATTTAGATAATAGAGAAGAATATTTCAGTATTTGCTAGAAGCACTTAACTAATAAAGCAAGGCATATTCATTGTCTTCATAACAAAGCGACACACACAAATCTCAGCCAGTCTAGAAGCAGTTGTTTTTTAAAGCTGCAATTGCCAAAGTAGTTGGGATTTAAAAGTTTCTGAACAATATAATTAACTACTGGACAACATACATACACACACATTATATAATTAAATAAATATAAAATATTGTATTATATATTATATATAAATGTACATATTCACATAAATATAAATAAATAAATAAATAAATTCCTGCTTCTTACTTCTTTGCCCATAAAAAGTCCAGTGCTCACTTCCAATTTCCAATTGTTTATTTCTTTGCTTTTACTTAGGATAAGATTTTTTTACAAACACCATGAAGAGTATTAATGAAAACAAATATAAATTAACTACATCTTGCATCCTATTAAATTCTCATACTTACAAGATCTTATTCTGCCATGTTAGACTATAATTTTTACCACATAAAAAAAAGAAGTGAAGGAACAAAACTTCTCTACAAAAAGTATTTTATATAATAAAATTCCACACCTTTTTATGAACTTCAACCATAAAGCTACAAGTGCATTCAATTGAATAAGCAGCTTCTGAAACTTGTTTATAGATAGTGTAGTTCTCAGTACTCATCTGCTCCAGATAGGCTGCAATGGATTCATGAATGCTTGGGTATTCCAAGGAGAAGGACATGTCCAGAGAGAGAAGAAATAAAGCATTCAGCAAACTCTTTTGTATAACTTTACTGGCCTTTGAAAAAGAAAACAACTGTCAGAATAACAGCCTGAAAATACAGTAAAACCAACAATAGCATTTGCAGTCATTCAACAAGTACAATCACTACTGGTGCTACGTAAAAATTAGAGAAACGCAGATCATTAAATGAGTTCTGTATGAAGAATTATTTTTTTCACTAAAAAGTGATAGTTAATTAGATGTCACTCCTAATATCAGACCTGCAACCAGTCACCAAAGTTGTGTACGATCCAAGAACAGCACTAATATGCACTGCTGGCCAGAGTCAATTCACTGGCTGACCACGAGATGGCAGAGAATACACAGACCACAATTATTTCTGTATTTAATAAAAAGCTGTCTACAATTCCACATGGTCATACTGCAAACTAAGAAACTGGGATTTCTCTTTTTGGTTTCGTGTTTTTGATTTTTAACTGCAAATGTTCAGTATTATTTCAACTAAAATGTTGACCTCAAATACAGTAGTTTTTTTCTAACTCCTGTCATACACAGAATGGATATATTATGTGCATAAGAACATAAAGACAAAAATTATAAAAAGTCATGATATTAGTATGTCTACACTTATTTGCAGTACAAGATGTAATATTTGTGACAAAAAGCCGTCAGTAATAACTGATCTTCTGCTCTGAATAATGTCTAAAAAAAAGGGTACACTCACTAAAAACTGGTCTAAAAAATTTAAACCCATTCAGATTAAAACACCTAACACGTTCCATCACACAAAAATTTTATCGGACCTTCCCATCTGAAAAAAACAGAAAAAACCCTCCACCCTAAAAAGTCCAAACAAACAAACAAAAAACCTCAAGAGCTACATCAGAGTTCCTTTTAAGGAGCTCTGGAAGCAAAGAACAATTAAAATCACTATGATGTATGAAACATAATTCCTTACTACATTTCATCAGATTAAGAGTGATGATTTTAAATGTTATGTCATTCTAGTCTTACTTGCATACATACTATAAACTAGCAGGGGGCAGCAGAGCTTTGCAAACCATACATCATACCAGAGAAAAAACAATATAGGAGGGAAAAGAACACTGAATTTCAAAAACTTGTTTAAAAACTGTAATAAAAATTGTTTTTTTAAGATTTGAAATCTGCAGTGGGCACTGATAACTAAGAATGGACAAAGCTGCCCTCTGTGACCATACATCAGCCAATGCAGATCAGATTGATTTCTCTGTCCAGTGGCTACTTTCCCAGTATTAATACCTGAGGAAGGCAACACTTTCTGCCCTCTTAAAATGCAAAAGACAATCACCTATAATTAGTGATGTCATACCTTTTCTACAGGGAGAAGTATTTGCAGCAATCTAACAGTGAAGACTGAAATGCTAATAAATGCCATTCTGTGATGCACCAACATCACCTTGGGCTGTTCTGCACTTATATTGGTTTTGTGATATAATATAGTTTCTCCAAGTAAACCCAAGACCAGAAGCAATCTGTCTTTCTGAAAACAAAATCAGAAATACAATAGTTAAAAAAAAATGAAACATTCCTGCATATTTACAGTGTTTATACAGCACCCACAGTATCATTAACACAATTATACCAAATACGCTAAAACTGCATAAATACACAGCATTGTTTGTCATACAAACAGAACTATGCAGTAGACCTCAGTCTACTTTCACTTTTAGTTCTGAATACTTGTTCAATAATTACCCATTACTGATTGCTCTCTCACCTTTCCCACTTTTCTCCCCTTCCTCTGCCTAAATTTTTGCTCATTACACTTTGGAACTTCAATTTTAATATGGAAATACTAAGGCCTGGTCTGAACCTGCAAATAAACCTTTACCTTAAAATAAAAAAAAAAAAAAACAAAACCCAAATCAACTCACAATCCAAACTTTGAAAACATCAAAGGTTTTTTTATCCCTATTCATTCTCAAAGGAAACAGCAAAGTATTTTTTTTCCTCTCATCCTTTTTTTTTTTTTTAAATCAATACAATAGTATAAAATTACCCAGCTTATTTGCAAAATTTTGTTTGTTAGTAGCCTGGAAGCAAACATTATCCTACTAATAATAATCAGCAGGATACATATATATTGATGCTCACAGTTTATATTTTAGTTTGATAGACTTACAAGCAATGAAACATACTGATTCAGATCATAAAACAACTAGACAAAAAGGTATTAAGCTTCTGAGATGAAATATTCTGCAAGAAATCTTCAGCACTGACTTGGAGTCGATCAATTATCATACATTTTCACAGATCAGTATCTTAAATTCAAAGAAAAAATTCTCATTTGCTAATAGGTCCTATAAATAATATAAATATTAACATTTATAAAATAGGAAATAGGGAAGCCTACAGCAATATTTTAATTAATTAATATTGCAGTTATTATTGTTTCATGTTCAGTGGTATTTTCATGAATTCTAACTTAAGTCGGGTGCATTTAATTCAAATTTTTAGACAAGTTTCAATCTGTAACTCTGATATGTTTGTTTTGTGCCTAAGCCATGGCAGCTTATGCTTCAGCTTTCACCTGGCTTCAAAAAAGCAAGACAGCCATTATTATTTCATCTGTTATTCACTAATTTGATATTTCATGTATATAAGAATTCTCAATTGTGTCCAGATATATTTCCAGCAATTTAAATTATTTGGTCAACAGCACCTTCACACTTTGAATCTCCCCTGAGCCAAAAAGTCTTCTTTCTTTCCCTGCTAAGCAACATAGCTAAGGATATCTGAAATTTGTGCAGAGATCTATAGTTCCTGTGTAGGAAATAGATAGCATGTATGCATCTTACAATTCTGGTCTTGTATCTAAACAGTTATCTCCCTGATTTTAAAAAAGATAGTTTATAATGAGTAAAGAATGTGAAAGTTGCCATTTACATCAAACATCTCCAACATTTGTGGTTGGTGCTTTTCCCTCAGATCCCCTACCCTACATAAGTTTCTCTCAATGGTCGCTTATTTTCTTGAGATGAAACTCCATGTGTCGTCTCGTAAAGGAAGTTACATTTAAAAAAAATAACATGTCATCAATAGAACTAGTCACAAACTACTTAAAATTTTCAAAAGGATAGCTCAGCAGAAGATTCACTGCAGAAAATGTCAGAGGCTTACAAAAGAAGATCGTTAAATATGGCTAAACAAAGTCTGAGGAATCTTACCAATTCCAATGCAAAAAGGCTATCATCTTCCCAAACATTTTCAGAAATAGCATCACCAATAAGGAACATGTCTTCAACAAGCAATTCAAGAACTTCCATTGTCACTCTCCGACTGCCTAGGAACACAAGTGAGAGGATAAACTGAAATACAGACAAAGTATTATATTCTGATATTCAGAAGACATCACTATAAACAAGGGTTTATTCTAAATATAAAATATAAACTTACTGGGGTTTTTTTTAATTTAAATAGAAGAAAACCTACATTATACCACATAAGTTGATAATAATGTTCATAAAAGTGCCTGTTGATTTTAGTGAAGATAAAAAACTCAAAATATAACCACATGAGAAACAGTGTGTTACTGTCTCACAGTATCACACTGTCTCACAGTGTGCCTTCAGATCACAGGCTTTCAGATCCAATATTAGTTTCCTTACAATCTGTGTCTCATTACAGCACAGTGGAAGAATGAAGAAATATCATCCAGTAGAGTTTAAAAAGTGTAAAAAACCTTACAGAAAGAGAAATAAAGACAGATCAACTTTATCTGAAAGCAAAACTATTTTAGGTCACAGAATCACAGAATATGTTAAGTTGGAAGAGACCCACAAGGATCATCGAGTTCAGCTCCTGGCCCTGCACAGGACCATCCCTAAGAGTCACACCATGCGCCTGAAAGTATTGTCCAAACGTTTCTTGAACTCTGTCAGGCTTGGTGCTGTGACCATTTCCCTGGGAAGGCTATTTCAGCACCCAACCATCCTCTGGGTGAAGAACCTTTTTCTAATACCCAACCTGAACCTCCCCTGACACAATTTCAGGCCATTCCCTCAGGTCCAGTCACTCATCACCACAGAGAAGAGATCAATGCCTGTCCCTCCTCTTCCCCTCTCAAGGAAGTTGTAGGCTGCAATAAGGTCTCCCCTCAGTCTCCTCTTCTCCAGGCTGAACAGACCAAGTGACCTCAGCTGCTCCTCATACAGTCTGCTCCTCATTGAATCTATGATAAGACTCAATGAAAGAAACTTGAAAGGTGGAAAAACTGTATTTTAACTTTGCAGATTTGAAGTGACAGGCACCAGAAAAGGAAAAGATAGAAAATACATTTTCTGCAATTTTACATTATAAATAAAAGATGCCAGAAGTCACAAATGTGCTTGTGACTAATTAATATTTAAATATCACTATTCTGAAAGGGAAAAACAAAACTTTAATTCATTTTAGTTGGTTTATTACCAAAAAGAAAAGAGGACTGAACAATTTTCATACATATTTCATACAATTTTTAAGCTAAAGCCTCTTTTACTATCCTAGTCATAGATAGATACATGTATATTTCCATCTCCTATATTTGAAAACATTACCATGTTTACAATACTTGTTTTGAATTACATTTTATAGCTAAATACCATTTTAGACAACATAAGAACAAAAAGACTGTCCTTCAAAAAGACTTTGTAATTTAGAAACTTTATTAGTTAAAATTAAAATCATAGTTGTTATCATTACTTATGTTTCTTAAATCAGTTACAATGTGCTACCGCATTCATATGAATAAAAACAAACCTCTCCCCAGAATTTTTGCTTATTATTTCTTGAACAGGAGATAAACTCTATGCTCAAAGAGATCAGAACATGTTCGCTTAAGTGTGGCTATTTTTTCATCCACACATCCACTTCTTCCCACCATCAGTAAAAAGTACTTAAAACTTCTGCAGCAATTCTGGAAAACAACCAGAAGATTCGAGCTTTATGAGCTGAACAAAGTCCCAGGAAAAGAACTGTTGTAACTAGTTACAGTACTTCACTAATTATCTGTACCTCATTTACTTGAGCTACTCACCTCATAATACCAACTTCTTAAGAGGTCTGTATTAAAAATGAGAAGGATAAATAAGTGAAATATTTAACACTTTCTCACCTGTTCTTAGAAGAGGTACTGCATTTTCCAAGATAGAAACACAGAATTGAGGAAGGCTAAGCTGCTTCATCTGTAATTCCAAAGTGTCCTCAATTTCAGTATCTGGTAGATCAATATGTCCTGCATCAAATGGGGAATGCAGGGAGATTCTGGAGTTTGCATTTGCTTGAGTACTGTTTCCACTTAAAACAACAAGCAAACAACAAAAAAAGACACGGTTAACTCTTGCAAAGAGAAAACCCATATATGTACACATGTCAAAAATAGCATCAAGTATTTTCGTGTCCTCCTTCCTTAAACATATCCTTCCTTCCATCCCATTCTTTTTCTGCTATCCACCAGCGTTGCAGGAAGAGGGGGATTTTGTTTGGTTGGTTTTGTAAATGTCAGAACTAGTAACATCACAAGTGAATGCCTAATGGTTTGGCAGCCACCTTCAAACGCACTTAGTACAGTGTACTGGAAGAAATACACATGCAATGAATACGATATTGCAAGAGAAATATAAGTTGAATTGAAACTTATTTTTTGTGATGAACAAAATCTCTCAAGGCCATTTACCAAATAAATTTCATCCTGAATGATACTCACTGTATTAAAACCATTCTATACAACTAGCCACAAGAATCATTGGAAGGAAAATTACAAAGTGTGCCCTGTGTTAAAGCCTTAGGACTACCTCACCAACTGTAAAACAGAAAATATTCTCTTGCCCAAGAAAGCTTTAAGTGCAATCAAGTATACATTACAAAATATACATGGTGTGATTATATTATAGAAATATTTTACTTATTAAGTATATATTATATATAGTTCATATATTATGAACAGTATATAGTTCATAATTGTATTCTTTTTCAACTGTTTTCAAAAATAATCTAATTCTGTTGTCAGCATTATAATTAATACAATTCAGAACAGATATTTTTTATGCTTTTTCTTATCCTAAGATTTGCTTTAAAGACCTGTATTTAAAAACCTGACTTTTGTAGTTGGTTTTTGTTTGGTTCCTTTTGTTATTATTAAACATGCTGAAAAAAAGGAATTGTGGCATGACTGTGTTGCACTATATTGTCTAATTAAATGCAAAAGATGTATAAAGAATAGCAATTAAGAATTTAAACGCCAACTGAATAAGGGGTCAATAGAAGACTACAAGAAAAATGGAAGAGTTCAGTAGTGTGTAGTATGTTTGGCTGCACTTACCAGAGGGTAAGGAAGTAGAGGTATCAGTCATAAAAGCAATTCAGAAGAGGAAAGGTTAAGTTTCCAGGCAGAATTTGAAACAGACAAACAGATAGATTGAAGAGTCTCAAGATTTAAGAACAAGGAAAAAGAAGAGTTACATACAGTTAGTAATAAACAAACAATTTACATTACAATTATTTTGAAAAAGACAAGATTCACTAAAAGCAGCTCTTCCATATCAAAATAAGCAATGTCAGAGCAACACTTTTGTCATTTCACTCTATCATATCTTCTATTGACATCATGGGGTTTTTTATGCTACCTCTGGGCTAAATTATATCTTTGTAAGAAATGGGATTTATGGACAGTGAGCAGTTTTACTGCACCACACAGGATGCAAGAAGATAAAAGCGTACAGTCATGAACAATTCATAATATGGCCATATACTTTTAATAAACTACCACTCCCTGATTTCTAGATGTCTCATCACCACCTTAACTGGTCGTTATTCTTATGCAGATTTCATTACTAGACTGATAGCCAGGCTATCACTATTTCTTGCACAATATACACCAGCTGCTATTAAACTGTGAAATGTTCAAAATGGTCAGATCCTAAAACGCACTAAGCCTGGAGTTCATCGACATTAAAATATTAGTTACATATTAAAATATTAATATATTAGACTTGAGCAAAAATAAACTTCTAATACAACGACTCTCAAGATGCGTTTACAATTTACTACATGAGATATTCTCATCACAGTCAAATGCCTAGGAGTTACTCAATCATTAAGCCCATACACTACAGAGACTCGTACGAACTACCAACAAGAATGCAGTAAGGATTTACAAGGACTTTTAAACTTCCACATATTAAAAGACATTGGTTCTTGAATAGCAGCTTTAAGTCTGTTGTGTCAAGACGAGTAACAAAATCACACACAAATCTCTCCATTTGGAAGGAACACAGACAATTCATAATTTCATATTGGAGTAAAATTTTTAGATGTTATAGAACTGAATTTTGTTGTCAGATTTAAAAGTAAAGATTAAAGACTAGTGGAAATCTTTCTACATCATAGCATTTTTGACAATACGATACACCGTTACCTATGGGCCATTCTACTTAAAAGAACTACAAGGTCATCGGCTGAAAAAAAACAAAAAATTCCTGACTTTATAGCAATAGTCTGAATAAATGCTTGTCTGTGTATTAAAATACATGCACAAGCAATAACAATTAATACTAAGAGATTTTGTTTAAAAAGGTGGTTGGGCACAAAATGTGGCAACGATCTTATATATTCCTAACACCACTTAAAGAACAGTTTAACTCATAAAACATGGCTTGAATTTTCACAGTTACCAAAACTCTTGCACCATTCCACACACTGACAAGGAGCTGATGATATAAGCCCATATTAATAATTTTTTTTAACTGAAGTGTGAGTTATTTCCTGTTTTATTCACCTGGAAGATACTGCATCCCAATCTTGACCATCTCCTCTAGGACGTTGAACTGTCCGTCCAATTACAGATGGCCGAGGGCTACTGCTTCCAGGTGATGGATTCTGAGAACGAGGAAGACCTCTTGGCTCTTGACAGTAAGATATAGATGAATTCTGGGAAGCTGTGCCTTTATGCAACACAAAGCATATATTTTCCATTAGTGGAATCCATTATTCTGAAAGATACTAACACAATGAATGGTAAAAGTAACCCAGGCGAGATATGGAAAACACCAAGTACATACTGGTGAGCTAGGACAACCTATCACTGGCAAGCAGCAGAGTTTGGAAAAGTAATTCCAAGGCAAAACCACTAAAGATTCCAGTTGAATCATAAATCTTGAGTTTTAAAAATAGAAACAAGTGTGTCTGCCTAAGGCTATTGGACTTGTTGATGTTATAACTGAATTAGCAGCCAATATCATTTATTAAGACACCAAATATAGTGGCAATCTTATGAAGAAAACCAGACTACCAATTTACAGAAACAGAGTTGATTCAATTCAGATGACAAAATGGAAACAGGAAGACCATTACAACTAATTTACACCATTAAAGCTATAACATTTAAGCATTAAGAGCATTGTGAAATAGGCCTAATGACTGCAAAACTCAAAACAATGATTAAACTATTTTTAGCAATCAGCATAAGAAGTTGACATAGCTAATGAAATTAGTAACTACATTGTTAAGAACTAATAGCTCAAAAACTTTTCTGAAACTCTGCCCACTTTTATTTTACAGATTTGATCTAGTTTTAGTTAAAAATCCCTCTCCTGCTGACATACAAACAATTGGATACTGGTAAAAGCTGATGAATGAGTAATCTCAGCAAACTGCAAAAATGAGTAACTACTTTAAAACAATTCAAGTACTCAAAACTTTTTTATTAACATTAGCAGTACTGAACACCATTTATTCAGCAAAACAGTTTCACAAGATTACATTTCCTATAAGTTTCAGGGGCTTCTTTCCAAAATCATTTTAGGCAATCTTAACTGTAGTAAAAACAACAGTATTTCAAATAGTTAAAAATACCTACCTTGCTCTGTGGAAGAAAAACTTGGATCTCTATGAAAGTTAAGCCTGCTTCTCAAGAAGATGCACAACTGTTGCAAGCATGACACAGCCTGCAAAGCTAAACGATGTCTTCCATCTCCTACAAAAGCCAGGTTTAGCAGGGACAAAAGGCTCTGCAAAGGCAAAACCATCAACACCAATAGCTGAATATTAATCACGTTCATGAACAACTATGCCAGCAAAGGTCTTGCATTAAATATAGTCCACAAATGCTTCCAAGGGTTTTTCAAAATCACAGCAAAAATTAAATAGGCTTAACTACTGTTTTCTTACTGAATGCAAGACTACCAGTTCTAAGGAAAAAGCAGAGTTCTACACTGTACTTCCAATGAAGTCAGTACTTTCATTGTGGAAGCCCATTAGAGGGTGTGCATACAACACCACCACAAATTTATCTTATCCAGAAGAAACAAAGTATTACTTCAGAACACACTTCATTACTGATTAGCAATATACATTACAACCAAAAAATTCTCTAAACACGATAGGTAGCCAATGTCCCCTTTCCTATGCACCTAGAGTTAACATAAAAGAACTTCTGTTTAGCTATTTTGTTTAGAAACAAATCATATAATTTACATCAATTCTTCCTTGGCACAACTTATACCACGGCACAACAAAAACATTAAACTTTATGCGAATTCTTGCCTGTACAATCTTTGGCCTTTGAAGGAAGATCTCAGCAGGAAAATCTTGCATAATCACATCCTGAAGAAGCTCGCAAGTATTCCAAATTAAATTTTGGTTGTTACTTCTCAAAGAACTAAAAGTTCATATTTAAATATGTATTAAAATTAAAAAGAACCAACCAGTAATTACTAGCTTGAACAAGTATTTACAAGAAAGTTACAATCACAACACTGAAGAATCTAAAGAAAAAAACCTCTGTACTACTGTCACACTACTTCTAAAGCTGAGTTATTTCTAAGCCATGCTCATCCTATATACAATAAAGAACAAACTCAACTCCAGCTATTATCAAGCCACATGTAAAATTAGGTTCCAAAAAGAGAAATAACATTACTGATATTCAATTTGAAATTAAAATAACAAATACTGGAAAGTCTCTCTGAAGCTGGTAATTATCTGTGTTATACAGCAAGTAATCTAACTCATACCAGTAAGAAAGTTTCTTTCATTACTAAGGTTCATGTAGAACTTAAAAACACTTGAATTACCTATGTGGGAAGTTCCGTAAAGGAAGAAATTTATTAGCTATTCTCTAAGATGTACATTAGTAAATAGTAAGAACCTTTAGAATATTCTACTTCACTTTTTTCCACTTTAATTGTTTCAGAAACCACTGTTTCCGAAATCACTGTAAAAAAGTACGTCCAGTTTTACAAATCTCTGTTCTTTCTCTATACTCAGGCATAAAGGAAATTAAATATTAAAGAGGTTTTCCAGCTTCAGAGATCTTTCAAAAGGAAACAACAAACAAAAAAACCTATACTAGAAATCTATCACAGTTCTGTGTCAACTCATAAGGAATCCCAACTACTGAATTTTTCCTTGGGCCACTTCAAACACTGTTTTTCTACATGAAAGTTAAAACCAAAAAATAAAATCACTGCAGAAAGACAATCAGAATGACTCAGTACCTGGATAAGATCCTGTACCTAAACTTATTGCCCTAAACCTAGCCAAGGGACTACTGAAAGTATGGATTTTCCTGCCAAGTGGTCATGGGGGTAAAGTAAATAATGATTTTATTCCACTTTGTTCTAATATTAACTGAATGAAATCTTTGGTCCACTTGAGAAATTCAGAAGACAGTCTGAAGTATCATGAAAAAAAACCCCAAACGTACTCTGATTTAAACACTAAGAATGGAGAGCGACACTGCCCAACTTCAGCGCAGCTTTCACAATCATTTATCAAAAAGTAGCTCATTAGGTTATTTACAGGAACAGCTTTATGATGCAGGAGGACAGAAATTGACAACTGCTCTTTCAGAAAAATAAACCTACAATAAAATTCTAATGTTTCTATTACTGCACCTTTCATTTGATGAAAGTACATGTCTATCTGTTGAAGTCAGAGTTAGCCAAGGAAATGTGGAAAATTTCAAGCATTTCACTGCAAAAAAACAGAGCAGATATTTTGGAATATATTTTATAGAAAAGTTATACAGTATATATTCAAGACAAAGAAACTTATGAACTATACAGAATCTGAAAAATAACTACGTTTTACTAAATACGGACTTGCACGAACTCAAGTGCTTTTAATGAAAGTATTCAGCAACACCAAAACACCACTAAAATCATCTTAAACCCAAATGAAATATACTTAATGAAGAAAGTTTTAGCAAATCTGGTACTACAGAATATTTATTAGCACGATCTCTAAAAATAGAAAATTGTCCTTGTGCTTTTACTCTTAAAGCAGTAGAAATTATCGTTCTTACGGAATTATGGCACATAATAACTCTAACGAAAATAACTTTGAAGCTATTTTTAACTTAAAGTTTGTAATAATTATTGTGCAATTCTTAAGACAGCTTATAAACTACTAAAGAAGTAAACTGGTGATTCACATACAGTAACTGCAAAGTCATATTTTAAAATCTAGTTCTTAGCACCCTACTGTATGTTAAATATGACACACTTCTGTGCACTGCTACTAATGTACTGGTACAGGCAAAGACTTGCCAAAGTATTACCGGTCTCTGCTTGTCAGAGAAACACTTCAAATAATCTTACTGACAAAAAAATCAAAGTGTAACACCAGTTTTCATTAAGATACAAGGTAAGCATTCCCAAAGCATCTAATCCAGTTTTCTAAGAAGCAGAAAAGTACTTCAGACTAAGTTTTTAAACAGCCACTTTTGACTATGAAACACAGATCTTCTGAAAAGCATTAGCAATTTAAATAATCTTTAAAATTGCAGCACTTTTTAACATACTTTACATATTCCAAAAAGCTAAGCTTTTTACTAGAAAAGAGAAAGATCTATTAAGACGAGTGTCATTTTTATAAGCATTATAATTGTAGTTTCTGTGGTACTCGATTTCACAGAATAACAATAGGAAAAAGAATAACCAATATTGCTATGCACATTTCTAATGAAATTCAATCTAAATTACAACTCTAAGCACTTTCTATAATTACATAGTCCTTCATAACTACACATACCGGCTGTTCTTTTGGGAGGTATTTCTAACTGTAGTGGATGACTTCTACCTTGACAAAAATATCCAGTGAATAATTCCTCTTGAGGCAGAACTAAAATAAAAAAAGGATAAATGTAAAAAATGTACACACACACACACACAAAAGAAAAACTCGATTTATTTTCATGTTTTTCCTGAACTACCTCCGTTTTGCCCTTGAGTTTTAAATCAGTCTCCTTAATAGGTTAAAATAGTCTCAGATGATAAAAAAAATTGAGTAAAGAGAGTGTATCAATGTGTATTTTTTCATAATTATATTCTGCAATATCATTCAAGCAATAGCAAAAATAATTACACAAAATGTATTGCCTGATGGAGAACTGGCAGCCAAACAAAAGGTTTTCCTTTAATCTACCTACGTAACAATAAAATAGACTTTTTTTCATTAACTACTTATAGCCTTTTTCTACCAAAACTGCTGTCTTCTCAGGTCACACGAAAAGTTGTCCCCTTTGTATATAATATGTATATTGTTAAATACATGTCATTCATACACAAACTTTATAAATATAACACAAGGTATGTAACATTAAAAGCAGTCTCTCCAGACCATAATATTTGGTTCAAAAGATCAGCCTAATAATGCCCAGATTATTAGTTTACATTTTTTCCCAGTAACTGAAGTTAAAACAGAAAGAAAAATGCAACACTCCTGTTAGGAAGCACTAAAATTATTTCATCCACACATGCATACAAATTTACAGGTTAAGTAACTTCAATTGAGTAGTTCTAAAAGATGATATAAGAATGCACATGTACAACATTAATATACTTTTTCCCATACAGTGGAAACATGAAGTAAAAATCTGCCCCTACATGGGCACAGGAAGAAAAAAAGAAAAGGAAAAAAACCTCCACAATTGCCAGGCATCACATAGTGCCAAATAGTTCTAGCAAACTACAACTCCAAGTATTAGACAGGCTGCAGAACCACAGAAAAATTGCTTTTATCTCTGAAACTGCACGGTATGAGCAAGAGAGGTGTGGCCATTATTACATCATGCACTGTAACAGCAGTGTCTTTCCCACAATAATCAGGAGGATGAAGTAAGCACTTCTATGATTTGTAATTTTGTCCTCCAAACTTTGTGCTAAAATTTTTAAGGCAGAAGAGGAGAATCACAGGAGTTACGTTATATCTAAGAGACACTGTAAATCTTTGTAACAGAAGCAAGTAATAGCACTTCACATATATGTGAAGTACTTCACACATAATATGACATTTTAAAGAAAGTTTATGGATTTTTCTATGACAAATACTTATGCAAAACTAAGTAGACATATAAGTGCATACAACTAATGTAGTTTGAAAAATCGTTCTGCTAGGATCAACCACTGCTTATTTCTTTTTTTTTTTTAAATCTGAATTGCTCTCAAAGCTAAAGCCTATTACACAATGAACAACAGTAAAGCACACTTTACTAACTAAATTACAGATTTATTCAAAGTTGCTACACTTGCTGCCATAAAGTTGTTCTTAGAAGTTGTGTCATGCTCTTTGTATATTATAGAAAATAGATATTACACACTGAAGAAATGGACAGAGAATTCCATTACAAGAATGGCACTAGGTGGTTTAGCTAAAGTCACACTGCCTCTGGCAGAATTTGATTACTACACAATTCACTGCTCTCTCAGGAATAATTTGCCTATTATGGTTAAAAAGATCAGTTTTACATAGCCTTTCCCTTTACTTTAATTTAAAATAGATGACACTACAAAATATGTAATTTACCTGGTTGATCTACTGAAGGCTGAGACTGAGCTTGATAACATACTGATAAAGAACTAGAAGAAAGTTCAGAAGGTAGGAAGAACAGTCCATCCACAATCCCATCAATTATGGCCTGCAAGTTCGGATCCACATCAGGGCGAAGCTGAGAGAAAAATTCCACTGCACCAATTCCAATCATTTTCTGGGCAGCAGGTGGATGCTATATTAGGACAAATAATTGACAAAGTTAGTCTGAAAAGTCTCAAGGTGTCTGGATGAGGGTGGGGGGTAGAGAGCAGCAGGGGAGGAAAAAATAGAATTGTAATATTTAATTTATATTTTGCCTTTATTCATTTAGACCACTGTGCTGAGATAGAGCTCATTTTCTCTACAGTGGCTGGTAGGGGGCTGTGTTTTGGATTTGTGCTGCACACAGGGTTGATAATATAGAGATGTTTTTGTTATTGCTGAGCAGTGCCTACCCAGAACCAAAGACTTTTCTGCTTTTCATACTGCCACACTGGCAAAGGGTCTGGGAGTACATGGGAGGCTGGGAGGAGACACAGCTGGGACAGGTGACCCCAACAGACCAAAGGGATATTCTATATCACAGATTCATAAAACAGCTAGGGTTTAAAGGGACCTTAAAGATCATCTAGTTCCAACAGCATGCTCAGTCTATAAAGTGGGGGAAAGAAGAAGGGAGAGATATTTCGAGTGATGGCATTTGTCTTCGTAAGTCACTGTTATAGGTGATGGAGCCCTGCTTTCCCAGGGATGGCTGAACACCTGCCTGCCCATGGGAAGGTGTTCAAAACAAATCCCTTGTTTTGCTTTGCTTGTGCACACAGCTTTTTCTTTCCCTATTAAACTGTCTTTATCTCAACCCACAATTTTTCTACCTTTTACCCTTCCAATTCTCTGCCAGATCCCACTGGTGGGGGAGTGAGTGAGCAGCTGTGTGGGGCTCAGTGTCTGGCTGGGGTTAAACCATGACAACCATTCATCAGTATCAAGGATGGGTTTTTTTGTTTCCTCTGCCTGGCTGCTGTTTAGTGATTAAAACAAAAGAATGTAAAAATCTGAGATATTTGAAATTTCTCTAACATTTTGTCAATTTTCTTAAGATAACTTGCACTGATGTTCAAATCTTCATTTTCCAGGAACAGTGCAAATGCCTAGCTGCAAATAATGCTCCAAGGAAAAAAAGAAACACTTAGTGAGAAACTAAAGGAGAAATCCAGAAAAGAACGATTTTTCTCAGCTATAATCTGGTGCCCTCTTACCCATTTTCAAGTCACTCAAATTGTTTTAATTTTGTGTCTACACAAAGTGGCTTTACTATTCCTGTTTTACAAAAACACTCTAAAAATCTCATTACATGGAGCTACAAATTCAAATAATATTCAGTTTTATTTAGCTTCGGCATTCTAAGGGCATATAGTTTAAAAATAAATGAATATTAGTATGTCATACCTTGATCAAACTGTTCACAAAATTTAGTACTTCCTCTTTTATTGGGACGACTGGGAAATTGAACCACTCCAAAAGGTTACGAAAAAGTGCTTTTTCATGGACCAGATCAGCATAAGAAATCAAGTTGTGATCTAATTTAAATAGAATAGTCTTCAGAGATCGCTCTCTTATCTCTGTCAGTTCATGACCTGCCCAAAAAAAAAAAAAAGGTATTAAAAAAGCCATAATATTATTTGATGTAACTTTTTTCTTAATTGGACAAACAAAATACTGTCAAAGATCTGTGGGGAAAAAAAAGCCAGCTTTTATGCTGTCAGTATTATGCCTACAAGGAAGAAAAATATGATTATGCTCACCAGCGATAACCTAATCAAGTATGTTTGCATGGTTACAAAGCAGTGAAACATTATAAACTATACTGATATAATATGGTGCCAAGTGCACCTCTCCTGATATAACCTGGTGCCTGAACCTCTGCCAGAATATGCTGTGGATACGGAAAGCTGCCTCGGAGTCGTCAATCTGACAAAGAAACTACCCAAGCCCACTGAATCGAAAGGCACCATTTCTGAAGGGGCAGCCTTCGGCGTTTCCTAGGGCAGCATTTCCACCTAGGGCAGCATTTCCACCTAGGACAGCATTTCCACCTAGGACAGCATTTCCACCTAGGGAAGCGCCGCCGTCCCCCCACGTCTGCAGCGGCGAACCGAGCGGGAGAGCAGGAGCCAGCGGGGCGGCAGAGGCCGGGCAGGGATGGCCGGGCTCCTGCACACCACGGCCGGGCCCCTCGCCCTCCCTGCACACAGCTGCACAGGCGGAGGGGCCGGGACAGCCCCGGGAGGAGAGGGGAGCCATTACCCAGCTTCCTGACGAGCGACGACAACTCCATCGCACCCTCTCCCCGCCCGCATTCAACCGCCGCGCCGGCCCCGCCCGCCCGGCTAGGAAGGGGCCGCAGGGCACCTCGGGAATCGTAGTCCGCCCGCTGCCGCCTGGGACCCGCCGCTGTCCCCGCCGCCCTTCGCCGCGCGCAAAGCACGCCGGGAGCTTTCACCGCCCCGCGGCGCGCCGGCGGGAGCGCAGAAAACTACAACTCCCAGGCGGACCCGCGTCGAGCGCGCCCGGTCGCGCCGGGCCGGCAGCGGTGCGCCCGCTGTGCCGCCCAAAGCGGGGCTTAGCTAGGGAGGTGCGGCTCCTTCTTCCGGGAACAGAGGCAGGATGAGCGGGCATGGTCCTTAGCTGCGCCAGATTTGAGTTAGACATTAGGGAGGAGTTTCTTCACAGGGAGGGCGATTAGACATTGGAACGGGCTGCCCAGGGAGGTGGTGGAGTCACCGTCCCCGGAGGTGTTTAAGGGAAGACTGGACGTGTCACTCAGTGCCGTGGTCTGGTTGACAGGGTGGTGTTGAACTCGATGATCTCGCAGGCCTTTTCCAGCCCAATTGATTCTGTGATACGCGCAGCCCCGGGGCTCAGGGTGCCGTGCCCGGTGGTGCGGTGGGGGCCCCCAGCGCATCTCTGCCCGTCCCGGGGCGTTCGGAGCCGAGAGCGGCTCAGTGACAGCGGGTGTGCGCTGCCCAGCCAGCGGCTCTCACCGCGCCTCCCGCCCGTACCTCTGCCCCTGTAGGGCCGCGGCTCTTCACGTCCTCCGTTCTGGCCTCATTCTCTGCAGCATCAACTTCTGCAAACATAGGATTTATTTTTATTTTTTTTTTCTGAGTCCAGACACTAAATTAAAAAGGAAAATATGTGTTTCTTTAGCCTTTAGTGCACCATGGCCCCGATTTGGAAGCCAAGAGAATGATTCGTTCATTCCAGTACTTGAAGGGAGCTGACAAGAAAGATGGAGAGGGACTTTTTACAAGGGCATGTAGTGACAGCACAAGAGGAAATGGCTTCAAACTGAAAGAGGGTGGGTTTAGATTAAATGTTAGGAAGAAATTCTTTACTGTGAGGGTGGTGAGACACCGGAACAGGTTGCCCAGAGAAACTGGGGGTGCCCCATCCCTGGCAGTGTTCAAGGCCAGGTTGGATGGGGCTTTGAACAACCTGGTCTACAGAAAGGTGTCCCTGCCCATGGCGGGGGGGCAGGAACTAGATGATCTTTAGGTTCCCTTCCAACTCAAGCCATTCTACAGTTCTACAGTTTATGTTTATAGTAATTTACTAATGTATTTGCTAATATCGCTTTGATGGGTCTGACAGCACATGGGAAATAACTCTTGCTGACTTCTGTAAAGTAAAGGGATGAGGGGGTCAACTAAGAGATGAATCATTAGGGGGCTTGGGTTTTCATTTCTATGCAGCCTAGACCATTTCTCTATCAACCTGCATCTCAGGAAGTCTTCCATCATCCCCACATCACCATTGGCCAATCAGAACTCAAATCAGTCCAGCAGTTTAATTACCTTGGTAGCCTCGTCTCCTTGGATGGTAAGATTGACGGAGAGATAGACAACAGGTTAGCAAAGGCATATAGTGCTTTTGGAAAACTCCATAAAAGAGTATGGCGAAATAAACACCTGAAGAAAAGTACCAAGATCAGTGTTTACAGAGCCATTGTGTTGTCTACTCTCTTATATGGTTCCGAATCATGGGTCAGCTACCGCCACCACCTGCGTCTCCTAGAGCGCTTCCATCAACGCTGCCTCCGTACAATCCTAAACATCCACTGGTCAGATTATGTGACCAATACATCCATTCTAGAACAAGCAGCAGTCGCAAGTATTGAGGCCCTGTTGTGGAGAACACAGCTGCGTTGGGCAGGACACGTCTCCAGGATGAAGGACCACTGCCTCCCTAAGATCTTGCTTTATGGTGAACTTGCCACTGGCTGCCGCAAGAGAGGAGCCCCGAAGAAAAGATACAAGGACTCCCTGAAACAACATCTCAGCCTTGGCCATATAGATCATCATAACTGGTCTACTCTGGCCTCCAATTGGGAGGCCTGGAGACACACCATCTATAACGCAGCTGTCTCCTTTGAGAAAGCACGCAGGATCACTCTCGAGGAGAAAAGACAACGCAGAAAGAACCATGTCTTGCAGAATATACCTCCTAAGGAGTCTTTCTGCTGTGCCTTTTGCAATTGGACATGTCTATCTCGCATTGGCCTTATTAGCCACCAGTGTGCTTGTTACAAATGTGGATAGAGCCTTTCCCAAATCTTCGTTCGTGAAGCCTAACCATGATGATGAGCCTAGACCATAGAATTACATTGCTTTGTTTATAATGCAAAGTAATTTCACAAAGCAGAGTTTCCTAAACGTGTAATAAAGACACATAGTACATCGTTGGTCATCTGGCCAGAGGGCTGATCTTATTTTTGAAAATTTGTGTTTGCCATCATAATGGGAAAAAATAAATTGATGATACGTGGACAGGTGATGGACATTGTTGTGTGTATGTGCTCCTGATTTTTTTGCATATAACTGCAGGTCCACAAAAGAAGATGGCCTTGTAATACTCATAGGGTGTTTTTTTAATACCATGTATTGCATGAGAAACTACATGTTTATCAGCACCCAACAAAAATGTGAAAGTGCAGTACAGTATATGCAAATGCTTTCCGAAAGGATGTATGTTACTGCCGTCTCAGTTTATGGCTAATTTTTTTTCTACCTTGGTGTCCATCACTGTACTACTCTCTCACAGTAAACTCACATTATTGTCCTCCATGTACTGTATCAAGATTGTACTAAATTATTAATTGCAACTCAGAACTGTCCGTTGTTTTCCAAGACAGTATTTCTATCCATGGAGCAATAAAACAAAGGGACTTCATTAAGCTAATTTTAAATGCACTGTGATTGCTGCAATGAGGATTTGTTTTCCACAAGAGGCTGAACTCACAGGGATCCATCAGTGCTTTTTCAAGAGCAATTATGGAAGAAGTATCACTGACTAAGTAAAAATTTCTTTTAGCTGTGCATGATATCCTCGTGCAATGAAATATGAAGAGCTCTAACCAGCTGCACACAGGGCTGCTCACATTTCTACAAACAGGACTGGTGGGAACTTTATGAGACACCATGTGATACGATAATAATAAAATGAATTCTTATCTCATTTTTCCTGCAAGGAGAAGGAATTGCTGAAGCAGGCATTTCCCAAAATAAAAACATTTTTTCAGGAAGAAGAGATGCATCATTCACATCTATAGGAGTGTTCAATCCAGGTCCTTCTCGCCTCTTTACATATGGTCAGTCTACATTGCATCAGAAAAACAAATGTTTTCTCACACTGTCTTCAGTGTCAGAGTAGCTGCAAAATCAATTCAGTGAGTTGTTACTAACACAGGGGAGACACATGCACTCTCTGTTGCCAATATACTCCTGCGCCATAAGCGTGGGCATTTTATCCAGATTAATACAACTAATTAGTTGTATCAGCTGGTGCATTTTATGCTGCCATGGCTCAAGACTGGTATTCAAGATGATCATCAGTTTCTGCTGTTACAAAAAGAGGAGTGATATATTAAGGGCAAAGTGGGTATCTCAATAAAAATAATAAACCACATACACACACACACAAAGTTTACTGGACATTAAAAATGAAAAGAAATGGTGAATGAGTTCAAAAATTATTGTGAGACTACCTAAGTAGGCGAAGATTAGCCTCTCATTGCTGGGAGCACTGAATCCTTCTGTGTCTGCATTTCCTGTTTTGGACTCACACTAGTGCCTCCACTTTCCCTCTTACCTGCTTGTTCCCTTTAGCTTGTATATTCCCACAACTGCTTCTGAAGCCGGTTTGAGTTTTTCCTCTTCGTTGGCATTATTTAACAGGGATGTCTCTTCTACAACGTATATTCTTACTGATCGACAGTTAAAATGTGTAGGAGTTCCACCACTGGGGAAATTAGTCACTCAATCTCATTTACATTGTCCCTTGTTGCTTTCTTACTGCACTCTACATAAGATGAACTTTAAAGAGCTGCCTACTCCTGACTCCTCACAAGCCTGGTTTCTATAATTCAAATAACTTTTTTTTAATATATTTTCTTTTTCAGATCGGTTCTCTCCCAATAACCTGATGACAGGTGGACAAGCAGTGGATATTGCTGTGTGTCTAAGCTCATGAAGTTTTTGCATGTAACTGCAGGTGCTCAAATGAAGATGGTTTTGTAATTCTCATAGTTTTGTGAAGATTTTTGACAAAAGCTATCTTTTAGCACTTTCAATTTGGGACGTGCTAAAACACAGAGAGATGAGCTTGAAAAAACTTTGAAGGTTTTTTAAAGGAGTTTTCAGTTTCCTTTTATTTTTATTTATCATTTCTGTGACTCATTCATCGCAGGATGAAGTCTTATTATCTCTGCATCCTTTTTTCAAAGCTATCTATCCATAACAGGTTTTTTCCTTCCTTACTGCTCTGAGTTCTGTCCTTTTACATTCCTAAAGTTCTCTGAAGATCAACATATCAAAGACTTTATCTGACAGGGTCTTGATACCATTATTGATTATATCCTTACTGTACCTCTGAGTTTAAGTGTTGCAACTTCCAGTTCTCTGTGAATTTCCTGCTGTCTGGCTCTTCACATACATCAAGGAGCAGAGACCTTACAAAGAAATATCAGGGCATATCAGATGCAAAAAAAAATGAATTCTAGGTGCCTCTCTGATGGGAACGCCAAATAGGGACTGTGATGCCCAAACATCACTGACTGATATAGTTAAAATGAACCTTATGACTTGCCAGCTGAAAGAAGATTGCAAAAAGGAAGGAGAGAAAGCAAAGAGTATGGGAGCATTGGCAATGGAAGGGGGCAGAAATGGACAAGAGAGTTTAGATGAGGACTTCCCCACCTGAGAAAATTATCCCTGTGTATTAACCATTTTCTCAATCTACCTCTCAATTCATTTCAGTCCACTTAAAAGTATCATTTCTGGCCCTGAAGGCCTCCCTTGCTTGCTGTCATCCCAAGCTTTCTCATATTTCTCTGTTCACTAGCTGGTACTGGTAAAAAAGTACAACAGTATCTGAAATGTAAAAAAACCACCCACCTGTTGGTTACCTGTATATATGCAGTCCATACTGGGCCTACTGCACACCCATAGTAAAGATAACCATATGCATATGCAGCAGCTGTGTGTTTATTGCTGTCACTGACTAGCAAATTCCTGAAATTAGTATTCTAAATCAGTAGGATGATAGCAGACTTGTAAAGGTTTTCTGTAAATGTCAGTGGAGCTTCATGTATAAAAACCTTTTCCTTTGTGCCTTCTGCAGCCAGGAACAGCATTTAATTATCGCATTATGCTAAAGTTTGTGACACGATCTCAACAGGTGCTTCAATGTAAATTTCTGAATTTTACGGCTTCTAAATCAGGTACAAAATACCCAATCTAAATACATGTTGCAAATGTTTGTATTTGCAGCAGTGCAGATGCAAATTTGGAAGCTCATTTATGATATTATTAATTTATTGTTTATATTTTCTACCCCAGTGAGACTTTCTAATTTCTCTGTTTTCCTTTATTATTTTCCATGTAACTGGATCTATCTTCTATGGTAAATTGCATATGCAGATATGAAACTGACTGTTTCTGTGTGGTGCAGAAAAAACAGTTGCATCTAAATAATTGCTAGACAATTTCATTTAATACAGATTATTGTATTTGGTGAGTCAGTCAATATCAATATAAATGCCTACTATGAACTGCAAGACAAAAGGACATAAGAAATATAAGTGAGACAATCTTTCTCCTGTGATGTTTGTTTAAAATGTATACAAGCACATTTTTACACCACAAGTAATGAATGCAGGGAATTCATTGGCATGGGAGGTTGTCAATGGAGGTAATAATAGTAAACTCCCCCAAAAGATTGGTTAAATTAATGGAGAACAGGCCCATAAGCAGAAGAATCACTGACCTTCCAAGGTAGTGGTTGTGGTGCCTGGGTAGGACAGGGCAGGCAGACAGGGGAAAGCAGCTCTCCCCCAGCACTGTCTTTGGTCATGGTTTGGGGACAGCTAGATCAGTGTACCCTGGTAAGATATTTCTTACTTTCATGAGATATCTGAATTTAGATCCCATCAAAGGAAACACATCAGGACCAGAAAGGGAACTTCAGGAATTAAGATAAATAGGATTATTAGCCTTTACAACTCTGAAAAGAGCTCCTGCTTTTAGCGTTTGATTCCAAACCCTTCAAAAGAGAGATAAAGCCCACAGATTTTTAATTACCTTTTCACAGGTAGTAAGCATCTTCTTCCCTCAGAAATATAAAGCCAAATTAAAGTGAACATTGGCATGTTTGGGGGTTAGGGGTTTTTTTTGCCAAAATTAAAAGGCTGGATTAAGATGCCATTAATTTTATCTGCATCCACTTCACAGAAGGAGCTGGCAAGGCAATACCTAACATACATGACTGGTTTTCTTCACTTGGGGGCACAGTGCATTACACATGATTTTTGGCTCAGGATGCATAATTGCCACATATATTTTCCCTTTCATGAAGAAATTCTGTGGTTATGTCATGTAAAATTAATAAACCACTGATACTACTTTTGATGTTATTAAAACATCTAGCATTTTAGTTTGTATCAGGGCACTTCTCTACTACTTTTATATAGTTTAGCACATTGTTTAGTGCACTTACTTCATGAAGCCAGTTTATTCTAAAGGGAACTTCTTCTGTAGATTGTTGCTCAAATAATATTATATATTGCAAGATAGTCTACAATTCTAGAAAACAATATCTTCTTGAGAACTGTTAAATTGTCATGAGAGTTAGTTACTCTTTTCTACTAATACTAATGCTATACAACATTGCAAAGGATAAAAACATTTAAGTAATCAGTTTTTGGATTTGGAAGATATTCCACTTTAGCCAACATTATATCATTTTTGTTTTTATTCTGATGTAACTGTAATTAAGTTAAAAAGCCTAGATCAAAACAGGAAATAATTCTTCATAAAATACTGGTGTAGTAATCATTTTGTATCATTAGTTTATGGACTTATAAAAATGTTGGGTGACATTAATAGAGCTCAATATAATTTCGAACATTATAACTGTTAATTAGTAATAATAGGATCTGCAATCAATGTAATACTCTTTATTTGCCTCAGAAAGTGAGTTTTCCAAGCTCATGTCATTACCCCTACACATCTCAGCCGCATGGTCAAATTCATAATTCCTGCCATTATTAACCACTGTACTTAGTTCAGAGTCTCTACATTACAGAAGAAAAGAGAAACCAACCTTGAGTGCCTCCCATTTAATACTTTTCTCTACTGTTACTCTTCCCTTAGAATTAATGAGTAACCAAAAATGGTCCCAAAGAAAGAGGAAATGAGATTTTGTTTCCAATCTCTCCTTTCAAGAATTTACCAAATTCCTCAAAATCATGGTTCTCATTACACAAATAAGAGGTGGCCCACTGTTCATGTGTGGGGCTTGCATCCTCTAAACACTGTAGATTCACATCAGGTAGAAAGGACAAGAGGGAGAAAATTACCAAGGCAACTATAGTAATGTAAGTTGTGTCTTGGCTTGAATAGGGCACAATTTCCGAAAAGGAAGATATACTCACACAGCAGTGATTTGACTGGAGATGCAGTTGGAATTATATATTTTATGTTCTCAACTTTTCTAGCTTTTGAAAAATGTTGAAAACCCAATTGTATGTTGAAATATTTGACAATGAAGTTAGATGCTCTTTATCTCATGATCAATTGGAAGAAACATATTGGGAAAATTTTCTGTCATCAAGATCATAAAATTAAAAAAACATTTGTATTTCTATCTGGAACACAGTTCCAAAGTAGTATATACATGAATTCCAGATTTAGATTTTTTTTTTTATAAACATTTTCCGTAATATAGATTTAATTTCCTGATCTCTCATGTGACTTTCCTAGGCTTTGAAACACAATCTTGAACTCAAGATATTACCATTCCTTGTCCTCTAAATATTACTATTGCAGTTTCATTTGTTACTGCATGATTTTATATAGGCACAATAACTTTCAGAGACTCTAGTACTGCACATTGCTCAGTTGCTGTTTTTGAAGGCAGCAGAAAGTCACATGGCTTGTCATTGCCCACAAATCTGACATCATGACATCTGCAAGATCTGTAATTGCCTGAATGTTCTTGGACAGTAACATGAACAATGTGAGATTTCTCAATTTTTGGCAAGCTTTCAAAGCTTGTTGAGATGCTTAAACAGTCTTGAAAAAATATGTACATTTTTTAATTATTAAAGATCTTAAAGATAAGGTATTTATTTCTGATAATTTGATCTCTAAATAGATCTAAATTATTTTATATAACTGTCATTCCATTGTATTCTTTACCAGGTTTTCCTATTCAGCCTCGTATCTCTCTCTGAATTGCTAAAAACTGAAGACTGTCAGCTGGCATGTTCTGAATGGCAACTCTTACATATTTTTTAACCCATAAGCACTTTTTCAAAAGTGTCATACTCAAATTCACCTGTAGCACTACTAATAAATAAGTGTATGCAGAAAATCTATTTTCTGTACAAAACTTCAGTTCTGTCTTTAAAAACAGGCATTTTTCCAAATATTCTGAAAACGTTTTTCAGAAGTCAGTTTGAAAATGTAACCATATGTATGCCTTCACCTAGTCACATTTTCTTAGTGAACTGACAAAAATAAGTTTTAGCTAATGTCACACTGTGAAGTCATACTGGCTGGAATAGCTGCCAAGCAGTGATCTGGATGGACCATATTCTGCCTCCAAAATCAGCCACAGGGATGGTTATTAGCAAGATCAAGTCTCTCTGGTCTTCACTGGTGGTAGGCAATGAATGACAGAGAGGAGAGGACATGGTTCATTTGCAGGTAGCTGAATGCACTCTGTTACTCTACTGGCATGTGTAGCCTGAGAGAATAAAACAGACATCGACACAGACAGCCAGCAGAGCTGCCAACTTGTAATTTTTACTATTTTTGATGATAATTTCATTTGGTTAACATGTTAAATATAAAACACAGAAGCCTCAGTTGTACTCAGTGAAGAAGAGGTCATATGTTAAAACACTGAAGCTTAGTTGTTAGCGCTACTTAAAAAGGCAGAACAAACCCAACACTTACGTTTCACCAGCACTGTGGGCCTATAAATATATATTTATTTAAATTTTATTATTATATGTGTGTACATATCTGTATAAGTAACATAAGGAAAAGATTTCCACTAAGTCTCTCTTCACCTGTCTCTGATTTCCACCTTCTTGTAGCTCTAATTTTGCCAGGGCTGCCTATAGGAGTCAATTTTCTGATGGCATGCATTATCTGAGGATTTATTTTCAAATGTAGGCACTTTTAAGGGATGTTAATAATCTGAAGTATTCATAAGCATGAAAACATGGAAAGATTTCTGCTATTATCAATGAGTCACTCTTAATTGGGTTTTCAAAGTGTAAATGGCAAAAATTTATATTTTTGCAATCCCTGGCAATGCCTTTTTCTGGTTTCATACAGGAAAACTTTATTAATAGCATCCTAAAGATACGAGATATATGACACATGCTAGGCTAAAAATATTTTTATTCAGTACTGAGTTCTTTACCATCTTAGTTCACACATTCATCTTTAACTAGTAGCAAATTCCATGCAAAATATGTATATTTGGATGTAACAGTGATAAAGTTATAAGATGTTTTACTTTTCATTTTTTCATAGAAAAGTCATTCTGTTTACAGATAGTATTTAAATGTTCCAAACCCCTATATTTAGTGAAGAAAAATACACTGGTTTTTTAATGAATAATGTAATGGTGGCTGTTAGAAGAGCTAACACTGTTTTGTCGGACAATGTTTCTACTCTTCACTTTATGGAACAGAAATCTGTGTTTCCTTATATAGGGATATTTTTCAAGGCTTCTTTTTGTTTAGTTGGATTTTTGCTTTGCTTTGATTTACGGAGGACTTTTTTTGTTGGTTGTGGGTTTTTTAGTGATTTAAATTCTATATATTGAGTGTAAGCTAATGCAAAAGGGCTACTTAGGTATATATACCTTCCCTTTGCTAATGTCAGGAACAGAGGAAAGAGTATCCCAGTATCTATCCATGTAGATGTATATTTATCTCTAAGGGAGATATTTGTTATAAAAACATGCCTTGAAACTATCTCTTAGTTTGCACTAATTAGGTCTACAATTAGAAATAACTATTTTCATTAAGAATCCACTTGAGCTGTGCGAGCCTTTCAGAAAGCACTGAGTAGATTCTCTGTTATTAGTGCTAGATAATCATTTGTCCAATATGAACCACAAATCACTTCTTAGATCTCAGTCTTGTAATTCTCTCAAGTCAGGGATCTATTACTGGCTCACACGTTGATGGAAAGATCACCTTGGGTTCGTGTCACCTTGCTATATGTGGATTAAACAGCATTTAGCTGATGATACTTCAAAGTGAGAGGTTTGGTCCTAGATTGCGCCTCCCCAGATTTCTCTTATAGTTCCAAGCCAGCCATTTAGCTGTCTGAAAGCTGTATCACTATGTGATCTCTCATCTCTTAGTGAAGTGACAAGCTGTTGGCTAGCATTTCTTCATAAATGTATGCAAAGAAATGAAGAATAGCATATTCTTCTGTTTCCTTATTTTGCTCTATTCAAAACTTCATGTTTCATCAGGACCTGTCAAAAGTGATGACAGAAACCTGATTAACGGTAGGCAGCAGCCGTGACACCATTCAAGTGATGATGCTGTTTGTACACAGATGTCAGCAGAGATGGACTGGTGTAGGAGAGGGTGTGCTCAGCTCTCCATAAGGGCAGCAGCAGCTGCTGTGTGTGCAATCCCAGCACAACAGGGACTATTGCTGGGAACTGTTATTAGCGTACAGCTCATCTTCCTCACTGCTAGCATGAGGTCAAAACTGCAATCTAGCCCCAAATTACTGCTTGATAGGTTGTACACTTCAAAATGACATGATCCTGCTCTGCTTCAGCAGCAGCATATTTCTGCCTGAAGGCCAGCTGCAGCCTCACTGCTGTGTGTTTATAGACACCCACTAGCTAACACATGGTTTTACAGTTCATGCCAACTAATGAAAAAGGAGTATAATTAAAGATTTTTAATTTTTTTTGTTGTTTTTCTGTTTTTAAAGGAAATGTTCTAAATCTGAGAGATGTTGGGCCCCCTCTGGGCAATCTGAGCCACTATACTTTTGACTGTCAATTGCTTTTCTTTGCCCTGAGGACTGAAGTGCAGCAGAAGCACAACTTGGGAAAATGGGAAACTCTCTGAGATATGCAACAGATAGAAGCATGTTTAAGCAGCCACACCAGAAGATACTCAGAAACAGAGGAATCATTTTTCAACTTCTATTTGGTCACTAGGTTTATTATCAAAACTGAATGTCTTCACTGGGAATGGAAAAAAACCCCAAAGAAACAAACCCCCAAAAAGCTGGTCATTATCCCTGGAAAACATTTTTCAGAGCTCATATATTAAGCCAGCAATTATCTTTAATTCATCATGCAACTTTTCAAAAGAGTTTTTCAAATTACCTGATGTATACTCTAGATTCTTGCTTTTCTTCTACATCCAGCCATCACTGATGCAAGTAGCAAAATCTGGGACACCTGGTAAAGAGCAGAGTAGAATTTACTCACGGTCCATAGGCAGTGAGAAGGAAAACTGATTTCCTGTATTTCCCCTTGAGGAATATTAAGGGAAAATTTAATGAAGTAAACGACTTCACTGGTATAGTAACTGTCCTAAGACAAAGTACAAAAAAAGCAATGCATGGCCTGTAACACTAACAAAAAAAAAAAAAAGGATAGAACCATCTTTAGCTCCTCAAAGGCTGTAGGTTTTTTACAAAACATCTTTTTCACCACAAAATGGTTTAAGTCTCAGGGTTTTCAAAAGAAGCTGAAACCCAGTCCTATTAACAATAAGGAAACTGGACACTCAGTGTTGCAGGCAGTTTTGTGACATCCACATCTCTTCTAGAAACTACAAATGAAAGAAGGTCTAGAAAGTCTTCCAGCTCATTTTTGCATTGAAGAGAAGAATGTACCTTCTAGCATTTATGGTTTTATTTAGCCTATTTCAACTGTTTCTAATGATTTCTTATGCGTGACTTTTGTAAATATTCTGAACTCTTTTTTTTTTACTTTGTATATTTTTGACTAAAGATAAATCTTGTTTCTCTGCGTTCCATTTTACATGCTTACATTTTCATTCCTGACAGACAACAGATTATTTATACCCCTCTGATTCTAACACCCTCTATATATTTATCATTGGGTAGCATGTTGTTTGTCTCAAACATTCTTCTCCCATGCAATTTCTATACATATTCATTTTTATTCATTTTCTTAAAACATCAGTTTCTACAAGCTTTTCCTTCTTTAAAGAAATACAGGATTTATCGATGTGATTTTCAAGCTGTAGTACATAAAAATGCAAGCCCATTGACATCATTGCAAATGGCACACCAGCCTAAATTGTGTATTAGTTATTTTTCAAAAAGAACCTATTTCTTTACTCTTGAGAATTTAGTTTTCCTCTTAAATATTTTGCTGGCCTTTCAGAAAAATAGAACTGTCAAATCCTGATGTCAAAATACTAGGACTCAGAATAGAGGGAGAAAAATATCCCTCAATATGACTCAGTCCCAAAATATTTCTGGTTTATATTTTATTCAGATCAAGTCAGAGATGATTTAAGCAATATTTTACAACTAATTTTAAAAGTGTTTTCCAGATCCAAGGCTTTATATGATAACCATTCATGCTGAAGTTGTTTGACAATTACCAGCTTCAAAAAGCGGAGCTAAATAGGGTGGCACTGAGATAACCCCAGCTATTCTGCTGCTTCTAAGATAAAATGATATATTACAATAAAATATATAGCTACATTTACAATTCTTTCTGAGAAAATGAGCAGTAATTCACTACTAAAGAAATTCCACTGACTTTATAATCCGTGAAGACTTGAGTGCTCTCTGAAAGAATGCCACTAGGAATCCAAGGAGATTCTGTTACTTAAATATTTCATCACAAGTTATTTGTTATTGATGTGACAGTTTTCATAGTTAGCACAGCAAGCTATCTCATCCAGCAGCACTAAAATGTCCTGTTCTAGAAGAGACCCTGTCCTCAATTGCAAAGGATATTTAAGTAAAACTTGTAGGAGTGAGGCTGCACGCACATGTAGTCACAGGTGCTTTTCAGTAGCAACCTTCTGCTCATGCTCCAGCCTGAAGTCTGGCTTTTCACTAAACCTCCTGTCTCCAGTTTTCACTTTTTTAAGGAATTATTTTCATAGGCCCCTTTGCTTTAGGTAGGTTGAGAAGAGTTGAATACAGCTGTCGGCTGAGACATATTTGATGGGGAGCAAGTGGAGGAGGCGATGCCACAGAGCCAGTCACCACACCTTGGCTACGGCCTCAGGCCTAGACCTGTGCTTTAAGAAAGCCTAGGGGCTCAGCTTAGTGTTTGGTCAATTTAGGAAACAGTTGCATCTCCCAAGCTTTCAACAGCATTACACAATTATCTTGGTATTTGAGAGAGCAGCGAAACTTCCTCTTTAGATGAAGCATCCCACACTGGGCAAAGCTTTAAATAGATTACCAGGTTTAGATAGGATGTTAATGCAGATGTTGATCAGGTATAATAAATCCTGCCTTTGTATCTTTCCATGACACAAATAAAGCTAGTGTTTTTCCTCTCTCTGTTACTCTTTGTTTAATCTGAGATGTTAACATTGCAAATTTTTGACTTTGAAAGATTCTAAACAGTTTTGAAGTTTCAGGCTACAGTTGTAAAATAGAGTTTTCTAAAGCTGACGTTCATTCTTTTGATAACAGATGAGTCAGAGAAGAACGTAGACATGGGCTTCTTGCCTGTAAACTTATATTAATAGAACTTCCTTTTTTGAGAAAATTGTTCATAACTTCAAAAAGAGATACTGGCCTGGCTGAAGTAAACACTCTCATGTCCCTGGATATGACTAGTTTTGGAAATAAAAGGTATTGATATTAGAGATAGTTGAGCTCAGCAGTGTATCACAACAGCTACAATGAACAGCATAGTATTTCAAGATGCATTTTAATGCTTATTCCTGGCAAATGACATGGAAAAAATTCTTGGAAAATGTAGAAAGATACAACAACTTACTGTGGATTGACAGATATTTTATGTTATATAGTCATATGTTATATGATGATAATTTCTAGTTTGGCTAGAACATTATAACAATTAAAGCAAAAATAAGGCATACTCTTAGGAATTATGAGCTAATTACAACTAAAACAGATAGAAAATGTCTATGCTTAAATTGCTACTTTATTTGCATGCAGATGAGAAGATCAAATTTTTAAAGAAGGTCTGACTCTTGGCCAGGATAGAGATCTTCAATGAAGGCAAAAAGTACAGCACTTTAATAGACTTATATTTTGCCAAAGCACTGAGGTAGATTCATAATTGTGTGGAGGAGTTTATCCCCAATTATTGGGTCTATGACTTGAAACATTGGAAGGATTGGCCATTAAACCTAAGAAAGAGGAAAACGAGATAAATATATGGTCAATCAGACTCATCATTATACACTTTGTTATATTATCAGTTGCACATTATATATTAAAAAAAATCTAACATCCCAGTATTTGTTCTTTCCTTTCCTATTTTTTAAAATAGAAATTAATACTCTATGGCATTCCATGTGATTTTATGACTTGTAAAATCTCTGTTGGAAATCCTAAACATATGGGAAGGTCCTAAATAGAAAATTCTAATGACTATACTGAACTACATTTATATAACTGAAACAGGAAAAAGTTCCCATTGATTTTCAAATTAAACTTTTCAAGTCAAAGAGAAGATGACATAAAAACAGTGGTAGTAAGGAAAATGGTTATATGCTTTTCATTGTAGACTTATTACCTGTGCTCAACTATGTAACATATGTAATAATTCCCATACATATTTAGTGAAAAAAACATTAAAATTTGGGAACAGGAATAGCCAGGGAAACAGTAACATGACTACCTTCATTAGTTACCTTACAGATTCTGTAACTCATTTGTTATGCCAAAGTGCTGCATGTCCCACAGACATACATCAGCGTGCCATCAAACTTTGGAATTTTTTTCCTTTATGATTAACAACATAAAGTAGATTAATTTTTCTTTTACATGGAAATGTCCATAATTGAAAGTCAAACTCTAAGGATAAATGCCACAAAGATGCTTGGCTCAGAGTTCATGAAGTTTTATATAATGCAAACCTATTTTATAAACAACTGCTGAGTTGCAAAAAATTATGTAAATTATATACAGAACAAATTTATAAGATCAAACATCCCATCTCTTGGCTGTTACAGGGTTCTTCTGTACACTTCCTAGCACAGTCCACTTCGTTATCATCGAAACGAGCAGTTAATGTAATCTGAATCCCCCTACAAGAGATTTTGCATTTAAGTCGATATAGCTGTCATGCCTAAATATTTTGCTACTTTAGGTCAACTCCAAAATGACTAGTGTCCTCCTTTCTGCTTCCCCCAATTTAATACAGCTTAAATTGGCATTTCCATGGGATAGCACATATCCTTTCTGAGTATCCTGAGATTTGACAGCAACTGCACCAAAAATACTACACACTGAAATCAATCAATGTTGTTATTTTAGTCATATTTAATGCCCTTTAAATATGCCTTTTGAAAAAATAAACCATGAATAAGCATCTAAGGACACTTATGGATTGAAATAAACCTGCTTCTCAATGTAAATTTTCTTTTTTTTCTTTTCTTTTCTTCCTGGGGTTTTAACAGCTCTGAACCTTCTGATAAACTGAATTCACACCTTTTCTTTCTTTTTCTCTACAGGCTTCTCTTCATTGTTTCTTGGAGGCAAGACCCTCATTCCTCCACCAAGAACTGGCTCATTTATTTTAGATATTCCTGCTATTAATGACAGCAGCTGGGAAAATCGATGCTAACTTCTTGTTTCTTTCTTTGTATCTCAGTCCATTGGTCATTTGCATACAGTGTCGTGTAGTTGGGTTACAACAAGGACTGTCCTAAATGGTACATTGCAGCAGATTTGCATGAATAACAATAACAAGCAGTGAAGGCTCACAAATGGCTTTGTTTGCTAATTTGTAACGTGGAGGTCAGATATAATGGAATCTGACCTCCGAGGGTAAGAGGAATTGCCCATATGCTGTTCCCAGATCCAGAAACAAAAGCCCTACACATAAAGTGAAACTATTGTTAAACCGCTGTTACATGGAGAACACTTGATTCTTTATTTCTTTGTTTGTTCTGTAAGCTATTTTCTCAAAACTTGGTTACATTGGTGCAAACTGCAACCAAGATCTGCTCCAACTTTGAAGCTCTGTCTCGGCCAAGATTAAAAAAAAAAAAAAAGACCAAATTGTTGTAGGAAATTCCAGTTATGTTTTCAGAAGCTAAAGAGTCAAGAATGTAAAATGTCATTTACCCAAGATAAAATTAAAATTATAATGTAATAATATATTGTTTGTTTTCTTCAAGGAATATTATTAAGTATTGTTTCACTAGGTTAGCGTATTTTAGTGGTATAATTTAATTGTTGAATTAAAGGTAAGATTGCCCTTTAAAAGAAGTAACAAATGTGTTTATAGTACAGCTGCACAGGATTATCCAGTTTCTACAGGCAAGCTTTGGTAAAATATTTTTTTAGTTTGAGTTGGTATTAACTGGAATCCTAAAACTCAAGGCATAGACAACTAGTTGCAGTTTATAGAATTGTGAATTCGAACATCACAGAACATTACAGTCAGTGACATAACAATAATTTTCAAACTGTATCAAAATACTGAGGAACAGAAAAAATTTTCAAGTTTTACAAAGCTAACTTTAAGCTAATTAACACCTAAGTTTACTGAAAGTCACTTAAAACACAGGACAAATTTAAAAATACTCAGATTTTCCAATAACTGAGAATTTGACAAAGTACGCAAGTTATAGTTCTTGATTTGGCGATGGAAGAAAAAGGTTGTTTCATTTTCATTCATTGCCTTGAATGTATCTTGAAACAGCTGGGGATTTTTTTATATTTTTCTTAGAAAATTATTACAGTTTGCAGGCACCTAAAAATTTTGCAGATTTTCTGATTGTTAGGTAGAAATCACTGGTTATAAAAAAATGAAGTTTGAATATCAAAGCTTGTAAAATTGCATATTTAAATTTCAACATGGTTGATTGAGTCTCTGTTTTTTCTGTATAACTGAGAGTACTGTTTGCTTAATATCTGTATTATTACATAGATTCGATTTTTTATTTAATATAATAAGTTCAGATCTCTCTGTTTCATATGGATAGTGCTGGACTTTGTTTTGTACATTACTAGTACAGAGATTTTCCCATAGTCTTTCACTTAGCTTTTCCTATTATATGTGTTAGGGCATAGGGATATTCCTTAGTCTATTTTCTACAGGGAATATAGATCAGACAAATACAGAGAGAGAGAAAACTTGTCAAGTCTGTCCAGCATTAAGATCCCTTTATATGAAAACTGCTTTTTTCCAAGAAGCTTTTAAGTTTACTTTGAATTTATGAAGGAAAACAACAGGGAAATTTACCTCAGTCTACTGTTCTAAATATGATTGGGCAAATTTTTACTAATGGCAGCCTATTTGATACTGACATTAAGTAAGTGTTTAATAATGGAAATGGTACCTGGACCACAGGCACTGATTCTCTTGATGAAGGTTCCCAGCAGATACTCAAGCACTTGCGTAATGGTAAGGGGCATGACATGTGGGATGAATTTGCTGCCATTTCTAATTAAGTTGCACCACTGTGCTGAGAAGCAGGTGAGGGATATGAGTTATTTTCTACATGCAGAATTGAAAACAAGCTGGCTAAAGGCAAAGGCCATCCATCTCATGCTCTCTTCTATTGCTCTTTTGCACCTCATCCAAGGCAACATTTTTATGAGTACCTTCAAATAAGAGTGAGTCTGAGTGATGATCCTGGCTTTCACTCTGAGTGATGATCCTGGCTTTCCCTGCATCTGAATTTCAGGTGTTAAGCATCTGCACATCCTTCCCTTTGTCTTTACCTGAGGTTGGAGATGCTCAGGGAGGCCTCAAGATCTAGTCCCTAGTACTATCCAAATCCAAAGGTGGTCATGCCCAAAATAAGGAGGCCCTTATCAAGTATTGTGCACTCATTATTTGTGTAAGACCTGCAGAGCTGAAATCAGCAATGGCTGTGGTCCTCAGGTTTTAGTCGTACCACTGAAATGTTCATCCATGTGCCTTGCAGCACATGTCCCTGACCCCCTTGAGCTAATATTCCTCCTGATTTTCCTTTTTACATGGATGTACTTTCTCCAGATGCCACTTCTCACAGTGCTTAATGCAACATGATCATCTCTGAAATGAAAAACTCTGCTCTGTGGTGACCATTGTCATGCAATGAGAAAATACTATGACAAACTCCCTAGAGACTTAAAGCAACTCACTCTCTAACAGTGTCATCTAACAGAAAGTGATCTCTGCCAGAAAGCAGTTGAGGATGTTGGTTTATCCTCTCTTTATTACTAGCTTGACAGCAGGTGGAAGAGAGAATATTTTTGATTGAAATACAAGTATGATTTTGAACGTAGTCAGGAAACAATGCACTTAATTCTTAATATTAACACTTTGGTAATGAAATCAGCATCCTTTTCAAACAGATAGCAAATATGTACAACTTTGCAAAAAGTTTCCTGGCTACAAAATTTGGCAATAATACTTCACGATTTTGCAGAATCACCTTTCTTTTGCTATACATTTCTTCAAGACGGATGGTATAAATTAATTTGGAATATAAAGTAGACTTCCTGTAATCTTTAAGAACTGCTCCCTCCTATAGCTGCCAACCACTTAGTTTCTTTGCCTGGAAAAGATCTAACTGCAAATCTTGAAAGAATATGTTGTGAGGGAAGCAGATTTAGCTATTTAGAAATGAAAGAGCTTAATATCTTGTGTCTATATTTGATTCTGTTCTTCTAGACAGTTAAAAAAAAAATGCAAACCTGATGCCTACACTGTGAAACTTTTCCCACAGTTTTACAAGAACTGACAAGGTCATAGCCTGAGGTAATATGGTTGCCAGATGTCACACCATTAGTTACAATCTTAGACAGAATAGGTATAAGTAGGGAGAAGCAAGACTTAAAATATCTCTTCATGTAATGTTTTTCCTGCCAATGCTCTTCCAGCAATGTAAGTGCTATTTCTTATTTCATAGCGTTAGGTGGATCTCAATATTTTTATGTAACAGAAAATAAGTATTTAACTCAATTTATAGTTATGTGAAAAAAACCTGTAGCTATTTATCCTGTACAAACTATGTTTTTAATTATCAAGTTTTTCATTTTCACAAGAAAAAAGTCTTTGATCACATCACATCACATCACATCACATCCTACCAGTGACCTATGATTTCTTTGAACAGAATATTTGTGCAGTCACTTTCAGTTATATTTGTTAACTATTTCATTTTAATATATTGTGTTCAATTGAAAGCATAGTTTTTTTTCAAGCAGGGGCAATATTTTTTTCGGAACACCTTTCTTACTTTTGAAAGTTGCTTTCTATACTGGGATGCACATAAATAAATCATTGCCTTACTTCATTGGCTTTTGATGCACGTGTTCTACAGGTCATTCTTCACTGAATGAAAGCTATATGTCTTTAGTAGCCAGCTTGGTAGTGTAGAGCTGATGGTGGTTAGTTGTTCTGAAGCTTTCAGAGAAACTGGAAAATTTTAAGTCATTTTCTATACTTTTGCTTTTGACTCACCCTGTCTCTCCTGGACTAAGTATTCTTATTTCTCAAATAAGGTTTAATATGGGGAGCTATTTGACCTGCTGAAAGTTTTTTAGAAGTTGCTTTTCATTATAAAATAAAGTTACACTTACTAAAACAAGTAGATCAGGTTTTCTTCTATAAGAAATTCCACTACACAAAAAGAAGAAAATAAGCTGTACAGAAAAATGAATATATGTGGAAATACATATATATGTGTCTGTACCTGTATTCTGTTTGCAAAAAAATGCCTTTCTTGTATTCAGCTAATTGTATGCACCTGCATACACAGGTGAAGGGTTAAAAAACCCATTCAATAGTAGCCTAGCATACAGCTACTATTTCCCTCTGTTTTGCAACAAAATAGCAAAGGCCAAGGTCTAACAACTTTACAACATGGCTAGTGCTGTTATGCCAGTAGACTCAGGAAAATATATACATTGCCTGGTAGGGAACCAATGCAGAGGAAAATGTTAGGCTGGAAAGTAAGTCTGTAAATCATTACATCCGATCACCAAAACTACATTCAACCATAGCTGTTTAATACAGGAAAGTCTATAAAAACATCCATTCCTCTTCCAACGTGCTCTCCAAATCATTCTTAACCAGACAAATGACAAACTTCTAGCACCAGGAACAATAAAAGTTGTGGTGTTATTGAACAGTAAATCTGAACTTTGACATAAGGAAATGAGCAAGACTGACTTCGCAATATTTAAAACTATTAAATATTATTGCTCCTTGATGTGTTTAGGTCTGGTAAACTATACATAACAGTATCATTCACCCATACACAGAGAACCATCATTCAAAATTCAGATCAAAATAATAAAGGAAATATTGCATTGCAAAAAAAATATGGAAAAAAGGAAAAGTCTTATAAATAGACTGACCAGTGCAATGTTTTCAGTGCCATGGTGAGGCAAGTAGACCATGTATGAGACCCTAGTAGATCACTGCATGTAAGTAAATAGTTGTTCTATTCCTGTTTTCATATGGTGTTCATTAGAAAAACAAAAGAAGTGCCTCCAGCAGTTTTTCCTTAGAAGCAGACAATGCAGCTTTTGTCTTTTGAATCTGCATAAGAGTCACAGACTGGAAAAAATATCTAAGTTTCCCCTATGAATTAATGATATCTAAAAGTAACAAGGATGAAATATGTTTTGATTATCAGATGAATGTTAAAGTGTAAGTAATGCTCTATTAAATTTCATTCTTAAGAGAAAAATGACCCTTTTTAGATGCATTGTCTATTTGCTCAGGGCAGTCTTGCTAAGAAATCTAACAGTGAATTATCATATACAAATTAAACTTTGATATGAAAGGGGTCCTTAGAGAGCTGGTGAGAACTACCTGCATATAAATAGTCACAATATGGAATGAAAGAATCTAGTGACTTACAGGGTAGTGATAGGTAAAGCAGTAAAAATTGCTGTGGAGAAATAAAGTCACCATAGTCACTTATGTGCCAGTAATATGAAAGTTTTCATGGCAAGTCACTTTCTATTGCACCAGTGACTAATTAGTAAATGATTGGCTAGAAACTTGTAATACCAATTGGTGTAATTGCACTGAAATGAAACCATTTTCATCAAAGATCAGCCACTTAGCATACCTCCACAAGCAGACTGGAAAATCTGAAACACTGAGCATTCCCAGAAGAGTCCCCCTCTAGCATAAAGTGACTAGTCAAGAGTAGTTATTTCAATGTTTATGAATGAGGCTCTTTCTAGAATTTTTATAGGACTTTTTCTGTAAATGTTTTAGAGTTCTTACCTGGTAGGGAAGCTAAATTCGAGAACCAGAACAGCAGACTGATGAAAAAATACTTTGAAAAGCTGTCTGCTGCTGCTGAAGTCCTATTGAACTTTGGTCAAAGCACAATGCCTTCCACTCATCCTCTGGTTGTCTTACCTATTCACATTGCAGTTTCAGTAAATTGGGGATTTCATGCACTATGAGTGTGGTTTTAGCTTACGTTCATCTGGTGAGACTGTGGGCTGCTGATACATGGGTGATCCTCCTCTTTTCCTCCTAACCTTGTATGGGTCTAGTAAACAGACATCATTATTAATTGGATCAGCTTGTTGAACTGTCAGAAAACTAACCCAGCTCCTTCCTTGGCAGACCCTGAGTATGAATAAGGGATTGAGTTGATTCTTCCCTGCAGCAGCACAATCTCCAGGCTCAATTGAAGGGAAACATCAGGGACACACTGCTGAGAGTGGAGAATGAAGAAATGTTTGCAGATTTGACTGGTTGAAGTGTTTATGACACATCCAATCACACATAGCTGCTGTAACTAGTTTCAAAATCACAACCCTGTTTGTGGGTGTTGGATTTGCATTACGCAGACTGTGGACTGGGTAGGAAGTTAAATTAATCACATCTCCTGAAGGGTGCCCTCCTCCAGGCTGACAGGTGCAAGCTCAAGAAGGAGCTGCAGACTCCACATCACAGAGACCATACAGGCACTATTACAATACCATCTTTGTCAAACATTAAAAAAAAAAAGGTTTGGTTTCACTTGAACAGATAATCCTAAAATGCTGCCTTCATCACTAACTGTAGTCCAAAAAGTTTCCTCTCCTTGCCTTCCATATATGTTAAGTGTTATCAGCCACAGAGATTCTCTTAGTGCTCAGTAAGGCTAGAAAAAAGTACAAAAAATGAGTAGCCTAGGTTTGGACAATGAAGTCTTAAAAGAGAGAATAATGTATTGCCAAGCATCTGAAGTTTATTACACATAGGTCTCATCAAATGAAGTGAACTTTCTGTGAGTCTCAAGTTTGCCTGCTAAGTGAAATAGTATTAATGTAATAGATTGCTACTGATCTTACTATGAAAAAAGTCCTTGATTAAGATTTAATACACCTAAAAGAAACTGTGGGATAATGAGTAGATTAAATTGAAACTATATATGTAAGGACAGTTTTTTAATTACAGTGCTGAACCTCAATGCTGAGGACAAAGAAGCTGAACTGTACAACAATCAGTATTTATTGATACCAGTTCAACCAAGAATGAACAACAGCCAGCAATAATTTGAAATGATCAATAATAGTAAAAAAATTCTCAAAAATTTAGAGCATTAGTTAAATAGAGAATTTTTGCAAGAGCTAACACAACAAAAGTAGTCACTTCTGTTTATATGAATTTGCTTTTGATGTTCCATGTAGCTAATTTTGATGTTTTTAATAATTTAAAAAAGTAGTTTGATTTCCTCTGAATCTGAAGCAGGAAAGTTTTAAAATGAAGTCCCATTAATTTTGTCTTTACATTGCTACAGGAAAGGTTCATCATTCAGTAGTGTACATACTACTGCTATTCTAGTAAGCATTTAAGCAAGAGTGAGGAAGCCACAGTTGTCCTGAAGTGTACAGCAATTTTGCTAAGGATTTACATGGAATAAAGATGTTCTTTTGAATTTTTGCCTCTAAAAAATTATATGCTGATTGATACAGAAACATTTAGTTATCTACATATAAAAATTGCTCTCACTAGGTATACACTTACATATTACCAGTATTTAAGCATCTTCTTATTTTTATGAAAAATGAGTATCATTATGAAAAAAGTATTTTATATTTTTCAATGTGTTCTATAGCTTCTTAAATTACTTTTGAATAATATGGTTTTTAATAGCTTTGTTTCCTGACTTTTTTTTCAAATAATACAAATAGAGATTTTATTCTTTTTCCCATATGATGAAACAGCATTTCCAGTGTGATCATAGAGTCTTTTGTAGCTATTGAATATTACTTAAACCAACATTTCTCAGTTTCTCAATTCATGCACTTCACTTTTGCTAAGTACCCTTCAGCTTCACAGTGATTAATGTTTTCCATGCTGCCTATCAACATATTTATAAAAACAAGAGTATGTTTTATTTACAGCAAAGATGTGATAGAGGTGAGTCATAAAAGAAGAAAAATTCTATGTTAAGAAAATCCTAACAGAGCAAAGGCATGAAGATCCATGAGGCACCTAACTGATGTATCCAAGTGCCCTTCATGTCTTTGAAAATCTGCTCTGAATGCATCCTACTTAGTAGAACAGCATTGCTTCCATCAAAGGAATCAATTTCTTTTCTGGAGCAAAATTTGATAACCAGCTAAAGACTCATTTTTACCCACAAAAGAGACTATGTTTGTCTATTCACTATGTAAGCACGTTTTGCAAACATATTAAACCTCCCTTTTTTCTAAAAGAATAGCCTTATTTATCAGTTTCAGCTGAAAAACCTCAATCCTGGGGTTTAAGATTATATCATTCTTAGTGTTGTCTTCACTGGTGTTGATTTTAGTGGTGTATTGAGGAGCACATTCAAATCCACTACATTTGCAGTGGAAAGATGCTGCTGTGTTATTTGACATCAGTAATAATTTCCAGCTTTGGAACAACACATTGCATATTCATCACTGCTCTTTTCTTTTATTAAGTTCCTGCACGAAAGGAATGAAAGCTGTGATACGATCTTCAGCATGTCCAGGTTGTAGTCACTGAGATATTCTTTTAATTTTCTTTTAAAAGATGCCTCCGGTCACATAATTCTAGAGCAGAGTAGTATGACTGAAAAGAGTTTTGCTACGCTATAATCAACGGTGACTAAATTTACTGCTTCATAAATAAAAAGTAGTGAAATGTTTAAGGGACCTGTAAAGCTTTTGTGGATGAAGAAGGCTCATACAAAGCATCATTCAGTTACTACTGCAACTCTGTCTTTGGTCACCAAGTAGCAGAGAGAGAGACTGACAGGATATTTCCTGACTGTTTTGCATACTGAAAACAACCTGCACACCAATCATTTTCTGAGGATCTTTCACCTTTTTTGAATCTCGTTCTCATATTTTTTAAATGTTCAAGGTACTTCATGTGATGAATTTGACAAACCTACTTCTGAAGAACAACCCACATTTAATGAACTGACTGTAAAGTCTCCTCACATTTAAATGCCATCCATATTTCAGTGCGGTCTACACTTGCATAGACATCCTCATATATGTTCTCAGGATGTTTCTGAAAATTATTGCAGAGGCACAGTAGGCTATTTCATAATGAATGCAATGCCATTTCAGGATCTTACAGTGATCTGACTTGCGACCAAGGCCTCATTGAAAATGTGTAGTGTAGGCAGAGGGCTTTTCCACCCTGCTTTGCCAGTCAGCTTCGCCTCTACTGAGAGATCAGTGCGTGTGTAAAGAACTGTAGTTGAAAGCTCTGACTTCATTGAGAAAGTAGGTTTCAGGTACAACAGAACTTTTAATGTCAGTATTTTATTATTTGTTTAGGTAAGAGTAATAAAGCAGTGTTTTGCCAAATTGTAGAGGTTGGTACTGTTGAATTCTATTGGATAGATAAGATTCTTCATTTTAGAGAAGAAACATCTTTAAATGTGCATGTTTAGAGTGCATTTAGAAACAAGTCTATTGACCTATCCACTTTAGAAAGCAACTCATTCCACATCAGTATGTAACAGATGTCAGTTATTGATAGGTTTAATTTGCAGGTAATGAAGACCATGTTTGAACTTGTGACCTAAATGTGAAAAGTTCCATATGTACCTCTGTAAGCTATCTAGATTTAAATACTGTTTCTGCAACAATAGGAAATTTTATTCCAGAAGGCTGTGAACAGTGTTGCTTGACTGAAGTCTCCTTGGGTTTTATTTATTTTATTTGAGCTTTATAAATATAATAAATATGGGTTAAAATTGTTTACAAACTATGTTCAATTAAAACTAGGAGCTGCAGGTGCACCCTCTAATGATAAGATCTCTAGAAACAAGAGTATCAGGGCAACTCTTGATCTAGCTGAGAGTACATTGTGTAACGATAAGCACATGAGAAATGAGAATACTGTAGCAGCCATGGATCTAGCTGAAGTCAGTGGGAGTTAAGAAATCAAGAGAAATGCTCATGGCTTCACAGGCACAGCCTCACAATGCTGAAGTAAATGTGGATCTTTTCTGTGAACTGTAAGGAAAGGACAATCAAAGCCTGACTAGAACGGCTGAGCTGGCATTGTGAAATCTGCTGACATCCTGCAACCATACATTCATTTTAGGGGTCAGGGTCGTTTGTTTAGTTTTAATATGCTTTTGCCCATTAATCGAGTATTTATTCTGCTTTTATGCATGTTTTTAAAAGGATATTCCTAAGAAGAGGATGGAAAAGAATCCATTTTACCTTCTTTTCCATAACTAAGGAAATGGCTGCAACACTTAAAGCCGAAAGGAACACTTGGCCGCCACACAGAAAGTAGACCAACATTAATTTCTAGGCACACCTGCTACTCCTGTTTTTAGACATTTTTAAATTTAATACAATCCCTTGCAGTGAACATTCTGAGTTACACTTTTATGTGGTCTAATGAACTAAGTATGATTCTTGATGTCTAACCAACTTTTATTTTTAGGTTTTTCAATAAAATTCTAGCTACATCTGTATGCTTAATCCTCATATAACTCTAACAGGAGCTGATGAAAAAATGCAAAATAATATTACCTCTTAAGTTTTCAAAAATATTTATGCTTGTGAAAGTTAAGAGTAAGTCATCTTCTAATTCCTTTTCACTTTTTTTATTCCATCTTCTATTTCCCCTTAAAGATAACAAAATAAACTACAGCTTCTTTTCCTTTTCAGTAGTCCTGCTTAAGAGCAATAAAATTCTGAGAAATAGAATTTTTTATTTTTAAATTACCAGTTTTATATTTGAAAGTTTTGGGGCAAACTTTTGTCATGAACTCTACTCTGAAAAAAGCAGTTGAAGTGCAATGTTTTGTGGACCAGTTTCACTCCCTCAAACAGGGAATAGAGAATAGAGCAGAAAATAGAGATAGAGCAACACGTGCCTTTGCCACAATCTCAGTCAAATCACACAAATCTCATTTGATCCTTCAGACTTATGGCAAACCCATGACCAGAAGTTCAAAATGTTTAAGTATAGTAAAGTGATATTTGGAGTTGTTTTGGTTTGTCTTCAGCACTTTCTTTGCCAAATGCTTGTCTCTTGGTGAGCTCTATACTCCTTGGGCCAGTTGTGAGTACTGAAGTAAGGGCTGCAAAGCCAAGCTCATGAGCTGCACTCTAAAGGATGATTCAGATAATTAATATAATTAATTTGGTACAGGGCAGAATATAATGTTCCAAATAAAAATATACATTTTATTTTATTTTTTTTAGAGTGTTACACCTCTAGCCATAAAAATTCTTACTGGATGTATACTTTACATTTTAACAGAAAAAACTTTATAAGTTGAAGAAGGAAGTCTCTGTGAAGTTTCTGCTCTTCTGTTTTAAGAAAAAAGCATGACCATAGCCTTCTATATATATTATTTTGATGAACTAGTATGGGGAAACAGATGAAATAAGCCTGTATGTACACCGGTGCATTGGCTTTGAGAGTACTGACTGAGTACTTGTCTTTGTTAGCTATGTCCTGCTTCAGGTCAAAGTCCTCTGTGCCAAGAAATTCAGACTGGTTCTGTCAACAGTGATTACATAGATGAGACCTGAGCTGGGACAAGTTCTCCACCTTGTCTATCTTTCTGCAACTCCAGATGTACGTGACTCAATGCAGACATGAAATAAGTTACAAGCGAGTGCACAGGCAATATGGGCAATCAATGAGTAAGATGCCTCGGCTGAGCGAACTGTACAGAGCTGCTTGCAGCTAACTATAGTCATGATTTACTGTGCATCTTCGTCAACAAGAACAGTGGTATTTTATTTCCCTGACTTTAACAGAAATCAATTTGTGAGGCCCAATTTACTCCGACTTTATTCAGCTTTTGGTCCATAAACAATTAAAATGACTCCTCCCTTTCTCCATTACTCAGCAGATTAGAAGTTAGTCCTCTTGTGCTGTTATTAGACATGTCATTTTGCTATCCTCTGTTGTCTATGATAATATAATGTTAGAAAACTTTGATCTAAGTAAATATTGAGCTGTGCTCTTGCTAGAAAAATGAACAACCTGTATAATCAACTGAAAATTTTGTAATGAATTTAATTTCAGAAGTGTTCATCAATAATTTTAAAATATATTTCCTCTTGAAATGAAATAAAATTTAAAAAGCGAGAGTGACACTCAAAATATATGTATTTTAGAAAAAAATCCCCAAGTACATAAGCACTGTTTTTTCAGGCATGAGCATAACAGATATAGTATATCACAACATAACCACAGTATGAAGTAGAAGCAATAGCAGTATTCTGATTAAAATGTAGCACATTAGTTATATATATCTTTCATGGATGGTTTTTTAGTAGCTATAATGAGGTTTTAATGCCATCTATACCTTAAACTGATTTCAGTTGTGCCAGTAAACCATGCCAATTTAACTTCAATCTGAGATAGAGAGTTTATGTGTGTGAAAGAACTTCCTGCACACTTCAGCTCATTTTGGTGGCTTTTTTTTTGCTACTATTAAACTGGAGGGACAAGTCCCTTGAAAAAAAAGGGAAAAAAACCCAACCAACTTTGAAAATATTTGCATAAATTAACTTCTATAATGGAAATGGAATTTGCCAACAGAAAATGTGCAAGAATCTATGAGAAAACAAAGTGGAACTACAGTATCAAAAAACTATATGTGATGATTTGATATAAAGATTTCTAATACATATTATAACAGAGGAATATAAATATACAATATTATCTAAAATACAAATAAAGGAATATATAAAATCCACATAATAAAAAAAGACAACAGGAATTAAAAAATCAGAAAATTAAGCCATAGTTACAAAAAATTATCAGCAATCTGGAGTGATTTTGTATAAATTGCTTTCCTTAAAAGCATATGTTGTCCCAAGGCCATTTGAACATTTGCCATCTAAAATATCAAGTTCCTTGTAAAGCATTACAATAATTTGAAAATTTTAATAAAATTATGAGAAATGCCCTTTCTGAAATATACTTAACAAAACTGGAAAAGAAGGCATTTGCAATGCAATTAAAATGCAATCACATACACTTACTCACCTGTAAAGAGCAATAAGAAGACAAAGGCATTAACTTCCTGCTGCAATTCAAGCCCAAGAGCCAAGGCCAGAGTAGTTGTTACAAGATGATGGTAACCTATGCCAGGTAAGTAGGTAGCAATAAGATAAAAATAGATATGATAAACATAATATTGGCTTTGTTGTCTATGAACACTCATACTTTAGGTTCCTGACCTGTCCCTCTGAACTACAGATTTGTATAAATACATTTTGGTCTTAAAAGTTGTGAAATTATTTGTAATCATGCTTCTGAGTACAACAAATGAGAAAAAAAAGACGTAAGCATATAAAAATAGAGAACTCATCAACATGTAGACCTCAAAGTAATTAGAACTGGGTGTGGAGCTCCTGATTTTAGAAGCTCCCACATATAAGGACATCAGATATGAAAGATTTAAATTTTTTATTACTAAAACCAAATTTACAGTTCTCATCATTTTAAACAAAAGCTAGCAAGTGTAAGGCAAGTCTGATAGGTGATACATACAGAGAGCATTAAAACAAGGTGTCCGAATGTATGAACAGCCCAATTTAGTTCAATATGTGTTTTTAAGCCAAGCACAAATTGATCTGAGTGATCCTGCTTCATCTGCCATTCTCTTCATCTGCCATCCAAGATGCAACACCAGTAGCACACTTCTGTGAGTTCAGACTTGGTGATAAATTGTTGGTCTTACTGGGGTATGGCTGTTTGCTGCCACATTTCAATGGGGAAAAGTCTATCCCAAACATAAAGCTATATGCTAAGACTGAGACAAGCAAACAGCACACTGGTAACCTCAACTGGTTGCACACTGCAACCCTCAATCCTCCTTCCATTTCCTCTAATACTACTCCAAATACACAGACTACCTCTTTTATTTGTGTAGGCCGCGATACTCACCTCATAACAGGTTGAACTACATCAGCTACTTATCCAGCTGGAAAGTACTGTTTGGTTTTGTTTATTCAGTTTGCATATCTGCCTTGAAAGATCCTGGTTTCTCATAAACTGCTTAAAACTATCTGAAAATGCGGTTCTTGTGAACTCTTACAGCAAGAGATGACACTTTCTAAATGAAAGGAGTGAGAAATAAGGCATCTATTCTACTTTATGTCATGATTTATTGTTAGGTAAATGAACCTCAAGAGATTTTGCTACCTGAACTACCTTTTGCTATCTAGAGGACTCCAATGAGGACTGGAGTCACTATGAAAAAAACGAAAGGTGTGTATGGGCAGGAAGAGGGAAGGAGATGGAGAGAAAATGAGCAAGGTCACTACTCGGAGTAGCGATGCTAATTTAAGCCATATTTAACATTATCCCTCGTGAGAAAGTTAAGATATGGAAGACAAACTGGGGGAAAAAGCTACCAAGTGTTTTGCATTACTTTCCTTCAGCCTTCCTGTAAGGTTGTCCGTCAGCCCCATTTCTGCAAAAAGCTAAGTTGTTTGGTTGATAAGACTGACAAGGGGCAGTTTCAGACACATGGAAACCTCTGGTCAACATATGGGTTGGAAAATCTCATTTCTTTTAACAGTGTGGGAGGTTGTAGAATAAGATTTCTAAGACCATTTTGAAAATTTGTCTCATATGCAATATAGACTACTGCAGAAGTTGTCTATGGTAAAAGCTAGCTGAGGGTGAAAAAACATTTTTTGCCCAGATGGCTTCTTCACATATTGCTATTGGCCTGCAACTGCTGCTGAAAACTGCTGAAGTTACTACTACATATACGTGTCAAGCAAGAGTACTGGCTGGATCCTGAGAATAATTACTTGTTCAAATGCATGTATCAAAAGGAAAAGGAGGCCTGAGAAGAAGGTAAGAACATACACATAAAGAAAAGCTCTTTGTTTGAGGAAATGACTGAACTGCTGAAAAATTAAACCCAAACTTTCCCAGTCAGGGCCATTTTTGCTTACTTGGCTCTCTCCTATTCCTCTTTTTGACAAGGTTGCTAAACTTACAACAGTTCATCTAGGAAGAAGGAACCAACTGTGTTGTTAAAAAAAAAAAAAAGCAAGCTAGTCTTTTGTTATTTATTTAATTTTGTTCCTTTCTTTGAGCACCGCTGCCAACCTACAAAGTCACTGGTATTTTTCATAACAACAGTATTGACTTCACAAACAAAAATTAAAATCCATAAGGTTTCCAAAATGATCCACTTGAAGCTATTCTTAGCTTTGTTTGTTTACACCACTGATAACATGTAATCATAACTGTAAAGCAGTTTTAATAAAAAACACTTAACAAAAACATAAATCATTCTACACAAATGAAAAAGCCAAACTTTATATTTGAAAAAAATAATTTCTTTTTGCAACTCTGATTAGAGTTATCATCTCCTGAAATGGTCCTGGACTGTCAGAAACTGAGGTTGATCAGATGAAGAATACCAGCCTTGGCTGAGACTCAAGAAAAGCCTTTAAGTCTTGATAAATGCCTGAGATACAAAAATGTAAATGAAATCAGGACACATTCTGACCTCAAATAACCTTGGTAATTAAACAATTCACTGACCTCAACGCACAAATACCTTTGATCTCAGTAGAAGAATTTAAGCAGAAGTTGTATGAATATTCTCATAATCTTGAGTTTCAATGGATTGTTTTTAACCTTGAAATCAGTAGTTTCATAACGAGTCATACAAATAATCTCACTGACTCTCATATGACTACATAGGTAAGCAAATTATGCATATCTTTGCAACTCAGATACTGGATTTGCATGACTTATATACCCCAAGAAGGAAAGAAAGGTAGTATTTTACTATCTCCATATCAGTCTCCATATCAGCAAATACAACTTGTGACAACTTTTAAGAGCCATACTGTCCACGGATTTTAATTCTTCACCCTCTGCTAGTCACTTCCGCCAGTCTCACACATCCTAAACTAAGAATTGTTTTGTTGCTCTCGACTTAGCACTTTATTTTTAAAAAACAGAGAATAAGCAAGCGAGGCAGCCTGCTTGGCTGAAGTTGCTGCTGCACAGCTGATGTGCCTGAAGTTTAGTGTCACTTTTCTCGTGGAGGTATCTGTGAAGCAAAGTTAAGCACAAAAATAATATGCCTGTTCTGGCGCGTCGGTTCCACGCCAAGAGAGGTGTAAGGGAAGGTGAAACGGAGGAGAGCGGAGGGGGAGAAAACCTCCCCCCTCCCCTCCCTGCCCAGCGCAGCCTCCAGGGAGGGGGGCGGCGGAGGGGACCCCTCCGGCCGAGCGCTACCACCGAGGGGCTGCCCCTCGCCAGAACGAAAAGGGGCGGTAGGTCCCTATGAACTTTATTGATGAGCTTCTGTCGCCCAGGGCGCAGCGGTCACACACTAAAGCGGGTGGGGGAGGCAGGAAAGGGCCGTGGCTAACAAAGCCCGACCGCCTTCCTCCCTCGCTCCCAGCGCGGCTCCCGGCCGCCCCCCGCGGGTCTCCCGCGGCCGCCGAGCGGGAACGAGCCCGGGGCGAGGCGCCCAGGGCCGGCGAAAGGAAGGGGCCCGGGCGGTGGAGGACCGGTGGTGTCCGGCGGGAGGCGGGGGCGGCCCGGGGGACAGAGCGGGGATGCTCCCGGCCCTGCTGCCCCCGCCGGGCCGTGCGCGGGCGCCGCAGCCATAGCCGAGCCTGCAGCAGGCGACGGCCATCGCGGGCTCGCCGCCCCCCTGCGCCCCTCCGAGGACGGAGGGGTGGGGGCAGAGGAGGCGGAGGAAGCGGCGGCGGCGCCAGGAACAGGGAGGCGGCGGCACGGCGAGGGAGGGAGCCAGAGCCGAAGCCGGGCCGGGCCCCGCGAAAGCAACAGCAGAGCCAGCTCCTCCTTCTCCTCCTCCTCGGTGAGTACCGCTCCGCCGCCCCCGGAGGCTGCTCGCCGCCGAGCCCGGGTGCCGGCGCAGGCCGGGCCGAGGTTCCCGAGGAGAGGCCCGCGCCGGGAGCGGGACAGCGCGGCCTCCGCTGGGTGAGCGTCCCCGGGGCAACGGGCCCCGCTCCCCCGCCCGACCCCGGCGGCCGCGGGGGGCTGGTGCGGCGCACGGGGAGCCGGAGGAAGGGGCTGGCGCGGTTCGCGGCTTGCCCGCCGCCCTCCTCCCGAGCCGCGGCCCCGGCCTCCTCTCCCTTTGTTTGCTCGGCTCCCCGAGCCCGCCGCGGTGCCAGGCCCCAAGGAGGCACCGGGGCCGCGGCGCGGCCTGCAGGGCGGGCGGGAAGCGGCTCCGGGCCCGGGCCGGCGAGGTGCTGCCCGACTCCCACCGGGACAGGACGGGGCTCGGCCTGGTTCTCACCGCACCAGTCCCGGCGGGGCCCGCCGGGCTCCCCCACGCCTCCCCTGGGCCGCTGCCCGAACGCACCCCGCGCCTGCCGGTGCCATTATCGAGGGCGGCGGAATTGGGCTGTTTTCCCCTTAGCCCGCCTTGGGACCCGCCTTCCGTCTGCGGTTTTGGGGGGGTCCCTGTCTCCGGCGGGGCGGGTGTGCGGAGGTGTCGATTTGTGCTGCCGGTGCTGGGGCTGGTGCGGCGGCGGAGCAGCCCCGGGTGTAGGGTTGTTGCGAGGTGAGGGTGCGCCAAGGGCTCCCGGAGGGGCGAGCGAGAGAAAGGCGCCTTTCTGTGACAGGCACCACTTAAAAACTTGGCTTAAACAAAAAGCAGCACCAAATCCCAAAACTTTACTCGCTTTCGTGGTTCTTCAAGCTGCTTCTTACACTCTCTTTCCCTAATGATGCCCCTTCTCTCGGTAAACAACTGGTCCTGGCCCGTGCCAACCCGATTGCTTAAGAAAAAAGCCTTTACAAAACAACGATGTTTTTGAGAGGTGCAGAGGATGATGCTTCTGTGATGTGAGGTATTTTGGCTGTTCTGTCTTCTTCTTTCTTTTATTTTCCTATGTTTTCAAAATCATCTTAGTTTGGAGCATGATTTTTTTGTGGACTAGCTTACTGAGTTAAAGAAGTTGGTCACAGGATATACTTCAGTCAGGGAAAGTTTCTCTTCCACTTAATAAATTCTTGTGCCCTTTTCCCGTTAGGTCCCAGCCCCTCTTTTCTACCTGCCAGGATCGTTTACACCGTGTCCAGCCTCTTAATACACCTGTGATTAAAAGATGTGGGCTGCAGGCCTCCTGTCTTAGAGAGCTGATGTCTGCACAAGCACTTGAGGAATAAGGCATTTCTGCTCTGGGTGAAAAAATAGCACTAGTTTTGTTTTATGCTAACAACCACATCTTTGGATTGTAGAAAATATGGAAGCTTTGGTGTAGTTATGAAATAAATTACTTAATGTCACTTAGCTTGGCTGGAAGACTTTAAACCACTGGAGAATGTGTAGGTATTTTCGGAGTTTTCTGCAGTAAGGCGGTAGTCATAACTCATAGTTTTATGTGTAACTTATGAAAGGCAAATTTCAGCTTTTTCAAAATGCTTGATTTTATGAAGTGTTAAACAATACTTGGAGTCTTCACTTCTGATTTGATTTTCCTTGGATTTGTGGCATTGCATTGTGTTTGGAACTGAGCTTTTACTTAAAACAGATTCATCTGTTGTATGCTATATCAGGCATGTATCCCCTATATCCTGAGTTTTGAGATGTAAGTAGATTTTTTTTTTAAATTAAAATTTAATGAAATTAAGCCTTAATATTTAAAAGTATGAATAATAACAGTATAGTGTTATATGGAGATACCTGCATTTGCTAAGCTAGAGGGCTATGGAGTAGAAAGGGAGAAGCACTGGGTTGTTTCCAGAGGTTTTGTGAGCATCACTTCATGGAATTCCGTGTATGCAGCATCCGAGTGTTTGCATGGATTCAGGAGACATGATGGGTAATTCTAAACTTCATGAGAACTTGACATACCGATATCTATAAAATCTGTGTATTAACTTCTTTGATCCTAGCTTTTGCAGTTGGTTGGTAACCTTCAGTTAGTCTTGGAGAGGGATGGTTTGAAGAAATGGTAACTAGTCTGCATTGTTCTGCAAGTAAATAATAAGTCATAACTCTCCTTGGTACGGTGAAATGGTGGAGTGAAACAGTGAACTCTTAACTAAAAGTTTTTCTTATGAAGCAAGTTAATTATTTCTTCTCTTTCTTATGAAATTTTCTATAGTCATAGAGAAATTTGAACATAAATGTTTGAAAGGCTTCATTTGGTAGCCTTGCCCTGAGTTCACTACATATTTGCTCTGCTATTGTTGGCAAAACTGAGGCCACAGTCCAGGGTAATCCCTTACTCAAGTGCCTTATTTGCTGTCACTTTACTACCCTCCTGGGACTACAGAGCACTATTTTGGTAGTGTTTGGGTAGCACAATGTGATAACATAAAGTAGATAGAAAGGAGACTGTTCTCTGCTGGTGTGTCTCTCAGTGTTTTGTTGACAGGGCTTTAATGTGTGTTAGCAATAATTTAGGGGGGATAGCTTGAGCAGTTGTGATGCTCCAAGGAGGAAAATAAGATACAAGTAGTATAAAAGTGAATTTAATCTAATTTAGGAATGCAAATGCTAAAATATATTGAGTATAAGTTGGATAGGATTTGGACTGAAAAACAGAATGGAAATTTGTTATGCGACTTAACTGTGTGTTTTGTACTGTCAAGTAGTAAAAAGAAATATGAAACTTAGAGTTTCCTCTTTTTTATGTTTTTTATTTTTCAGAAGAGAAATAATTATATCTGTAATGTTCCTTATCCTTATGTTTATTCCAAAATCTGATTTCATTCCATTTTAGTGTACACTTAATTTTCTGGAAATAAATACCAGTCTTCAGAAGACAATAGTTATACTTGATGCAAAGGCCCGAAGTTTTCACAGCCTTGGTCCCGATGCCTCCCAATCAATTTGTAGTAGCAGACAAGGAAGTATTCTTGTAAGAAAATAATTCTTGAAATTTTTTGTCGACCATTTCAGATGACAAGTTACATACAGCAGGATGTTTTTTTAGAAAAGAAGAAGATTGTGCTTGTAATGGGATATTTATTGTCCAGGTTTAAAAAGCAGCTTCATACCACTCAAATATGTTTTTGATACAGCAGTATATAAACATTCATGATACACGATAGGTTCCTTCTTTTATTATTATTTTTGCTTTTTCCTCTGGAAATAATCGATTTCTGAATTAAAACACTATACTATGGAAGTTGAATAAATTTCTGTGTTAAAAATAGTTACATTACTTTTGAAATAAACATTTAAAAACTCAAGGCTTTGGGGTTTTCGTTGCAGTAGGTTTTTCCCCAACAGTAGCTGAATGATCTTAAGCTATTGAAACAAAAACCTGACACCTACTTCAGCTTCTCCTGGTGATTAAAACCAAAACAAGCTGGCCTTGAATTATTGCCCTGGATGAAAATGGAAACCTGACTGTATGTAAAGTGCTGACTGATATGTCAAATATATGAAGAAGGGTACACAAACTTTGCTAGAGTCTCCACAGATTGAATTGAAAAAGGCCACATGGAGCAGAATCGGGCTTAGTCTACTTTTTTGTGAGAATTAAAACTTTCAGATCAGAGCATTAGAAATTTAGTTCTCTGCTTCCTTAAGCTCGCTAAAATAAAAGTTGCTCCTACTATTTTCTTTTGCCAGTTTTCATGGTCTTCTGACTCCTGCTTTTGTCATGTACAGGCATGCAAACAAGAAGCATCTGCAACTCCAGACAATTTCAGAAAGCTTTGAGGTATATGGCTTTGCAAATCTGACTGCTATTCATTAGTCTGTAATGTGGATTTAAGAACCTATCTTTACATATTTTTATTATTTAAAAGATTAATAAACTGTTATCTCTCATGAAATTTTCTTCTGGAAAATATTAAGATAAAATACTTCGGAAATTATTGGTCCTTTTCTGTGTCCTTAACTGTTCACATAACACTTTGGGCTCTGAGGAACTCAGTTGGCTTCATTTATGACAAGGATGTAAGCCACATGTTACCTAAAAAATTCTTCCTTGCTTGCTACATCACCAAAAAAACTGTGCAAGTTAAATGTAAGTCTTTATTTGTTTAGCATGGATGTGGGAACATTGGCTGACTTGTTTTACCTCTGACTTTATACGCTATTGAAGGAATTTGAAAAAAAAGTCTTCTTGCTCGTAGGATGCTGTATATTGGTATCTTCCTAAGGATGCTGTGTATTGGCATTTCTGTCCAGGTGCTGCTCCCCTAACATTGCTTCTTTTTGCGTATATATAGGGCACATAGAAAGCCTCTCATGCTCTGTCTTCTGTGAAACATTCTTTTTGTAATCTGCCAAGTTTAATAGGTTGGCAGTTTAAAAAATTCTCAGGTTTGTAAAGTGTGTGAGTTTTTGTTATCAACACTAAATAATCATACTGTAAACTGCTGTAAAATAGTTTTGCATGAGAACCATTTTCTCTGGCGGTGAAGATGTAAATAGTGGATGTTAGTGATTTTTTTCAGAGTTCATTAAGTGTTTGGTAGTTAAAAATTTAAACAGTAAAAATGAACCTGTGTGTATTGTTAAGTAAATCATACAGATATGTAGTATTTTTCTTTATTTCTCAGTGCAATGTATAATCAGAAACTGTCTTTGTATCATATATATGATACTGAACTGTAAGTGGAGTTGTATAAGGTTTTCATGGTCTTGAGTTAATGTGGTGAATGCATCTGGCAGATAAATTGATTGATTAATTTTAGCATTTGAGATTGCAGACTTAATAACTTTGGTATTTTTCCTCAAGGATATTTTGTATTGCTTAAAACAGTACATTGAGTTCTACTCTGGATGACAAAATTGTTGGAAATGAGGTTCCAGTCAGGCTTAGTTTTACAGTGTGTGATCTCTTGTTTTTCTTCAGTAGTTTTATTCTTAATTAGTCTTGACGTTTTCTGGTAAATGTGCTAAAACAGTAGTTTTGTAGGAGTCTTGAGTAGGTGATTGTTTTTCCTTTTCCAAAGCAGTCTGCATTCCTCAAATATGTTGAGAACATAATAGTAGGCTATTCCAAATGTTTCTGAAGCATATTTGGTCCCAAGATGTCTCCAGTACAGTGGTCAAGCTTGCTTTCTCTCTTTGTTTCTTCTGATTTAGGGAGTCCTGTCTCCCCCGGCTTTGCCTCAGTAAGTGCTACAGAACTGGGCAATTACGAACTGTAATGTCGACTATGTTTTTGGCATCAGTAATGGGTTTTAATACCCTTGGAATCCCTTTGGGTTGGTAATCAGGTATCAGATTAAGAGTTTTGATAAAATAGAGAAACAGAAATGAATGGCATCAGGGTAAAGGTTTTTGATTACAGAAGATGTGCCTTCGAGGATGAGATATATGGAAGCCGTACTCCAAAAACAGGGTAGGCAGCTTTTCAGATTGATGTTCTTTCAGGAGCCGGTGGGAACTGAGCAAGTGAGGAATTCTCTCTGTATTCAATGAACAGAAGCTGTTTGTGCAGGAATACCGGTTTGGGTGAAACTTGTGCTGGGGAAGATTTCCAAGCTGGAATTTTGGTCAGCCCGAGGAGACCGACTCCAGAATAGTCGGTTTGTGTATTCAGAGGTAGGAGTCACTAGTTATGTGTGAGAGCTTAAATCTGGGTCTGTGCAGGGTAAGTGCCTGGTGGCTTTTTATGTTCCTTTCCCTCCCTGTTTCTCTTCAGTGGAAAGTAGAGGCAAAACCAGTTCTGATCCAGTGCACTCTGAAACACTGACTTTTCTCCTCTTTTTGGCTTTTGAAAGGAAGAGAGCTGCTGGTTAGTAGTAAGTAATGCTGGGAAGTAATAAAGTATTAGCCATAGGCCTTTGGCATGATTTTGTGCAAAAAATATAGTTACTTGGGAAAATAGTTACATATAAGTGTAAATACTCTGCAGTCCCTTACTGCAGGGATCAAAGAGAATCTATGCTGACCAATGGCACCAGTCTTAATTGCAGTCTAATCCAGCAGTGATCAGAAGAAGACAGTGAAGGGAAGTTGTTACATCAGTACTGACTCAGATGTCCCGTGTATTACAAAAATTAGTGCTTTTGGAATCTGCAGCGTTTTAAATGTTGACAGAGAAAAAAGGAACAGAATTTCAATGTATCAGCATTGAAAAGTACGCATCTATTCTCCCTATTCCCTTTTTTCTGAATTGGACTAATACTTTTTTTTCATTTTATTTATAGTTTGTGTTTAAATTTATGTCAGAGCGAACGGGAGAAAAAAAAAGTCAGTGTGCTTGTACGTGGCTCTTTTTGTCATGCTTGAACTTTGAAGCTTAGCTAGCTTTTGCAGCTGGGCTTCTATACTCCTGGCTCTGCAGAAATCTGACCTTGCTCTGGAGATAGCTATCTTAAGGGGTCTGAGTTTGTGTAAATGTAATAGAGCACATTACTTCATAGAAATAGTGAAAATTTTATCTTTGATCCTGCGTATGAGAATTTATACCCCAATGTGAAGTTGCTCAGTGTAAGGCCCAATTTTTTTATGTGCAAGCTGAACATAACCTACAATGCACAGTCCCACTGAGTTAAATGTCTGCTTACAATTAATTAATTAATTAATTAATCTGTGTTGGGTTAGGACTGAATATTAGCAAAATCAGATTTTTTAGGGCTAATGATTTTCTGCTTCTGTGGAACATTATTTTAAAAAACCGACCACCACAAAAGAACCTTGGATCCGAACATCTTCCCATGTGCATCAGGACAAAACAGTGTCTGTCTAAAAACTTTAATTAAAATATTCTCCATCAGATTTGCTAGTGGGGGTAGTGAGCCGTTTCTGTCTGCAGGTGATCAGAGCGTAGGTGTAGGAGGAAAAAAAGAACTTCCCGATCTTAATCATGAATAATTAAGTGTCTCTCTCATTTTGACCCAAAATGAGAAAATTTGCATGTAGAGTTAGCTTTGTCAGAACTGGTATAGTCCTGTAAAAAGGTTTTATTCTGACAAGTCAGGACTTCATGAAAAAGATGGCTAAGCAGCTTTGCCTATGCAGTCAAAATTCTGTTCCCACTCTGGTCAGTGTCTGAGTTGTGCAGAGTTATTGTATGTGCCTTCTTAAAAGCACTTCTTGGACTTAAAAGAACTGTGAATTTAGAAATCTATTTAATATTTCACAGTATGTTTTAGGGGAAACAAAATGTTAAGGTAATTTTGTGAGATTAGGAGATAATATTCTCTCTACAGGTGTGTTTACCCTGTGTCTTTGACAGTACTTTTTGCACAGCCGTCTCCTCTTTCCCATATGTGGATAGACTCTAAACCATAAAGAAGCTAATTAATTTACTCTGTTCTTATTAGACCTCCTACCAGTGAAAATGGGAAGGGAAATATTTTAAATAAGCTGTATTTTACATTCTCACTTTCCAAAAAGCAGAACTTGAATTACTCTTTGCAGTGGGTCCTAAGACCTTGGAGGGGCAGCCAGGCTGAACATGTGAGGGTCAATAGACACACACAAGGTGGGACTTATGCTTGATCTGGGTTCTGCTGCTGGAGCATGTTCCAGGGGAGACTGCTTAATTACAGAGGTACTCAATGAGGAAGAAGATTTCCCCTTGGCCACCTACCTGACTTAAGATCACCCAATCTTTAAACAAGGAGAAGGAAGTTCATTTCCCATCTCTCCACCTCCTGCCTTCTGGTTTGTTGTGTTGTACTGGCATGTCTGCAAAATAAACCTTACTTTCTGTTTCACTGACTGGATCTCTTTTCCTGATCCTGAAAGACTGATCTTCTGTAGCTGATACTGTTTGACAATCTCAGTTGAATTGTATCTTGTTAAATAGCATAGATGTTCCAGAATAGAAATGAGATACAACTGTGTAAGGGTAGGTTCCTTACACTTGTTGTATTAAATGCTCTTTTGCCTTTAAAATGGATTCCCAAGTGTGCAAGAGTGAAATAATGGTTGTCACTGTTATTTATTTGGAAACATCTAATAGGTGGACATTGGGCCTATCGATGTGATGGACAAAATGTATGTGCAATGAAATACAAAATTAAATGTAAAAATATGTAGCTAAAAATTCCCTTGTCATTTGCATGTACAGGTTTTACAAACTGCAAGCAGTACAGGCTGCATTTCCCAGTGATGTAAAATATAGAATGTAACAGTGTGTTAGGTAGAGCCCTCATTCAGAATGTGAGATAGCCAAGGTAATTTTCCACTTCTATCCTTTCTGTATGAGGACTACCTTGAACAGCAGCCTTTTGGCTGCTCTGTAGTGTGAAAAGTTTTCTAGTCCTTCTTTTAAAGCTGTTCAATAGAAGATAAACAGAGCTGAAAAAGGATAGGCTAGGTAGAGATGGTATGTTTTTCTCATCTCAGTGGAGGAAGCAACTGCCTTGTCAAGGGAAAACCTGAGACTGACTTTCTTGTGCAATTCATCCTGCATCTGAAACTGTTGCTGCACAGTAGTGTATCTTAAGAATAAGTGAGAATCTCCCTTTCACAGTGTCTAGGACCACTGCCCAAATAATTTGTAGATTGATTTCCATTGTTGCAAGCTCCTTATATCTGGAGGGATGCTATGATCATTCTTCCACTTCTCATGATGCCCATAAAAAGAAGCGATTGCCACTGAATTTTGTGCGGCATCGCTCTGTGAAGTGATGATGGACAGTTTTAGAACATGCCTGAGGAGGCAGGTGAAGGTGTTAACCACGAGGTAGCCACTGATACTGTTCTTTTAACAATAAGTACTTCTCATTTTATATGCAAAAAATAAGGCTAAGGGCTACTGAGAAGCTCTTAATTAAAAAAAAAAAGTCCCTCTGAAATTCTGGTACTTCCTGGATTAAGCTGCTCCTGGTATGTGAAAGGAGAAGGCTTTTGATGGAAAACAGTTTAAGGTCCTCATGTCTGTGAGTTTTAAGGAACCTGACTGTTCTAGTATACCCAAAGTACTTGCAGCTCCTGTTGATTTTTAGAGGGATTGCTTATGCTTAGGTACTAAAAAAATAATCTTAACTTGGACAAAAGTTAGATCTTTTATGTCTGTTGTAGGTAAGATAGTTGTAATTCTGACCTTTGCAGTTTGTCAGAATGTACTTTGCTTTCAACTGTATTTTTGGAAAGCAGGCCATCAACCTCAGATCTGTTCTGTTGCAAGCAAAATGTGATAGGGGTTGTGAGAATGCTGTGTGCCTTTCTAGAGACACCAGTTTAGCCAACTCAGAGTTTGTGTCATACAGAGCTTAAAGTCTGGGCCTTGGCCTATTTGTTAGCCTGAATTTACTTTCTTTGCAGGTCAAACTTTAATTATTAGTTTAGAACTAACCATGAAGGGTGTGTGTCGATGTGTTTTTTGTTTGTTTTGGGGGGTTTCTTTAGGTGGGGAGGAGGAGACTAGTTTTTTGCCTTCCTCCATAACTTTGGTGTTTTGCTTTTATTTTTTTCTGCATATTTTTAACTTCTTTAGATATATACTACTGTTGGTCTTCTGCTCCTCATCCTCCTACCTGATACGTCTTTGTACTGTGACATGGATTATTCATTCACTTATTGCTTTGATAAACAAAACACTTGGGCTAAAAGGACTTTTAAAATATCTTCTGAATTGTGAAGTTTTAAAGAAATTCAGGGAGCTGAATCATGACTAAATAGAGGACAGTGATAAGAAGGTATACTGAAAGGTTGGGTATGTCTCAACAGAATGATGAAACCCGAGGTCTTGTGTTTGACTTCTCCATTGTCAGCAAACCCCTGAAAGGGACCTCAAGCTTTAACTCTCGCAGCATGTGGCAGTTTGCTGCTGCAGTCAGCTACTGGAGTTGTGCTTGTGCTGTTGCCTTCATAGAGACATGGGGGAGATTTCAGATTTAAGTTGGTAGGTATTTACCCAGAACCCCAACAGGTCACCCCCCTGCGCCCATCATTCCACTTTATGAAAATTCAGAATTTAGGTTTCAGAATTAAATTACCTTAATTTCACTTTATGGTGCATATTATTCAGCTTATTAATGCACCTAAAAAAATTGAAATTAAGCTCTCTATGTTCTGACTCATGGAGTGTTGAATAGAGCATCGAGTGTCTGTGCACTAACATTTAAGTGTCGAACACAGAGACAGCAAAAATGTCCTTAATTAAGCCAATAATTCTGTCTGGAATTTCGAGTTTGATTGGTATACTGTAAGTAAGTGGTAGGACCATACATTTTAAAGGATGTTGGAGAGTAGAATTAATGTAAACATTTTTGTTCCATATGTGAGACAAGAAAGAGAATTGGTCAGGCAACTCTTCTGGCTTTTCTCAACTTCTGTGTTCTTAGGCTTTGAACCTTAATGAAATCATCTACTATGTTTCCTATATAAATGGTTCAGATAAAGGTTATAAAATTATTTTTCTCAGTATGTTCAAGAAGGGAAACACAAGAGACTTTACTTACTGAGAGAAGTTGTCTGATTATTTTAGTGATAATTTTTTAAATTTTCCAGGAAGTAAAATTGTCAGTAGAATTTGCTGATCACTTCAGGAATAAAGACTCTCTAATTTTTAATTAACATGATACATAGAAAATGTTTTTTAGGTTTTTTGTTTTTTGCTAGTGATTTCTTACTGTAGTGATATAAAAAATATCTCGTAAGCCTAAGCAGAAATTAAGAAAAAGTCACAGTGACAAACCACTTTTGCTTCTAATGACATGTGTGGTATCTTGAAGATTGGAGGTAAACATCTGTATGTTACAATGAAACAGTTTTGTAAAAAGTGTCTGAGTTGTTTTGTGCCACTTTCTTCCTTTGTTTTCGAAATACTTTTGAGTTCCAGAGAAAGCTTTTCCTGAATTTAGAAATGTCCTTGGATTTTTTTTTATGTATAAGAATATAAGAATTTTTGCCATTTCTGCTCCCTTAGTTGGTACGCTACCTATCTTCTTATTTGATAAAACATAAAGAGACTGCAAGGCATACATACAGAACCTTGCATGGTTGAACTTTGTTTCTATAGGAAATAATGCTGAACCAAACAATAGTCTCTGGATGTGAGTTTAACTCTGAACTTTTGAGAAATGACTAGGGAACTTGATTTCTTGACTAGTAGCCTGTACTTTATATGAGGCACTATATTACATTGTTTTTCCTAGTTGTTGTTATTTCAGGGATTGGAATGACCTTGATTGACTAAATGTAATTATTATTTAAATGTAGCCAATGTCTTTTTATCCCAGAACTCCCATATTTCACTCAATGTCTATTTCTGTGTTCAATGAATTATACAGAATGGATGCATATACTTTCAAATTATATGTATGTTATGTGTGCCACTTTGGAAAAATGTTACTGTCTTTAGTAAAAAAAAATGAATTGAATAAATGAATGAAATCTATGAGAATTTCACAAAGTTACTTTTCTTTTACAGTATACACCTGAATAATATTGCTTGTTGGTATTTGTATTCTGTCAGAACTTTCTACTGCTAGAAATTAAAGGTATGAACTGATTTCATGTACACAAAAAAGCAAAGCCATAGAGGTAGAAGTCTGCAGGTTTGAAACATTAAATCGTTCAGTTATATGGCAATCAAAGAGCTTGATACAAGGCAAATATTATGAAGTATTGACATTAAAACTTTTTGTATGATCTGGAGGAGAATGGAGGGATCTTTGTGGCATCTGTGTAGCAAATACATTGTATTTCTCTTTGATAATTTAGTAAAGAAAGTCCCAAAACAGAGGTCAGTCCCTTCTTCTCTGTGATTCTGAGGATTGCCCTTTATTAGCTGCTTCTTCCTCCTCAGCATGGAGATTTCTCGCCATGGGTGAACTCTGTACAGATGTTGTGGGAGATAGCTTTCCACTTTTCTTTTACTTTAATCATGCCACTGTGCTCTTGACCTTCAGACCATAAATAGGTTCATTTAATCCTTCCATTTGTGTAGAGGGTTAACTGCATTATAAAGGATTGCTGCATCTTAGCTTAAATTAAGAGGATAGAGTGTTATCTTCTAATGAAAGAGAGCTTTTATTCTTATTGAAAATGACGTGGTGAAAGTGGTGGGGTGATAGCTGCAAAAACATCAGAGATTCTACGTGGTCATACAAATTTAAAGGGTCATTCAGCCTCAGTCAGAAACTATGCCGGAGGAGGCTACTTTGAAGCCACAGGTGCAGCCAGAGTCAGTCTTGAGATCCAAGGCAGAATGGTAGGTACAAGGAAGTGTAAGACTGCAGTGTACTGCTATTTGTTCAGGCCTTCTAGGCCAGCTGAAAAATAGGAAAATGCATCTTCCTTCAATCACAGGTTCTCCACTTGTAGTACATGATTGTGCTTGATATAGCAGAAAAATGGAATCCTCTTTTTCTATATAGTGAATTTTCAAACCAGTCTCTATTTTGAAAACTTGTTTCAGCTGCTTTCGTTTCAGCTTGTGTATTTGTTAGACAGATATCTGTTGAATATATTTGTCTTTTAGATTTTAACAATATTTCTTTTGTTTCTACTAGAATATTTTAGATAACTAAATTTGGATTATCGTTTGAAGAATTCAATTACTAGGTTTTTGGGGTATCTTTACAAGGGTGGGGTTTTTTTTTCCTTTTTGGATATTTTGAAAATAATTGTATTACCTTGAGATAATTTGTGCAATTTTTTTTCCTTTCTGTTTTTCATGTCTTTCATGCCAGGTGGATGTTATGGGAATAAAGGGCAATTACATATGGTTTTGCTTGTCTGTCAGATAAGCATAAATGTAAGTGGGAAGGTGATCAGTTTACCACTTGCTGGTCAAAATACCTGTTTTACAAACACAGGCTATGAAGCCACCTGTTGGCTAGATAGTTGGCTAGTGAGGTGTTTAAAATAAAAGTCAGATTTTGTTGGGTTTTTTTCCCCTGTGAATGTGACTTTATAGCTCTCCTGATACATAGTTTTTTCATTTTTGCTCAAGAAGAGAGTATCCCATGTTGCACCTTAAGGAAAGCATAAGTATCAGTCATGCTCGCTTGGTGCTATAGTGTGCAAAAGCTACTTCCTCTGTCTTCATTTTCATGTCAGGTAACTGGGACAGGCAGAAGCAAACATGATGACTATAACAAATTAACAACTCGTAATTCAGGGAGACTGGCAGTATTTAAAAATTAGTAGGATAGTGAGGTGGTGATGCTGTGTAAAACTATAATTTTCAGCAGAAATATGAATCACAGAATCACAGAATATTCTGATTCGGAAGGGGCCCACAAGGTCATCAAACTCCAAATTCCTGGCCCTGCACAGGACACCCCAAGAATCAGACGACGTGCTTGAGAGAGTTTTCCAAATGCTTCTTGAACTCTGTCAGGCTTGGTGCTGTCACCACTTCTCTGAGGAGCCTGTTCCATTGTCCGACCACCCTCTGGGTGAAGAACTTTTTTCTAATATCCAACCTAGGCCTCCCCTGATACAACTTCAGGCCAGTCCCTTGAGTCCTTGTCACTGGTCACCACAGAGAAGAGATTGTGCTTGCCCCTCCTTTTCCCCCTCACGAGGCAGTTGTAGACTGCAGTGAGGTCTCCCCTGTGTTTCCTCTTCTCCAGGCTGAACAGGCGAAGTGACATCATCTGCTTCTCATATGGCTTCCCCTCAAGGCCCTTCCCTGTCTTCATAGCCCTCCATTGAATGCTTTCAAATAGCTTTGTATCCTTCTTATGTTGAAAGCGCCCAGAACTGCACACAATATTCAAGGTGAGGCCGCCCCAGTGCAGAGCAGAGCAGGACAATCCCCTCCCTTGACCGGCTGGCGATGCTTTACCTGATGCCCCCCTGGACACGGTTGGCCCTCCTGGCTGCCAGGGCACTGCTGACTCATATTCAACTTGCCATTGACCAGGACCCCCAGGTCCCTTTCTGTGGCACTGCTTTCCAGCATCTTGTTTCCCAGTCTATACATACAACCAGGGTTGCTCCATTCCAGGTGCAGAATCCGGCACTTTCCCCTGTTAACCTTCATAGGGTTGGTGACTGCCCAGTCCTCAGAGTCAGCGGCTCTTCCCAGTTTTGTGTCATCTACAGACTTGCTTAGTATCCCTTCCAGTCCTGTGTCCAAGTCATTTATGAAGATGTTCAAGAGCACAGGGCCCAGGATGGAGCCCTGTGGAACCCCCCACAGTGACAGGTCACTGATTTGTTGTTACCCCATTCACTCTTACGTTCTGTGCTCAATCCATGAGCCAATTGCTCACCTACCACATGATGTATTTATCCAACTGTGAGCTGGACATTTTGTCCAGAAGGATACTGTGAGAGACAGTATCAAAAGCTTTGCTGAAATCCAAAAAAAAATACATCAGCTGGCATCCTTTGATCAGCTAGGTGGGTTACCTTGTCATAAATGGAAATCAGGTTATACAAGCAGGACTTTCACCCCATAAAGCTGTGCTTGACTTACGACTGCATTGTCCTTCAGGTGTTTTTCAATACCTCACAGAATAATCATGCCCACAATGGTACCATATGGTACAAGGCTTCTCTTTCTGTTACTTTTTCTGTATTTTCCTCTTTCCCTTCACAATGTCTTTCCTTCTTTTTCTGGCATTTTTTCCCCGGATGCAGGAAATGAACATATAATGCAACATGTACCCGTGTTAACTGAGTGGTGTATTTCTGTACTGCCTGTTTGGTACATGCCCTGTGTACTGTGGAGTTGATCAGTGACAGAAGTTTGGCCTGAGACGTCGAATATCTGTTCTGATAGCACTGTAGGAAAGATCATTCATGGTACCTGTTTTATTTTCCCTCATCAGAATATCTCTTGGCAGCAGTCCCTTTTCAGCTGGTTTTTGTTCGTGTTTTGAAATTGCACGCAGTGGACAGTGTTTCTCTGCTTGCTGTAGAAATACTAGCCTGAACTTGGAAAGTGAAACCAAAATCAGTATAAGTCAATGTGAAGAGGTAATATTTAGCTGTTGCATGTCTGCCGAGTGTTTTCTTTCCTTTTTTGGGAAGGACTGGAAAACTCTTTCTCACAGTTATATTAGTTAGTCACTAATATTAAAAATGGTCAGATTATTGCTGACCACAAAAATCACTTTGAGAAAATGGTCTGCTTTGTTATTTCTGTCTTTCTGGTGTATGCTTTGAATGAATGGACAGCATTTTTAAACTTATGCTTTGAAATGCATCGGCATTTACAAACAAAGCTGCATTCAGAATTGGGTTTTAGTACCTGCATCCATACAATTAAATAGGTTTTGTTCTTTTCAACACATGTTCCAGGATTTAGACATTTGTGCATACGTCTTTATAGAAAGAAGCACAGAAGTGCAATTTTTTTTGTTTTTACTGAGTGTCTTTTCCATTCTTTCTTTCATTTTCACTATATTAATTTCAAATGCTTTTCTTGTTCTCAAATACGTAGGCACAGAATCTGTTCCTTGCCGAAGGCAGTTTATTACTGTAAACTGTGTACTGGTTTCTACAAATAGCTTTACACAAATCTTAGAGCAAAACTGTTTTAATTTTTTTTCCTTTTTACAGAACGTGGTGATGGTCCGTATTGCTAAATGCATGATAGTTTATAGAGAGAGCATTGTAGTTTTACAACTTTTCAGACTCCTAACATAACTGTCTTACGGTTTAAGAGGATTGCATAAATATCTTGGATAAGCATAAAATCTCCCTGTTATCATGCTGAGGGTACTGCTGTACCTGACAACGGAGAAGAAACATTTTGGTGTATCCAACTTCCGTCAGGATGGAGAAGGGGGATGGACCCTTACTCAGAATGGAATTCTCATATGCATCACCTCCCAGGAAGTCTAATTTTTGCTTATGGAACTAAATTTTTGCTGATAGACAGCGTGCTGATAGACAGTCTTGCAGAATAGTAAAAAATGAAAGCAGAGACTGACTGAGCATTATTCTCTTTCTTCGTCTGCTTCTGCGCAACTGTGTGAACACTGTAAGTGAAGGTTTATTTGCACTCAATGGATGTGATTCCCTGCAATGAAACACATGCACACATCAGGTTTCTTTAGTGACTTCTCTCAGCTGATTCATCAAAAATGTTCCACTTTTATCTTTTTCAGTGGCTTGGCATACATCGACCTGCTGGGTTATTTTTGTTTGCTTCTTTACTCCTCACTGTTAGTTCATCGGGGTCTTAGAGCCAAATTGTGGCTTTCTTTTTCCTGGTATTTTTTCAGCATGCTTGAAAAAATTTATTAGTAGTATATTGTATTATCATATGTCTGCTTAAAAGAAAGTGATGAAAAGTGGTACTTGTGCCCATCTTTTAGTAAGTGTATTAAAAGTACAATCTACTTGGTTACCTGTTGGTTGTTGATTCCTAGTTTGTGAGAGATCTAGCAGGAATGGCTGAAGTGCTTGCTGGCTGTCATCCACCCAACTCCCCTGGAATTTCCCTTCTCCAACAGCATCTCTGGTATTGTGATGCTGTATGGATTCTTGAGCCAGTACCAACTGGTGCTGACTTCAGTTTAACACACCCCAGGCTAGGGTGTCTGCGATAGTTCGGAAGTAGGCATGCATCCCAGTCACTCATCCTTGGATAGGGGAGATGTAACCTTGGCTGAGGTCTGTTACTATTAGTAACTGGTTTTACCTGTTGTTGTGATGAAATTCTTGTAGTTACAAGGCTGTATATACACATATGAGCCATAACAGAGATGCCATTTAACACTCTTAGTTACTCCCCGGAGGAAAACTACCAATCAGATAGAAATATTCTGCCCTGCAACCAAATATGGGAAAGAAGAGCAGGATTTACTGCAAGCAGCCATGGATTAAGTAGTGTTCAAAGAAAAAAAATGAAAAAATAAAAAAAAAAATCAGGGAAATCCAGATGTTAAGGGGCATCCTTTTTCAACAGCAGACCAGAGACAAGCAGTTAGGGTGTTTAGACTTTTTCAGTGGCTCTGTTCCTGGTTTTGCATACATTTAATTCCACTAATGGTGGTGAAGAATAATTTCTTTGTGTCAAGTTTTTATTATTTTACCCCCCTTTCCTACATATTTCCAAAGGTGTACTTTGCTTATTCTCTGCTAAAGATTGCTAGTCATGATTAGGGTTACTCTATACTGTGTTAGAACATTAGTGTCCATGGACTATTTTCTCTTTAAGCTTTGTAAAAAGAGGAAAAAAAAATAGGAGAAATTCTATGACTATATGAAATGCTGTTGGTTGGTTTGTATTAAATTGTAATCACTGTAAAACCTGTTAAATTATATTGGCCTCTAGAGCAGCTGACCATACTTTTCTCAACTGTTCAAATCTTAGATGGTAAAAATTTAAATCTGTGGTGAATAACATCTACTCTGTGTTAAGGTCATTGATTAGTTAGCTTAAAAATAGGAGGCTTTAAGTATGTAAGTATAATGATGTAAGTATAATGTACTGTCAGATGAGCTTCTCATCTGTTTTTTCCTTGTTCAAATTTTATGTGAAGGTGTACATCTGAGCTTCTCACTAACTAGAAAAGCAGGTATGCAAGTCAGAAGGGCTTTTATAAAATTTGCAATCATATCAGGACGGTGTTCATCCATTAGTAAGCAAGCCACTGCTAAAACAATCTACCTTTTTTTGTTTTCAAGGTATACGAATATGTAATGGAATTTAGATTGCTTCATTTAAAGACTCTTCTTACTAAAAAGCAATACAACGTAGGAATTTACTTGAAGCTCAGGGAAGGGAAAAACCTCACCATCTTCAGTATGATAAGGGCGTGTGTAGTGAAAAAGCCAAAAGCTGCCATGTAGTGTGTATGTTCTATCAGAAACTGATGGTGTTTGAAATAGATATTGAATCTATCTTTACATAATGAGTATTTTATGTGTAGTTTCTGTACCCATATAGACTGAAACTGAAAATACGTAGAAGGAAATATCTTGGTTTGGTATTTTCTGTACTGGTTTGAAGACAACTTCTAGTGATACTGACTTCAGTATTGAAGTAAATTTGATGGGAACAGGTATGGACAACAACTTCTTAGTAATTCATATTAATAAGTATATGAACTTTGGAGAAAATTTAGACACTTATGAATTTCCAAAGTATATCACTTGAAATCTGTATTACTTAAGATGCTGTTTTTGACATGCTCTTCCAAAGAATGCATGAATATATTTCAGTGGGAATTTGGGGGCAGCAGGAGAATGACACCTCATACTTCTGCAGATAATTAGACTAGGCTTCATTATGTGATTGCAATGAGAACCTGGTGCTTGTCATGCCCAGGAATGCAGAAACCTTTTTGCTTTCAAGATATTTTTATTTTTCTTAATAATTATATTAAAATACAGTAAATTGAAGTTGTAAATGGTGTAAGTTTTATGATATGGTAAGAATAAAGATTATATATTTCTAAGGGACAACCAGACTTTTCAGGAATGATGCATCTCTGGATTCAAAAAAATCAAATTCAATGCTCAACTGTTTCACTTTATGGAAATAAGTAAGCAGATTAACATTTATTTTAGGAAAGTTATCTGAAATAGCATTGATTAAAAGTTCCAAGTAATTTTTATGATGGTATTTTTATTAAACATTTTAAGGACAATTTTTTGTTCAGCCATGAGTTGTATTTTGCTGCATGTTTCCAGTACGATGTTCTCTGTCACAACTCTTTAAAGTTAATTCTGATTTATTTCTGTAGTAGTGCATTTTGGCAGCACTGTTTATAGTACTTATCTCAGGAAATGAGTATGCCTAACCTAAAAGTGTGAAAAAGATAAGAAATTAATAAAAACCCTATAAATATAGTGAAGCTTTTTGTTGATGTACTTTTGTGAACACTGTTTCCAGATAGCTATGTGGTTACAGTCTGCTGAAACTGTTTTGTAACATCAAACTGAAACTACTCTGAAGTGTTGGAGTATTCAAATTAGATTTACTGAAACTGATTTATATATATATATATATTTAAAACTTTCATAATTTTTCATACATCAGTGCTGACCACCATAATATTTAATATACGATTGCATGACCTGCTCTTCAGATTTCTGAGAAGCAGCCTGTTAAGTAAAGTCTTAGCCTTAATTATCTTAATTAATAACTTCACATTTGTGTGTGATTAATAAATGTTGTTCTTCTTCAAAATGAGGTGTACAAATTTAGTTTACATTATGCAGAAAGGGAGCACGGAGTTTGCTGGGTAGTAATTTGGTAATTTTTATCCAGAGGCCTGTATTTTGTCGACCTGCATAATAATAAAGATTTCAAGATGCAGACTTTCATAAGAAAGTTCATAAGTCAGAATCTCATTCTGCCTTGTTATTCTATGTGTTAAGATCTCATTCTCTTTCTGGATTTGATTAATCTCTCATTTTCAGTCTGTGTGTTCCAGGTGTTTCTGCGTACATAGCCACAAGGCTTTGGGAGTACATTGGCATAGTTCAGTCTGTTTATAGTGGCAAATGCCTGCCAGAAAAATTTTTAGAGGTGTTGCTTGTTAGGCTGTCTAAATTCACTGTACAGCAGATGGCACTGGAAGAGCACATCAGTGGGAGACTTCAGTGATGCCGTAATTTGTGCAAAATACTAATGTAGCTGTTGCTGTGCTGAGGGTTGTGAAGAAGTTGCATAGTTCATTTTAATGTATTCCAGGAAGGGGTGCATGCTGGGCTCTTTGGCTTCAGCTCTTTTATATGTATACTGTGGAAAATTCTATACTTGCAAGTGTGAGAGTATCATCTATTGAAGGCTGTTTATACAGCATTTTTAAACACATTGATATGCATTGCAGAATTACTGATATTCTTTAAGTATGTGCAAAGAAAGGAGAGTATCTGGGTCAGTTCGGGTATTTGACTTCAGGGTGTATTTATTTTCTCCTGTCTTGGATAAAATGTGTGTAGGAGGTATCATAGAGTGTATCTCATATGGAAGACTTGTTTAGAGACTTGCTCTCATTGGTGGGTGTATTCAGTTTACTTTGGAGAGCTTTGACCGGACTGTCACTCACTAGATTTTTATCAACTTCTCATGTGTGAATGAACTGGACTCTGGGTAGATGCATGTTGTTTATGTGCTTTATATTTGAGCATCAGATCTTTCTTATATCCTCATATGGAATTTTCAAGGGTACAAATAGTGAGTCACGCGTATCATAGAATATACTGAGTTGGAAGGGACCTATCTAGATCGTTGAGTCCAACTCCTGGCCTTACACAGGACACCCCAAGAATCACACCATGTGCCTGAGAGCACTGTCCAAGTGCTTCTTGAACTCTGTCAGGCTTGGTGCTGTCACGACTTCTCTGGGGAGCCTGTTCCATTGCTCAGCCATCCTCTGGCTGAAAAACCTTTTCCTGATACCAAACTTAAACCTATTTCGACTCTGCTTCATGCCATTTCCTTGGGCCTTTGTCATTGGTTGTGAGAGTGAAGAGATCACTGCCTACTCCTCAGCTTCCCCTCATGAGGATGTTGTAGGCTGCAATGAGGCCTCTCCTCAAACTTCCCTTCTTCAGGTAGAACAAACCAAATGACATCAGACACTCCTCATAAGGCTTCCCCCTCAGACTCTTCACCATCCTTGTGGCTCTCCTTTGGATGCTCTCTAAGAGCTTAATATCTTTCTTATGTTTTGGCACCCAAAACTGCACACAATATTCAAGGTGAGGCTGCCCCAGTGCAGAACAGAGCAGGACAGTCCCCCCCCTCGATCAGCTGGCGATGCTTTGCCTGTTGCCCCCTAGGACATGGTTGGCTCTCCTGGCTGCCAGGGCACTGCTGACTCATACTGAACTTACCACTGACCAGGACCCCCAGGTCCCTTTCTGCAGTTGCTGGTCTCCAGCCTCTTGTTCCCTGGTCTATACTCACAACCAGGGTTGCCCATCCCAGGTGCAGAATCCAGCACTTTCCCTTGTTAAAAGTTCATAGGGTTAGTGATCGCCCATCTGTCCAATTTATCAAGGTCTCTCTGCAGGGCCTCCCTGCCTTTGAGGGAGTCAGCAGCTCTTCCCAATTTGGTGTAGTCAACAAACTTATTTAGTATCCCTTCAAGTCCTGCGTCCAAGTCATTTATGAAGATGTTGAAGAGCACTGAGCTGAGAATGGAGCCTTGTGGGACCTCACTAGTGACGGGTCATCAGTCTGATGTAACCCTGTTCACTGTAAGTCTTTGTGCTCAACTTGTAAGCCAGTTGCTCACCCATCACATAACATTTTGTCCAGAAGGATACTGTGGGAGGCAGTATCAAAAGCTTTACTGAAGTCCAATAAGATTATATCTATTGTCTTTCCTAGATCAACTACGTGGATCACCCTGAAGTAGAAGGAAATCAGGTCTTACAAGCAGGGCTTTCCCCTCATGAAGCCTTGCTGGCTGTGACAAATGACTGCATTGTCCTCCATGTGTTTTTCAGTACCTCCCAGAATAATCTTCTGCATGACTTTGCCAGGCACTGAAGTGAGACTGATAGACCTGTAGTTTCTGGGGTCCTCCTTCTTTCCCTTCTTGAAAACTGGGACAACATTTGCCAGCTTCCAGTCAGCTGGGACCTGTCTGGATTCCCAAAACCACTCAAAAATCATCAAGAAAGGTTTTGTGATGACATCAGCTAGCAATTTGAGGATTCTTGGACAAATCCCATCAGGCCCCATAGATCTGTAGGGGTCCAGCTGGAGCAGCAGATCCCACAAAATTTCAGTGTTGACTATGAGTTGCTCATTCTTGCAGTCATGGTCCTCCAGCTCAGGGCATTGAGACCCCCTTGGTCCATCATCTGTGTTGAAGACAGAGGCAAAGAAAGCATTAAACACCTCTGCCTTGTCTCTGTCCCCGTTTGTGAGGTGACCATCCTCACCCTGTAACAGACCAATGATATTTCTATACTGCCTATTGCCATTAATGTATTTGAAAAAAACTCTTTTCATTGTCCCCCACATTTCTGGCCAGCTGAGCTTTGGCTGCACGAATTTTCTCCCTACAGTGGCAAGCAGAATCTCTGTATTCTTCCCATGTGACCTGACCTTGCTTCCATTGGACATACACCTTCCATTTTTGGAAAAGATTGCCTGCTCCTGTGCCCTTAGGAGGTGATGTTTAAAAACTGCAAAAAGCTGCAAAAACATCTTCCCCGGAGACTTTACTTGCTAGTTCCCTTAGCAGCCTGAAATCTGCTCTCCTCATGTCCAGAGTTGAGGTTTTGTTGGCAATTTTCCTCCTGTCAACAGAAATTTTAAACTCAATCCCTTTGTGGTCGCTTTGGCCAAGACAGCCACCAATCTCCACTTCGCTTGCAAGATCCTCTCCGTTGACAAGCAGCAGATCAAGAAGGGGCATCTTCCTGAGTCGACTGTCTTAGGGCCTGTTCCATAAAGTTGTCATCCAGGTTTTTTAGGAATCTTCTGACTGGGGTTGTGCCAGCTGTGTGATGCTTCCAGTTGATTTCTGGCAAATTGAAGTCCTTCACAGGGACAAGGGCAGTTGACTTCCTTGGAAGAGTCCCATTTGGACAGTCACACATGTTTTTTGATAAAGATGTTGGCTACTAAGGTAGGCTGACAGACATAAAATACTTTTTTGCTCAAACAGGCTCAGTAGTTGCTTTCTGAGTAAAAAGTTTTGACTACTCTGGGTGCTGCCTTAGAGACTGATCTGTTGAGATTATTTTTAGATATTGGATTTTCATTTGTAAAAAAACTCCACATTTTGATACAGAAAGACTAGCACGTGATAAAAAAGATGTGTGAATCATAGTTTGGGGCTTCTTCTTTCCCTAGTCAGCAATGTAATAATGCTCTTTTAATTTCTCCCTAGCTTGGAAGACAGATTTTACTTTTTTGTCCTTCATTGGTTTTTTTTGGTTGGGTGCATCTTTTTTTTTTTTTGCTTTTGTTGGTTTGGTTTTTGTTTTTTGGTTTTGGGGGTTTTTTTGTTGGTTTGTTTTTTTTTGTTTTGTTCTGGGTTTTTTGTTTGGGTTTTTTTGTGGGTTTTTTTGTTTGTTTTTTAGGTTTAGGAATTGCCAACAGTATGATATAGTTTCCACAACGATGGGGGAACATTTCTGGAAAAGTAGAAATAGTGTCAGCTTGTGGGTGTCAGTCAGAAGCAGTTGGAGAACATTGTGGATTTCACAGGTGGAGCTGATATGAGGGTTCCCAGGCTTCCGGTACTACATACACAAAAGCACAGTTAAATTTATCAAATGAACCAACACTTGGTTTAGGAGCAGTGTAGAATCCTGAAGTTGTAATTTTCACTCATTTTGTAGGTTCATTTGCTTACCTATGATGAAAAGAGTACTGTAAATTGGTAAGATGGCAAAATCCAAATGGTTTAAGAATAGAAGGTCAGCAAGACATTTTGAGTCTCCTCTTAACTGACATGTAACTCTGCCTTTATCTGTACTTGTAGGAAAGCAAAAGTAGTGTTTTAACCTTTGAAAAGTCATACCCGTATCTCAGTATCTACTTCAGATTGTTTACGTGGAAGATGTTGTCTTAGGGTTTCATGACTCTTGGTACAACAGGCATCGTGTTAAAAGTGGAAAATAACCTGAACATCTGATAAAATACTGGCTCTGTTTTTTTAAGGTTTTAATATTTGTTTTATAGCAAGAAATTGGTTCTTAGCCTTTTATTTGTTTAGGGAACAATTTTTTGGGGTATGTTTGTTCTTTGCTGATAGGAAGTATATCAGTTTACAGAAACCTTTTAATTTCTCCCCATTGAAAGCAAGGAAAGTGCTATTTAGTTTGGTAATTAAGAAAAGGAAATGGGAGGAACTGAGCATGCTCTAAAGATGGACTTGTGAAATATCAGAGGTTATGACAAAGTCAGAACTGGTCTTTGAAACAGGAAGATGCAGATAGTCTAGGGAATTTGCAGGTAGGACTAGGGTGTACAAATCTAAGTAAATCAAGCTTTACTTTTTATGAAGCAGTGTCCAACCTCCAGCAGCAGGGCTTTACGTCAAATTTTTCAGGGTATTTTGAAGTTCAGAATCCACAGATGCCTCTCATTGCCTTTTACTTTGCTTTGAATATGATCCTTTAGCCTTTGTGTACTTGAGGACCACAAAAGTTGGACAGGACAAGAGTAATAGCCAATGGACTGCTGTTTGGTTATAGTAATCATTCTCCTCACATGTTTTTATGCAATTTTTGAATGCTTATTTAAGAAAACCATATAGTTTAGTTGAAAAACTTATTTCAGTTTATTGCACAGTTTTTTTCTGTTGCTTGTATTGTGATGCCATGGGAGAGAAGTGGGAAGTATGTACATAAGGACTGTTTTACTTTCCCCTCAGTCCACCAGGGTTGGAAGATTTCTTGAAAGATTGAGCTTGCCATGCTTAGATTGGAGCCAGGCTTGCTGCTGCAGTTTGTGCTGCTAACATCACACGTATTTGGAGGTACGTGGAATAATGGCTACTACTACTGGTAGCACATACTTCTGTGGCAGTGGCAACTTCTCTCTCTTCTCTTTCCTGTGTTCTTCTCTCTGCAGAGCTGTTTACTTTGAAAGGTCTAGCTAACATTAAAAAGAACCAAACCAAGCTCCCCTCCAAGTACAGCCAAACCTGAAACAAAAAAACCCAGAAGCCAAAAGGTTAAGTTTGTGGGTACATGACTCTGCAAGATGCCAGGTGGGAGCAGTTGACTGAGACTTGAGCAGCTGTGTCCACTAGGTCTTGGCAGAAGTACTGGAGGAATAAAAATTCTAAAAGTTCTAGGCAATAAGAGCCTGTAACTTGGTCTTATATGCCTAAACCAGTTTGGAAATCTACTTTTCATTCAAAGAAGTTCAGGAGGGGACTTGTTGTAAACATATGTTACTTTGCTGTTAATGTCCCTCTATTTTTTCATTAGTTTTCCTATAATTATGTAACCTTTTGAATATTCCTCAACTTGTGTAGAGAAAGTATGAACTTACAAGACCATGTTTTTAGGGCCAATGACTGTTTAACCAGTTTGCAGGAATCCTGTTGAATATCTCCTGTAGTTTTATCTTCTGTAGTTATTTATGTGGGGACTTTTTAGGAGCCTTGGGAAAGAATGTTTCTGTGCTTGAAAACATGTATACATGGATTAAATATATGTGCCTGTGAGTGTGATGTAGTGTGTGTGTATGTTTCAAAAAATATCCTGCTGATAGCAGAAAAAAGTTGTGGAAATCTCCAAGGCAGATGTAGCAGATTGATTTTTTGAGCCCGATTGGTTTCTAAGTCAGCTCTCTATCTTTACTTTTATTTAATGCCCATTGTTTAAGTACTGCGACTGCTGTATTGTTTAGAGAGGGGGAAACCCTTATAGATAATTTTTGAAATATTTCTTTGAAGTTAATTGTTTTTTATTTGTTTCCAGGAAATGGCTCTTGAAGTTAAATGAGGCTGGATAAGACACGTAAATGAAGCAGAAGCTGCTCTGCATGTGTTAGGGCTATATCACCGCAAGCACTGCTGATCAGCCAGATTTGCTAACTTGTCATAATGAAGAAAATTAGTCTGAAAACAATTCGCAAGTCCTTTAACTTAAATAAAAGTAAAGACGAAAGTGACTTTGTAGTGGTTCAGCAGCCATCCTTAAGTGAATTTGGAAAAGATGACTCCTTGTTTGGCAGCTGCTATGGTAAAGATTTGGCTAGCTGTGAAGTCAATAGTGAAGATGAAAAAGGAGGCAAAAATAGATCAAAAAGTGAAAGTTTAATGGGTACATTAAAAAGGAGGCTTTCAGCAAAACAAAAACAGAAAGGCAAAGGCAGCACACCATCTGTAAGCTCTGCAGATGATGACACCTTTTCTTCCTCATCTGCTCCAATAACCTTCAAAGATGTGCGAGCTCAAAGACCTCTGAGATCTACTTCCCTCCGTAATCACCATTACAGTCCAACTCCGTGGCCCCTTCGACCTACAAATTCGGAAGAGACTTGCATCAAAATGGAAGTGAAAGTCAAGGCCTTGGTCCATTCCTCTAATCCAAGCCCAGCACTGAATGGTGTTAGAAAGGACTTCCATGAGTTGCAGTCAGAAAACATGTTCCAGGAACAAAACAGTGCGTTAAAAAATACAGAATCTCAGAACGGAGACTTGCATCTTCATATTGATGAACATGTGCCTGTAGTTATCGGATTAATGCCTCAGGACTACATTCAGTATACTGTGCCTTTAGATGAGGGAATGTATCCTTTGGAAGGATCACGTAGTTACTGTCTGGATAGTTCCTCACCCATGGAAGTTTCAACTGTTTCTTCTCAAGTGGGGGGAAATGCTTTCCATGAAGACGAGAGCCAAGTGGATCAGGATGTAGTCGTTGCACCGGATATCTTTGTGGACCAGACGGTGAATGGTTTGTTGATTGGTACCACAGGAGTCATGTTGCAAAGCCCAAGGCTTAATCACAGCGATGTCCCTCCACTCTCACCTTTGCTACCTCCAATGCAGAATAATCAAATCCAAAGGAACTTCAGTGGATTAAATGGCACAGATGCCCATGTGGCTGAAAGTATGCGCTGCCATTTGAATTTTGATCCTAACACTGCCCCAGGAGTTGGAAGAGTCTATGATTCTGTACAGAACAGTGGTCCCATGGTTGTGACGAGTCTGACAGAAGAACTGAAAAAACTTGCAAAACAAGGATGGTACTGGGGCCCCATTACACGTTGGGAGGCAGAGGGAAAATTAGCTAATGTGCCTGATGGCTCGTTTCTCGTTCGAGATAGTTCTGATGATCGATATCTTTTAAGTTTGAGTTTTCGTTCCCATGGAAAAACTCTTCACACTAGAATTGAACACTCAAATGGTAGGTTTAGTTTTTATGAACAGCCAGATGTGGAGGGACATACATCTATAGTTGACTTAATTGAACATTCAATCAGGGACTCTGAAAATGGAGCTTTCTGCTATTCGAGATCCCGGCTGCCTGGATCTGCCACTTACCCAGTGAGACTGACAAATCCAGTGTCTCGGTTTATGCAGGTGCGCTCTTTGCAGTACCTGTGTCGTTTTGTAATACGTCAGTACACCAGAATAGACCTGATTCAAAAACTGCCTTTGCCAAACAAAATGAAGGATTATTTACAGGAAAAGCACTACTGAAAGCTTACGGGAATCTTGCATCTTGCACTTTGGGAACGACAACAACAAAAAGAGATTGAATTACAGTTTACAGACTTTCATTATTATCAAAATCTTTTGCTGCCATAAAAATATTTCATTTTTGTGTGTAAAAGAAAAGTAATGCATTTGGATTTATGTTTGTTTTGGGGGGTTTTGTGTATTTTGGGAGGCTTTCTTTTTTGTTTTGTTGGAAAGAATGATCTCAGTTTATTTTTAGAAGTGTGAAATAGCTATCTTTCATCAATGTGCAGATTAATCACAATGTGAATGATCAAATTCTCCTTAATTTCCCCCAAGTCCTTTGCTGCTATCCACTGTGATTTTTATGCATTGAAAGCACATTTCATGTGTATTCAACGATAAGTAAAAGTCAAATGAAACTTGTTGAATGGAATTTTTTTTCCTTTAAAACAACCTCTTGAAAAAAATTATCATGGATAAGGAACATATTGGTATTCTAATTACTGAATTTACACCTATAGTAATAACTGTTTCCTAGTGTCCTAATTAGAAAATTCCTATAGAGATATGCCCTAATGTATAGACAGAGCTGTGTGATAAGAACATGGTTATGCAGCATATCTTTAAGAAAAAAAAACAAATGCCTTCCTCCTAAGCCTTGTATTGTCTGTACACTCCTGTGTTCAAGAAGGTTGATTCAGCCTTCTTCTTGTCTCAGTGTTTTGTCCTCTAAAAATGGCCTTTAAAAAAAAAGTCGATGAAAGTCAATATATAATACCTATAAGGAAATTGTGATATTGGAATCTTGTCAAATATTACCTTTTCTAATCATGACATCAGTTAAATAAATGAACACCTACCAGGTCCCCTCTTTTTGGCCTTTTCCTTCCCGCCTCATCTTGGGAGCAGGGGAGTGGAATTTCCTGGATTTGTAGGAAGATTCTAGGAATTGTTATTGTGGGAACATAAATTATAAGCCATTTTGGGGATGGGATAAAAATTTTAATAGGATGATTTCTATCTTATTTATATTCAAGCTACTTGAAATTTTATTCTTTTTCATTTTTCTGCATTTTTTTTCACTTCAGAAATTACAGTAATACACTAGTGTCCTTTGGATCATTTTCCCTTTTTTTGTATATCCTTTGGGGAGGAAGGAATGGACCGATAACATTTTGTATGGAAGATGCTTAAAATGCATCTCTAAAGCTCTATTCTCATCTTTCAAATCATTGAGAAAAGATGTTTGGATACACAGTGACCAGAGGAAATGTTCAGTTTATTGTCATGAAATATGTTTTGACATACAAAATATTGAATCAATTAAGTAAATGTTTGTGACATCTGTCAAAAATTCTGGCATTTGAAAAGCTTACAGTTATTCTAACCTTCTGTAGGGAAAAAAGACTTTCAATGGGGAGTACAGGTTCTACACTGTAGTATTTTCATCATGCAAGGTTAACCCATGGCATTTTCCTGTTTTGTTTTAGTTATTGGTTTTTTTTTTCTCTTTCTCCCATGTTTCGATCACTTTTATGAGTTATTTGTTAAAAGGGTCATAGCTAATTTGGGAGGGAGACTTGCTTTGTCTGCCTCTGCCCCCCTGTTTTGTACTTTAGAATGTCATATTCCCTGTCTCTGGTAGGAGTGGCTAATCAGTAAACATCACCTTAGAAAAAAAGGCTGTTCATCTTGGATATAGCTTTCTTGTTTAGGTCATTTTCTTCTCCTTATTTAATCTAGCCTTTTGGTCCCCTCAAATGAGTCTTTAGGAATGAATACATTGCTGCAAGGTGGTGCAGTAGCACTACATCTTGGGTTGCCTGAATTGATAGACGAAATTTATATTTTTTTAATTTATTTTTTTGACCATAATGTTTAACTAAAAAATAAAAAAAAGAAAATCAAAGGTAGATAAAGACTGCCTTTGCTTTTAAGGGAGGGAGAATAAGGATTTCCTCTTTAGTCTGATAAAGTTTTAAACTTAAAAAGTGAAATAATCTAGAGCAGTCTATACATGTAATTTGTTGGCTCTGCCATGGAGATATATCTATGAAAGTGTGAATTCTGTTTTCTTTTTTTATCTCTACTGAATTCTCCCCCTATCCAGTCATGCCCCGTCCCCCCCTCCTCTGAATCAGGATCACTAAATTTATTCAAAAAGGCACAATAACCTATTGTATGGTACAGTGTTCTGATTCTGTCTGTGAGGAGGAAAAAGAAAATAATTTTTGTGGATTTCAGATGCATACTTTTGGAAGAAAGCCTCTGGCATTTTCTTCACTTTAAAAATTCTTTCCCCATACTAGAGGGCCTATGCATTCTACGGAATCTTTGAAAGATTATAGTATATTAAATATTTTCTTTGCCATTTAATACCACTATCGAATGCATTAAACATATGTTTATACTGTGCCACATGCATTAATTTAGCAGTCATTGCATTGAAACTTAAATATTTGAAGCTATAATATCCTGGTCTTACTGCTGAATTGAAAAACGCGCAAGAACACACATGTTAAAATTCTTGCTCATGCCTTTATAAGTTTCGGTTTGTTCACTCATAAATGTTGCTGCTTTTTTTTTTTTCTTTAAACTGTTTCAACTGTCCAGTTTCTGAGTTGCCTTCCTTGCTTGTTCTTCATCTGTGAACTTAATGAGGTCAAGTTAACTGTGTCATTTCCCCACCCCCCTATAAAGCTACCACAAAAGGAACACTTTAAAGTGGCTGAGGTATAGGATGTGAGAACCACATAGCACTTTGCTTCCGAATAAAAAAATGACGCTGATATTTCTACAAAGCTCAAAATACTTTAAATCAGTAGTAAGTAGACACAAATACTTATTTTTCAGGTTTCTTTAATCAGAACCTCGCTGTATTTTTTTCATGCTGAGGTAACTGGCCAGCCAGGAGAAGGACCCCAGAAAAAATACTTTGAAAACATTAAAGATACTTACAATTTCCTATAATAAAGATTAATATAAAAGAAACACAGTAACATTTAGTTATGAGTCCATTTAGAAGTAGTCAGAATAACCACAAAAATTGTGTTGACTTCTGCTTCATGAAAATTAGAGGAACAAAGTGTCCTTGACAAATAAAAGGAAAATGATTGAGAATATTTTGGGGAACTTTGGAAGTAGATACACTAGGAATAAAAGCTAACTGACTGTGATCCTTATAGAGTAGAAATATGGCTATTTATTCAGCACAACAGTTTAAGGGTTCAAAAAGTATGCTTTTTATGATTGAATTATGGAAAAATATTTTTAAAAATGGAACTATGAAATAAAACTTTTTTCGAGCATCTGAAAGGATTGACATTATTGATAACATTGTCTGTTTTACCAATTAGAAGAGTTAAACCACACGTATTTGGAAATAATAAATTTGCACAATTTCCTCTGTGGTTTTTTTTTTTATTTGTTTGTTTGTTTTGTAAGCCAGTGTTATAAACAACTGAAAGTAACGTGTGTTCTTTGATCTGTTTGAAGGATATAGCACTTATCCTGCTGTTGACATAGTGAATGCCATCTTTTTATCAAAATGTAATTCCGTCAGAAGGATCAGAAATGCAATTATTAATTAAACTCATTGTTCTCAGATGAGCTGACTTTGCATTTTGTTAAAGCCAATTTCTTTCTGTGAATATTGACTGCTGGGCTAAGGAAAATCTGTGCAGATTTTGTTTTGATGCATTTCATCTATGTGAGTACTGGAATTATGAATTTAAAACAGCATACCAGCAATATATGGGCTATGATTCTGATAAGAAGCATTTCTCTATTACTGAACTTTCAAATTCTGAGCTAAGATATGGATGCATTAATGATTGCCAATTTAATTTCATAAAATCTTTCTATGACTGCAAAGAATAAAAATTACAGGCATTCTTTATAAATAAAAATGGGCCAGATAATAGGTCATAATATGAAAAGTATGGCATTATTGTATCTGGAAAGTGTTCTAAATTCTACACAGATAATGAAAAATTCTAAAAGAACTTTTTATGAATACCTGTTGGGTTAAAGAATTTTTATAGTGATGATGGAGTGCCATGAAGTTAATACTTGCAATCCAGATTGCTGTAGTTTACACTTTTCTCTGTTTCAGACCTGGTGTGCACTATTTGTACTAAGCACACCACAGAGTGAATTATCCAAAGTCCATTGATTTTAATGTGTTTTGGTTTGTAAACAAAATTATAGTAATTTCTTGCACATTTTTGAAAAATAATTGTATAAGGATTTATGTATCTGCTTCTGGATACAGTGTGTAAATAAAAATTTCATTCACAAAATGATTTGTGGAGTGTTCTATACTTTAATGATGTTCTAAAATAAAAAAACCCCTGAGAGACATTGTAAAATTTGGGCATCTGACTCAAACATTTAAATTTTAGTGGTTACAGTTTAAACTATATATTTTTTAAACTTTACTTGTTGACTTTCAAAATATTTTTGTATACCAATTATTTTAATTTCTACTTTTCAAAGAAAACAAAAAAAAAATTGCCAGGACTTAACTGGAATATGATTTTTGAAAGGTCTGCATAAGTACTGTAAGCTAACTTTCTGATAATTTTACGTGGGCTTTTTTTCCATTAAAAATGTACAGAATTCGTAACAAAAGTCTCCACGTCATCCAGATGTACCTCAAAGGTGTCATAGTATCTCTTGCCTTCTAAGCAAGCAAATAGTTCTTATTTAGCTCAAAAAGAGAAAGTTATGTATGGTATTGATCTTCAGATGTTCTCTTGATGCTGTCTTAGATTCACTTTAAAAAGGGAGTGAAATTTTAAACCCTGGGAAGTCACACAAATAAACCAGAAGATCCAAGATAAACAGTTTCTATGTTGTAAAAGAAATGCACAATTGTTCATGTGTTTTCATGTATTTGGGACTTGGACTCACTACTCAAGTTCGAGTAAATACCATCAGCTCCTTAGGTGTTGGTTATAACTGGGTGGTGGGCAGGGAGGCTGTTTGGTTTCATTTTTTAAAACAACCAAACTAAAAACCTAGCCCTGGTAGGAAGTCACTAGTGTTTATATTGTCCACAATGATGTACTTTTCTATGTATCCTGTAACTTAAGTCCTTAAACAGTAATCAGAAATAATTCATAGTTTTTGCTGTTTTAGAGAAAATTACATTCTCTTGTTTCCTACTGCTGGGGCTGGTATTGCTTTATGCTCTGTGTGGTTGTTCCCCTGGTGCACAGGGGATCTTGCAGGAGTTTTGTTACTGGGTCAACTTGATGTTCTTCTCTTTGTTTGTTCTATTCACTCCAGAAATTTGGTGAACAATAAGCTTACCCTAAGATGGTTCCATGGTAAGTAGTGAAAGGTGAGTAAGAATTAATTTTTCAGCCACCTGTAAAATTAGCATGATCCAGGCAGGGCTGAAATGTTTATAGTCAAGATGCCTACAATACTAATTATTTCTACCTTACACTCAATCATCTTTTTAGTTGTGGGTGGAAGAGAAAGACTAAGGCACTGCCTGACACAGAAAGCTTGCTGTATTTCTGATAATACCAAGGTAGGTACCAAGGTAGGGCTCAGCAGTGGAGAGCTGAATTAAGTCATCCTCTGCAATTAAGACAAGACCTCAAAACTTACAAAGCTGTAAGATCCAGTGGAAGTCCATAATATTTAGGAAACAATGTTCTATCACTTTCTTCCAGCACATACAATTTGCTTGCAGTCTGTAATTTTTTATTTTTTTTTTTTCCTTTTTAAAGGCTAAGGTTCAGCTAAGGATTTTATCATTCCTTGCAAAATTAATATGCACTTCTTTGTTTATTCTGGTAAGATAATAACTATCCTTTCCTGTCAGCACCATGTAAAGCAGGAATAGGATATTGTAGGGAGTGGCAACAATGGTCATTTGTTAGGTTTTAAGAAATGACTGAGAGATAGGTGGTGGTCTGCCTCAGATCAGATTCTCGGTCCAAACTGATAGAATCACAGAATGGTTTGGGTTTGAAGGGACCTTAAGGGTCATCTAGTTCCAACCCCCCTGCCAGGGGCAGGGCCACCTTTCACTAGACCAGGTTGCTCAGAGCCCCTCAACTTTGCCTTGAACAATCCCAGGGATGAAGCATCCACAACTGCTCTGGGCAATCTGTGCCAAGGCCTCACCACCCTCACAGTGAAGAATTTCTTCCTAATAGCTGATCTAAACCTACTCTCAGTTTAAAGCCATTCCTCTTTGTCCTGTCACTACACACCCTTGTAAAAAGTCCCTCTCCATCTTTCTTGTAGGCTCCCTTCAGGTACTGGAAGGCCACAATTAGGTCACCCTGAAGCCTTCTCTTCTCCAGGCTGAAAAATCCCAATTCTCTTAGACTTTCCTTGTAGGAGAGATGCTTCAGCCCTCTAATCATCTTGGTGGCCCTCCACTGGACTTGCTCCAACAGGTCCATATCCTGAATCTGTTCAAGTGCAAACTTTGGAGATGGTACTGCTGAGGGTTTGGGTAGGCACGGTACCAGCCCTCATGAAAGAAGCTTAAAAATAAAGGAATGTTTGCGTGCACAAAATGAAGAAGGAAAGATACGTGTGATGTGTTTCATTTTTGGTGGGTGACAGTGAGTAAGTTTAGATGCACACAGAGGAAGTATGTGTGACAGAGCCTGGACTACTCCTGACACCGACAGCTCAAGGGCCATTTGGTTAGTTATGGGCTGAGGGAAGACTCATCATCCGCTGAAAGGAACTATAGCAAAAATAAGACAACTTCTGTAAAACTTTGGAGCAACTGTATGTGATGGTAAATGTATCTTATGTCTTCGTCTGCTCAACATTTGTCTAATTTTCTTAACTTTAATTTACAGGACTTTTAAGCTGCAATCCAGTTTTCTTGTCCCTGTGGTGGGGTGTTTCTCACTGAGCCTGCTGCAGTAAGAAGAGCAGTTTTTAAAAGCATCCCCTGTTGGTTTCAGCTATTTAAATAGGAAATATTGCTTATACAGATGGAGAAAGTAATTCAAATGTGTTTTCCAGATTTCTGCATGAAACCACTAGGGCATCTATCATCATGTGATCGTAATCATATCTGTTTCTTAATTCACATGTCTTTTCAGTTATACTCCTTTAAGCTAAGAAAGAAAGGAAAACACCACTTTCTCAAACTGAAGAGATTTTTGGCAGTGTTGGTTTCCCACAAAATATCTCCCTTTTTCCTCTGCCCCAGCTTTCTGCTTCCATCAGGAAACAGCAGCTGTCTTGTTCAGTTTCTGGTTGGAATTTATTTGGTGTATCCACTACTCCAAACTCAGGTTTCCACTGAAAAGCATACTTTATTTTCTTCCAGAACACCTTTCTTCCCTGATTGTCTACCCTGTATCACTCCAAGAAGAAAATAAACAAACCTTTGAATGTTCTAACCTTCCTTAAACCCGATCTTGTCTGAAGCAAAACTGTTTCTGGTTTAAACAGTCCCATTTTGTGCTAATGGAAAAGCTACCTAAACTGTTTTATGCAAGCAGTGTTTTCAGTCAGTCTCACGACGCTGAAATCTCTAAGAGTCTCAGTTTCAGAACTTTATTGTGCAACAAAATCAAAGATACTCTGTAGTTCTCATGAGCATGAAGTTTTGAAATGCAGTGTTCTGAGAAATTCCTGTCTTTCTACACTATGGTGAAGGTAAATGATACCAAAGTGCAGGTCCATGGCAGACTTGTTCCTTTTTGTCAGTTGCTTGTGACAATCACTGACCAATTTCAAGTTTTCTAACTTCCCCATAAGTTTTCTTTCTCTTCATTTGTCTTTTCAATTTCAGTGGATGAAGCCAAATTAAAAAAATTATAAAAGCATAGAAATTGTTACTATTGCTGTATTTTCAGTGAGAAATTTTTTTGTCTCGTAACAGGCAGTTACATGAAATTTAATATTGACATAGTTAACTTCATACCAGTTAACTGTTAAGATGGTTCATCAAAGAATCATGTACTCCTGTGGGTTAATGTAATAATGAAAGTGAAGATAACCTTACTGTCATCTTTTGGTACTTGATTTACTGTATATCCAAGTTTCTTATGAAGATAATTTATTGCTTAGAATAAAAGCCGTGGCCTCTCATAATTAGGTCATTAACTTTTCTCCAAAAGTGGTATTTGGGAAAAAAAATTTATTTAAATTTTGGAAAGCATTTCCTTAAATTTTTTTTTTAAAAAAAGCACTGTCAAATCTTTAAATTAACATTGACCTCAATAAATTTTCAGGTTTAATTAATTTTGGAACAATTTCCTTTGGATAGTCAAGAAGCAAACTGTTAGATTGAAAGATTCGGTTCAGAAACAGTAATTGCTGTTGTAATCATTAAAGACTACGTTCTGTCTCTAAAAATTCAATAATGTATGAATTTAATATGTTGCTTTATTCTTATACAGTAAAAGGTTTTCCAGCGGTAACACATACTAAGTATTATTTTCACTGATGTCCTAATATACTGGTGACATGAGTTGGAAACTTCCTAAAATCAGCTAACAGCACAGTTCAATGACTGAAAATGTCTGTCCTAAGAAAATGAAGTAATCCCTGCCTCCAGCCACCCCAAAATCCCAAATCCTTCATTTTATACATGATCACATGATCGTCTTGCACAACTGTAAATGTAAAAGGATTGTGAAGGAACTGCAACAAAATAATCAACACTTGAGATTTGTTCAAGTATAGCTAATCTAGTTCAGTGGCATATATTATGTCCAAACAGATCAGTGCTAAAGATAAGAAACTGTCCTAGGGTGTAGTTGTTTAATACACAAATGATGGTGTCATTTGAAAGTGATATATCACGAAAATATAGAAACAATTTTAATGAGTCTGAGAAAGCCATACAACATACATAAAAATTTGCTTCAAGTAACTTTTCAGTGAATTATTTATCCTTCTAGGAACTAGTTACAATTTTATTCAGCAGAGACTGATTTTTAGATATCATGCCTCCTAGCTGGTACTCAAATTACTTAGTTACTTTGTACAAATTCACTTATATCAGAATTAAACTTGTGGTGGGATCTAAGAGGGTTTTTTGTGGAGGGAGAGGTAGAATTTTTTCCAATTTTGTCATCTCTGCTTCTCCAGTAGTGTTAAAGTTCCATTTTACACAGGCTGAGTTAGGAAACTGCTTAGTTTCATATAAATTTGCTTTTTTTAAACTTTAGGTGATGTGTTCAGTCATTGGAAGGTTATTGTTCTTGTAAAACTGTCAATACTTGGTAGAGTAGAATATGTGATGTACAGTATAATGCAAGGAAAAATAGCTACAAAAATAATAGCTTTGAGCTTCTAGAAGACAAATTTGATGAAAGGAGTTTATAATTTTTTTTGAAACAGAGATTGTACTGTGATGTATTTTTATTTTCTGTCATAAAATACATGTTTTAAGTGCAAGGAAATCTGCTTGAAGATTAGCAATGTTTTAAATAATGATTTTGTTAAAAAAAAAAGGAAGAAAACTATGCCTTACGATGCTGACACTTCTTCACATGCATACCTATCTACCTGCCTACCTGAGGGCATACCAGTGTGTAGAGATGGCAGTGCTCTTCATCACTGTGACTCTTAGTTCTGACACTTCTCCTCCCCACACTTTACCCAGCCTGATCATTTACAACTCAATCTCCTGTCGCTTTAATCACTTGTTTTGGGTGTAATTTTCCCTAGCTGCCCTTGCGGCATCTCTGACATGGCTTGCTGTGTGGGATATTCATATTAAAACCTGCCATGTGACTCAAAGATAACTTCTATCCCTTTATGTGGGAGAAAAGAGGAAGCAACAATGAAAACATCATTTGACTGGTGTTGTACATCCTGTCAGCTGCTCCAGTGCTCGTACAGCCCCATGAAGACGCTCCAGGCAAGGCCTCTGGGTTAAATCCTTGTCTAGTTTCAGCAATGTGGTAATGGTTGTTGCTTGGCAAGCTGAAGGAAGTTATCCTAAAGTTAGAGAGAACAGATGAAGTATTTGTTTCTAGAAGTCTCTGTAGGAATCTTCCATGCAGGTATTAATGCTTAAGGGTCTTAATGATTTAAGACAAGCATTCTCAAGAGTTGTCATAACAAGAATAAGAATAATATGTCAGAGAAATAAGGTTCCATTTACAGCTGATGCTACTAATCACATTTTACCTGCCCTGAGTAAAAACCTGCAGGATCACCGCAACCAGCCCACTGTTGCCCCAGGCTGCTGGCCAAGGGCAGTGAAATTTTTTCAGGTGACTAATGAACTGAGTGTGAACTGGGATCTATGATTCCTGTCATTGTATCTCCCAAAACAAGATCTAAAGGGGGAAAAAGGAAAAGTAGGAGGAAGAGGTTCAAAAAAAAGAAGAGGAGGATGTGCTTCACACAGTTGGTCTTGAGGTGGGAAGCTCCTTTTCATGGGATCTTTTAGATGTGTGAGCAAGAACACAGTAAGTTCATATGTTAGAAATACTTGTTGTGGTTCTGCTAAATGCAAAGATAGTGCTGGATGGTTAGGAGGGTGTCTGGGCAGGTTGTTTATGCTTTTACTGTGCTCATCATCTTTTCCAGGGTTGGGTTCTAACAGAACAAACATAATATTGAGCTGTGAGGGTATTTAATCTGACTCTGTTTATACTTATGTATTTTAACACTGGGTGAGAAATTGTAAATTTTGAAATCCTGTCTAAGAATTCTTGTTTCTGTGTTGTGGGGTCAGTAGGAATTTTAAGGATGAGTACCTACTTCATTGTTGTGGAAAGTGTTAATTTTTTTTTTTTTAGTGAAATATTTAACAGAGCAGTGAATAATTTGTCATTTTGGAGGCAAAGGATTGTTCCCAGCTAGAGCACCTAACATATTTTTCATGAAGCTCTTCTGTACTTTTTTCAGTGCAAAGCCAGTGTTAAAATTAATTCAAGATCTGCTTCAGATTCATTCTAACACTGAAAGCTTTGAAAAATATATCCGAGAGAGACATTTTATTTGAAACAACATAGAGTCTGTGTAGTATAAATATTTCAGCACATAAGAAGAACAAGAGCAAATCGGAAATTATGTTCTTTCTCCTGTGTTTGTCAAAGCAGTGCTTCATAAGCATATTTAACTGCATAGAAAATATTAGAAATATCTGCGTATCAGTTTGTATCAGAAGAAAACCTGACCTGCTTATCATTAAAATTGATTGGTAACATACTGATGTATTTATTTCATGTTGTATTTTAATTCTTGTATTGGAGGTTGGTTTGTTTGTTTTAAGTTGCTGAGGTGATGGAATAGCTAGGGGGAAATGAAGAAAAAAAGGAGGAGGGGAAGGAGGAAAACATCTTTCAACCTTCGATTTTTATATGCAAGTAAAAAAGAGGAGAAATACTACTGGGGGGTTGGAGACATCTTGGGTAAAGATTAACACTACATTACAGGGATTTTGTCCTTTTTTTTTTTTTTCCTCTGTGTTTGGCTGAATTTGATCCTAATACCCATGTACCTAATGTCTAAGCTTCATAATTTGATGCCTGTATATCTATTTCTTCTCCAAGGCATTTTGCAGTTTGCTTCTATAGATTTTTTCAGAGACTTATGTTTTCAAAGATCTATCAGAAACCAGCTTTGTGGGTTTTGGTTCTTACATTTCTCTTAAAGATTATATTGCTTTAGGAGAAAAATAACGAAGTCTAATTTTTCTGTCCTGAATAGTCTTGGAAAAGATCAAATACTCAGCTAATGAATGGATTAGTGCTTTTCCTCATTGCTTTATGAGTCTCAGATATTTCCCAATGGAAATATATAAATAGATTTTGATAACGAACAAAGGGAAGATGTATTTTATTCCAAAAGTACTAATGCTGAAGGGCATGTCAAACACTGTAAGTTGTTTTTTTTTTTTTCTCGAGGAGAGAAACTGAAAACCACCAGGGATTTTGACCAAAGATTTTTTTTAAGTGGTGGGAAGTAATTAAAAGTAGTAAGTGCGTAATGAGTGATTTCCGAACTCTAAAAGGATATTTGAAAAATGTGAAGCACTGGGAGGTGTAAGAAAATCTGGGCCTCATGTGTATAGAACCATAAATGCCTGTGCATCACCCATTCCCTTTCAAGGCTAAAACTGAAAATGTTCCATATTTGGAACTCAACTTGTCAATACTATTACAAGAAATAAAAACTGGTATCTTTTATATAGTAAAAGAAGTAATTTTTATTACTTTTTTTTTTAATCTCAAATTCTAGTTTGAGAGGGCAGATATTGTGAAAATGTGGTAATCAACCAAAATCCTTGCCTTTCCGTAGGAATCTGTTGGGAACAGATGCTTATGCTTTTGATAGAAGGTGATAGCCACTGTTTCGTTTTAAACATGAGCTATTTTACAGAGCAGGGGAAATACAAAAGAAATTAAGGATGAGCACAATTTTTTTCTCCTCTGCAGACCTTTGACAAGTTTCAAACCTTAGACTTAAAACCACACATAAATAATCACGATGCAGTTGGCATGCAGCTTGGGAAGATGACAAGAACTAAAATCCTTCATATAATATATAAAGGTGATATATTATTAAAATCTCATCTATCTTTAGTAGGAAGATAGTATATTATTATATCCTCATATATTCTTAATAGTAATGCCTTTTTTGTTGTGGAACTATATCTTAACACCTTTTGAGCGAAAATGAAGCTTGTCCATGCCTTGCTCAGTGACCCTACTTGCATTTTTTTTTCAAATGTACTACTTTTTTTCTTAGGCACACAGTAATATTAATGCAGAAAATATTTCATTACCTCATAAAATCCTTTGTCTTCATAGTATACATTGCACAGTTCTCTTAACTGCAGTTCTTTATAGGTATAAAACAAGAAAATTTAAAAATCAGGACAGAAAAAGAGGCTAATTTTCTTCACTTTAAAGAACTAGTGTACTGTTTTTCTCTCAGCTTCCAAAAAAGATTATAACAAATCTTGGGTCACTGTTGTCCAGCAGAGGGTTTGATATAGGTACCAGCAGCTACTTATGCCTTTCCCTTTTTAAAAGTTGGATACAGTATTGTCCATTTCTACGGCTTGTCCCTCAGAAGTGCTACAAGAGGAGGACAGTTATGAACCTTGCTCTTTCTATGCAAAAAGGTGGTTGTATGGCACAATCAAGGATCTACCAGGAGAAAGGAGAGAAGAGAACCTCTTCTTGATAGAGCCATGATTTGCCTAAGCTTACCTGTAGCAAAAGAAAACCCAGAAAACAACCCCCGAAGTGATAAAGTTTCACCTTTTTCTCCCTATTTTGTATGTAGTTATATATCTGTTTTTAAATCTTGCTGCTAATTTTGGCTGAACTGACACGTATGTGACCTTGCACAGTTGTTTAATTTCTCTGAGCTTCAGTAAGCTTGGCAGAACAACTAGAAAAGAACAGAAGACCACTGGATAAAACATATGGGAAAGGAAAATAATTTTTACACAAAGCACTAGGTTTTGAGGGGAGTAATTTAAGGGGAGGGAGTGAAGTAAGCGAGGGATTGGATGCAGACTCCAAAGAGATCACCTATCCTATCCAGGTAGCCAACCTACTAAAAGCAATAATCCTACTGAGTTTTTTATTTGAAATACAATCTGTCTATCCATTTCTGTGCATGTATGGTTGTGCACATTCATATGACTGTGTGGGAGAGGATGCTGAAGAAATTCAGATAGTTCAAAGGAGCATTTAAGGCCCTATGATTGCACTTGTGAATTACTCTCATGCAACATGGTAACATGCAGACAAATGTTTACTTTACATGGAAATTTCTGTTATCACCTATGTGCATGAATAGCTTGAAAGCAAAATACTGAGTGGTAAAATACAGTGCATTCTGTGTTGCATCTACTAATAGAGAGTTACTTGGATGTAAGTAAAAGTACTTTTTAATTTTTGGTTTGTTTGGGGTTTTTTGTTTGTTTGTTTGAGGTTTTTTTTTTCTAAACTTCAAAGGATCTCTCTTGTGTTAAGTAGACTCAGGGCAAGAAACTGCATCTAGAGATGTAAGCCAGGCAGGTTACTACCAAAGTTAAACTTTTTGCTAAATTATATGAAATGCACATTGCGTAAAAGTTGACTCCCAGAACTCTGGAAATTAGTAAACTTTTTCTGGTTTTCCTTGTAAACTGAATTACTGAATAAGTATCTTCTGGCTCTGTATTTCTTATTCTGACTTAAAGAAAAAAAGTATTAATGAACTAATGACCAGTGACCAAAGCATACTCTTATTCTTTGACATTGTATAAATACAATTAAAATTAATTTGAACTGTAAATGCAAATAAGCAGTTTCACCTGACCTTTCTGTCTAGAAAATCAGGAGCAATTCATATAATGACAAACATTTTTACAAAAAACTCCAAATGCTTTAGCAAGCCAATATAAGCTGACAAATATTGATGGGGCACTGTGGAGTTCAGAGGCTGTGGTTAGTCAGGATTTTTTTGGAGACAATTATGCCTCTGTATATATTGATAGTAGCTCATCTGTATGTTCTATTTAAGGGACAGATTTATTCAGCCATGGACATCAAACTGTAATGGAGATATTTCTAGGAAATTAATCAATCCAAATGCTTGTGCCAACTAAACAGAAGCACTAATTTGTCAGAGAGTATAAGAAATTACTTGTGTCTGTGTTGTGAGAGTATAAGAAATTACTCATGTCTGTGTTGTGAGGGTTTTTTTAAAATAATATTCTGAGGCTGATAGATATTGACTTGTTTTAGGGGACCTGAATTTGCTAAGAACTTTAAATATCAAATTACTCTTTTCTTCATCTTGCTAGGCTTACTTGTCTCTTAGGTTCTGTCAACTCTTATTTCTCTAAGTACATTGATAATTATTCTAGATGAGTTGTGGAGGTGAAAAGAAAATCAATAAACAGCACACTCATTTTTGTATTTTAAAGTATAAAAATTATATCTATCATTTTAGCTTTTCCAGATTGTTGAACATTAAAAATAAGATGAAACCCAAAAAAGTATGAGATAGTCTTGTCCCTTACTAGAGGTTTCAAAGTTTGTGATGGTACGGGCAGTAAATGAGACTATGCTTTAGAAATCATCTGATAAACAGGTTTGTAACTGGATTGATTACTTTACGATGTGTGTTCTTGGAAAGCAATATGGAGAGAATTCACATTCTGTTTGCATTGAAATCAAAATCATGTTACCTTCAGAGGCATTAGAATACCACTCAATGTTTTTTAAAATTTCACTATACAGTGTATTTTTTTTTTTTGCTGTGTAATTTAGAAGCTGAAATAACTTCATTAGTTTATCAGATTGCTATTGATCAGTAGATACATGGTATCACTCTTCCAATTTGAAATTAAACTATTCACACATACTGCTTTCTGACAGACGTCTGCAATTTACCTGGCTGTGGAGTGCTCTATTCAGCTTTTGTAGTTTACCAAGAGAAATGTCTGCTCAGCAGCATGTCATTGTTTTATTTATTTATCTAGATATTTATTTTATTAAACTTAATGAAACTCATTCAAAAAATGTCAGCTCTGTCTTCTGGTTCTTTGAGGAAAGAGGTACAAGGATAATGCTTCTTTCAATTCTAGATGTAGTTACACACCAGTGGAACTGCTTTGTGAAGCTGGTTGGCAGTTGACCAAATGCTGATTCCACATACTAGAATGTTAAAGATAATATCTTTTAAAAGCAAAACCTTTAACTCAACCTTGGGTGCTCTTTGGAGGAAGGTAGGGGCATATTTAAAATAAATGTTTAAAGTATGCTAACCATTAATAGCTGCTGGCTGACAAGTCTGGTTTCCACTATTGACTTGGTTTTGGTGTAGCTAATATCCAAGGGGTATCTCTGAAACATAAGTAAGAGGTTTAAATAGGTTTCTCCAGTGAGGCAAAGGTGCTGTGGGGTATGCATCTCCTTCTCTCACTTTTGGGTGAAAGAGGTGACCCAAAGCCTTGAGGCTAGAATCATAGAATCAACTGGGTTGGAAAAGACCTCCGAGATCATCAAGTCCAATCCTTGATCCACTACCACCGTGGTTACTAGACCATGGCACTAAGTGCCACATCCAATCTTATCTTAAAAACCTCCAGGGATGGAGAATCCACCACCTCCCTGGGCAGCTGTCATGGTGTGAGAGCCCCAAAAATCCAATTCCCTACTCTAAGCCCCCTCCCACATCTCAACCCAGTGTGAGATGGTTTTTTCCAGACACCACACGAGACTCAAAATGGGGGAAAGGGAATATATTACAATGACTGTACAAATAAATACTACAATACATTACATACAATCTTAACTATTTCTACCATGACAGAGTAGTATTTACAATGGATCAAATCTCTTCTCCCCTCCAAATAGAAGTCCAGGAGGGAAGAAGGAAAGATCCTTTTCTACTCTCAGAGCAGCAATGTCTCTAAGGCAGTAGGTTCTCTTCTTCTCATGCAGCAGTATCTGTATCTGGATCTCTGCCAGTACACACGAGGGGGTATCCAAGCCCCTCGGCCTGTCATCTTCAAGCGAGGGTCTTCTCTTCCGTGGACTGCGTAGGAGGGACAAAACTCGCTTCACCACGGTCATATCATGGAGTGTAAGACCCCCATGAAGGTCCCTTCCTCAGGGGATTCACCCCTGAGTCAGAACATCTCGGGCGGCTTTCAGTTGAAGGCCTTTGCCTCAAGAGTTCTACCAGAGCTCCTGTGCTCTGTCTCAGGCTGCTAGCTTAGCTTAGCAGCAGCGGCGAGGGGGGGCCAAGGTCACCCCCTCTGCATTCCTTTAATCGTCCCGGTCCAGCTTTCCAGGACGCTTTGAGCTTCTCAGCTCTTCTCTGCAGTGCATGTTGCACTTCACCCTTCCCTTCCAGGAGGTGAGGGGTCTCCAAGGAGTTTGGGGGTTTTTGGTTTCAGTTCTTACCCCAAAAACTCTGCCTGTAGAGGTTAGGTTTACTCTCTCTGCTGCTCTCTCTCTCTCTCTCCTTCCAGGAGTTCTCTCTGTGTTGCTGCCTGCCTGTTGTTGCTGCTTCTTCAGTTATCTCTTGGCTCTCAGCCACAATCTTTGGATGCTGCTGCTGCTCTCTCTGCTCACTCACAGTGGAGAAAACTTCTTTAGCTTTCAGCCACAGGTACTTAGCCCAGTCTAACACTGTTCCAAGACTCTGTAGCCCCCCCCAGTGGGGCTGCTGCTGGTTCTCCTTGTGGCTCCTACAACATGCCTACCTCTTCTACAACAACTACAATTACCTTCTCTTCCGTTCTGCTTGTGATATGTTTATATTTTGCAGAAGTGCTCATTGGGTAAAACCTCAAAACTTCAAGGGTCACCACCCCCTGGGGTTTTATCATTTTATAACTGCAGGGGGAAAAACTGCCACATCCAGTCTCATCTTAAAAACCTCCAGGGACGGAGAATCCACCACCTCCCTGGGCAGCCCATTCCAATGTCTGGTTATTCTCTCTGTAAAATATTTTTTCCTAATATTCAACCTAAACCTCCCCTGGCACAGCTTAAGACCATATCTTATGGTCTGATAGCTGCCTAGGAGAAGAGACCAACCCCCACCTGGCTACAACCTCCTGTCAGGTAGTTGTAGAGAGTGATGAGGTTTCTCCTGAGCCTCCTCTTCTCCAGGTTAAACAAACCCAGTTCCCTCAGCCTCTCCCCATAGGACTTGTTCTTGAGTCCCTTCACCAGCCTTGTTGCTCTTCTCTGGACCTACTTCAGCACCTCAATATCCTTCCTGAACTGAGAGGCCCAGAACTGGACACACCAGTGTGGCCTCACCAGCGCTGAGTACAGGGGAAGAATCACTTCCCTGGACCTGTTGGCCACACTGTTCCTGATCCAGGCCAGGATGCCATTGGCCTTCTTGGCCATCTGGGCACACTGCTGGCTCATGTTCAGCTTCCTGTCAATCCAAACTCCCAGGTCATTTTCTTCCTGGCTTCTCTCCAGCCACTCTGTGCCCAGCCTGTAGCGCTGCAGGGGGTTGTTGTGGCCAAAGTGCAGGACCCGGCACTTGGCCTTGTTGAACCTCATCCCGTTGGAATCAGACCAACTCTCCAGCTTGTCCAAGTCCTTCTGAAGAGCCCTCCTGGCACTGTGAAAGCTCATTGTCAGGGGAAGAAATATTTGTATAATCATCATTTTACTGCAACAAGGAATCTATGGGATAATCAATTTTAGTAACAATGCTAAAATGCTAACAATTTAAAAATATTGATGTAATAATATTATTCTAAATACTGTAGAGCCTGACAGCATTGTACAATTACCAGTTAATAGAAAGGGCAAAACAAGAGTATCCATTTAAATATATTAAGGAAGATCACAGGATCATAGAATCATCATTGGGTTGGAAGGCACCTTTAGACACCATCTAGTCCCACCCCCCCGTCATGAGCAGGGACATCTTCAACTAGATCAGGTTGCTCAGAGCCCATCCACCCTGACCTTGAATGTTTCCAGGGATTGGGCATCCACCACCTCTCTTGGAAACCTGCTCCAGTGTTTCACCACCATCACTGTAAAAAAATATCTTCCTTATATCTAATCTTAATGAACCTTCCTTCAGTTTAAAACCTTTACCCCTTGTTCTATTGCAACATACCCTGCTAAAAAGTTTGTCCTGATCTTTCTTATACGTTTAGATATTGGAAAGCTGCTGTAAAATCTCCCTGGGACCTTCTCTTCTCTGAGCTGAACAACCCCAGCTCTCAGCCTGTCTTCACAGGAGAGGTGCTCCAGCCCTCTGATAATTTTTGTGAACTCCTCTGAACCCACTTGAACGGATTCATGTCTTTCCTGTGCTGATGGGTCCACAATAGATGTTTTTACTAGCATTATCAGATTTTGTTGATATATACTCACTAGATTGCCATTTGTTATGCTTCCTTGTGAGGATGTGACAGTGGGACCTTCCCCATTTGGGTTATTCATTTTGTAGGTTTCAAATGAGCAGTGTCAAGCATACTCGCTTCTTTGCATTAGCTGAGTCTTGAGTTTTCAGAAGGATTAATATGCACTCTTTCAACTTTCACGCCTTTGTGCTGTCCCAAGACTCATAAAGCAAGAGGGATTGATAGGTTCAGCATTTTACTCATGTAACAGAGAAATCATTTAGAAGAGTGATTTATGGTTTTGCAGTGATATGGTTCATAAAGGATAATGTCTTTCTACTTAGAATTCACGTTCCATTACATAGGAAAGGCTTTGGCATTTGAAGGAAAAGTCAGCTGTGGTATCATCAATTTATAACAGGCTGTTTGAATATGAAATAGAGGGAAACACCCCATCAAACATTTTATTTCTGGGAATGTTAGCTTCCCGGGTAGTTAATTAGTCATGGAGGATGTCATTTGACAATTAGCCATAGATTAGCCATAGATTTGTGATTGTGATGAAGAATGGTTGGAAAAGAAAATGAGAGAGACAGTAACCTATACAGCATTTCTTTATGTGTAGAAGAGGTAATTTATTCAAGGACAAGCCTTTAATTCTTCTGTCTTCGACATGTTAAGATGACACAAAATGAGAAGGTTGAGACAGGCTTACCTAGTTTATTCCCACTTCAATATTCAGCAGCAATAATGAGATTAGAATATATTTTCTTGTTATCAGCTGACCTGGTACTTTTCAATACACACTAGAAGGAAAGCTATTATAGTGGTCTCCAGATATTTGAGTCTATTCCCATCCCCCTTTGATCTTCCACATGTTTTTATTGCTAGTTCAGATTTAAATCAGAACTCCATTCTTTGCTCTTAGTTTAAAACCGGACGAACCAGATCCTAACCATCAGCTTAACTGTTTGTTGATTTTGGGAGCTACTCTGCCTGTGGCTGCTGCTTCTTGCCTGGTGATCACAGGGAGCAAGCACCTGCTGATGCAGCAATAACACAACCCATGCTCTCTGGGGAAAAATATCTTTTTTTTTTAAAGTTCACAAACATATCTTGAAAAACATATTTTTGTTACTGCACTTGCATAGGTTGTAGAAGAAAGAGGAGATATCATCAGGCAGGAAATTGGCTGAAATGACAGCAAAGAGGAATTTGTAACTTTTTAATTAAATATGTCAGTTCTTCATACCCTGTGTGCAGAAGTAGAATAACAGGCTTAGGGGACACACCTAAAGTGTTATGAAGGGTAGCTGGGACCAGTCCCTGCATTAAGTGACTGAACAAGACAACGTCTCAGTTGCTAAGTGCAAGGAGAAATCAGAATAAAACTTACTTCATATCAAAGAGAAGATTGACTCTGCCTCCTTTATCCTTCTTCCCTTAATTATTAACAACTCTGAGTGCTGGCAGAATGAAATGTGAGACTGATATTCTGGCTATTTATTGCATCATAAGGAAAAGGTTTGTCAAAGATCCAGCATAAACTTCTGTTCATTCTTAATTTGTCCCTATAAATTTTAGGGAAAATGTTTCTAATGGGACTGTATGCAAATATCAAAATCTGGGAGAAAGAAACAGAAAGAAAATAAGAACTTTGGCATAGTCTTTTAAGGAGGGGTATGAAGTTAAGACAAAAGCTGTTTGACTCGATGAGGTTCAAATTGGACTTGCTCAGTATAATTGATTCTCATTCCTTCTTTGAAAGAAACGTCATTTTTACTCTTTGGATCACTTTCCCCAGATGCTTTCATACGTGGGCCTTTAGCTAACCCTACATTTGTGTGGGATGCTCTCTTTCTCTGAAGTCCTTAATGAAAACATCAAATTAAATAGGACCTTAATAATGACCTTGTTGGTATTCTGCAGTGATTGTGTACATAATAAACCTTCAAATCTAGACTGCTTCATAATTATTCATTATAATTCATAACTGCATCCATCAAAGACTGTCACTAATGTTTCTTGGGGGTTTTATGTAGGTTTTGTTCACAGGGAATATGGAAGAGTAAGAAAACTGCAAAACGAGAAAAAAAGTAGTTGACTATGAATTATTTTAGTTTTGTTTGCTGCTACTACTTTTTTTCTAAGCAAAGAAGATAAATTCTGAGAAAGAAGAGTGTTGCAGTTCTACCTCTTTCAAGCATTGCTTACATAGCTGCATTTTTTGGTCTTTCTCCCTTTTACCTCTTTTTACCTGTCCCCTCAACCAGCAGTAAGTGCTGTCATATACCTGTCTCCTGTTATTGGTGACATGAGAAGAACAGCAAATGTCTTTATGTGGCAGGAGTCTTGCAGCTATAGCAAACCACATGCTTTATCTTTGCATTAGTAACTGCAATTGTATTCTGTACTCTGCAAAGTGACTTAGTGCTTTCAGTCACTTTCAGATTTGCCTCCAACCTGTGGTATCTGAGTTTTGGAGTCTCTCAGGCCTTGTCTGTGCTACTAAGGGACAACGACACCTGTTAATTTCCTTGAAAGTAGTAATAGCTGTGAAATGATCTAAATGTGTAAAATTTGCAGCAACAAGACCAAATTTATAATTTGCTTTGGGATGAAAATGTCGATGCTTAGTTAGGATCCCTGGGATGCAAAGGTCAGAGGAGATGAAGGCTCTGGGAGATGAAGGTGGTGATCTGCCACTGGTGTGCCTGTGAGCTGGAAAACCAAATCTCCTTTGAGAACCAATTGTAATTAACACTCAGTTTTCTGGGTAATGGAGGATTTTGGTGCCCAAGAGAAAAGCACAGATAATACAAACCAATGTAAATGAAGTTAAGAAATGCGAGATCTGTGCAAAGCTCGTGCAGTCCACTGCCATGTACATAAAATGTTACTGCTTTCAGTCCTGAGATGCTTTGTGTTAACTGTAGCCTGAATCACTGAGAATGTCTAGTTCCAGAGATAAAAGCATGGGCAGATTTTCACTGCACCAAGGTGAATCTAAGAAACATTCTATGATTTTTCAAACACGTGATATGATGGCATTACTTGATGCCAGAAAAAAATACCTGAAGTGTCCAGACTCCTCCAATCCCATATGGACTGAAGAAGAGGACACATCTGCGGAAACATAAATAGGTAGTAGTAGCCTTGTATCTTCTGAACGAAAGAGAAAGTCAATTAAATTTCATTGTGTCCATGCCCCGATAATTGAAAGTGGGATCTTGTCCAGGGGACTAAAGGAATTTAAACCACTAGAAAACTCCAGTTCCACACTTTAGGACACTTTTTGAGTCTTAAACTCATGAGCAAAATGTCTGTGCATGAAAATTAACAACAAAGTGCTCAGCAAAATTCAAAGGAAACCTCTTGGTCTTTCTTCTACAAAAAAGATGCTGAACAATGTGGTAATTTCAGTTGTGTTCCAAGCAGAGAATTCATTTACAAGTACCTTCTTTTAGATTCTCTTGTGTTATGGATTACTGAGCTGAAGTCTTGAATCACAAAATTGATCACACATTAATTACTTCTGCGAAGCGTATTACACACAGTTCCTGATTAAATCACGTAGCCTTAAGACAAGACATACTTATGCATCTGGTGAGAAAGCCTAGAGAAAATAGTTTTCAATCAATAGAAAATTTTCTGAATTCATAAATAATTGGTAGAAAAACCTGGAATTTGTTTTTGTAATTTAAAATATATCTAAGATATAAACACAACTAACCTTTTGGTGTGTGCTTAGCTTAAGGATATTTTACTAAAAAAGTTATTTTTAGCCTCTCTTATTTTTCTCCCATGCAATTATTCTTTAGAAACTTTACTTATTAGAGGAAATATACAGCTCATAACATAATGTTCCTAACACCCAGTCAGTGGAACTTCACAATAGTGCCCCAGATGGATAGTGCCATACTAATCCTTTTCTATTTATATGGAGACCTCAAAATACAACCTACCTCTTTTAACTTAAATTTTATTCTTACTACTAAATGTTTAAAGATTAGCATCTCCAAAAAATTAGCTATTACATTTTTCAGCATATGTCTTAATATAATCTTTGCTGACATAAATTTGCATAAAGGATGTTACCTCAGCAGAGGGCAAAAATCAGATGGTAAAAGAGTTCTGGCTGTATTTTCAGGAATTTTGAATCTGGCATGCAGTTTTATCTGAAAAACACTGTGACAGAGGGGAAGAAATTCAGAATATAAAAATATTTTTTGTCATTCTTCACCAAATGAAATTTTTAACCTTCTCATTTTGAAACTTAGTTTGGTACTGTTTTAAAAATAGCACATTCAATTAAATGTTTAGGGAAGTATTCTTTTTTTTCATCATTCTGAAATAATTGAGAATGAACAGGCACTTTGGTTTGATGTGAAATAAAATGTAGTCATCAATAGTATTCATTATTGATGAATAATGACCACTCTTGTTGTACAAGTAATTGATATTTTCAGAAAGCTTCTGGCTTAGTTGTTAGGTAAACAAGAGAGGTAAATTCAGAGACGGTGGTAACTTCCTTTGCTACCTATTCTTATAATTTCTTTGAATAACTCCTCCAGATTTACTGAGTTTTGTTTAGAAGGTTACTAACATAGAGGAATTATGACAGATGCATTTATGTCTCTCATTTACTAGATGTTATCATGGATCTGTATAAGTACTTCATTGCTGTATGCCATTTACAGGGTCTACCCTGGATATAATGATATTCATCTTAGCTGCTGTATCTACGAATTTAGTTTTGTAGAGCTTACAAAGCTGTCATCATAGATAAGTTATTTATCTTTAGATACAAATATATAGAAAGCATGTTTTCTGTGGTTCTTCCACAGATTATTTTGAATACTTCATATTTAGAACACAGCCTATCTCATTTCAGCTATTGGTTCTCTATTTTTCAGGTGCAAACGAAAGTTTTAGAATCTCCTAGGATTCATGGGCTCATTTATGTACACAGTTCACTGCTGCACCCATTCTCATACTTTCATTTATAATGCAATAAAGCGAGTCATTGTCACTGAAAATGCACTGATAGAGTAGTAATGAATCACTAATTCTGCAGTTTTCATGCTATTTAACTATATGTAACTAAGCAGTGCAGAGAGTTGGGGGTGGAGTAGATTCTGGCACATATTCAGGAAAATGCATTTCCTTTTTCAAAGTGAAATGTTGGATGGCTTCACTTGTATTATTGGTGAGAGGATCCGCCTAGTTGATGGGAGCACTGTAAGCCCTGCACCATCAGGGGAAGAGCTGGGGTGTGGAGGAAGTTGGTTTGGAGATTTGTCAATGCCTCTATCTAAATACCCTATGAAAGAATTGACATTACTTGATGAAGAAACAATGGTAACACTTTGCATTTTCTGCCAAATATATCAAAACGCTTGCAAATACCATTAGACTCACAAGTGTTCACTAATAAGAATAAATAGAATTTAATAAATGTGGAACATGCAATGAAAGAAGTAATCCTATTTTCTATTTTTCTCTCTCTTTCTGGAATTCTCAATAAAGTCATGATAGCATTTTTAGAGAGATTTTTACAGAGTATATGGTTCAGGAGAGGCTTGAGTAATGTTACATAGGAAGTCTACTATAAAACTGGGGACAGAACTCAGATTCCCTGTTTTGTGGGTCTGTTGTAGTAAAACAATTCCCTCTTCTTCATGCAATGAATTATTTGGTCCTTTATTTCATTATTTTTGACAAAGAGTAAGTCTGTTACAATTCACAAACATCTCTCTAAAGTGCAGGACTTAATCATAACTATGAAATTGTTACACCTAGACCATTGTCTAGCTCCTCCTTAGGTGGCCTCTGTCCAGGGTCTTGTAAGACCATTTTATGTAAAACGTTGTTTTCCCTGTGCATACCCCTAGGATGTGGTTATCTCAGGTACTGACGTATCCCTTTTCCTGTGATCAATGTTGCCACAGCAGTGCTCCCCTAGAATTCCATGGGAATGGCCGTGCTGCCAGCACCCTCTCTGGTCGGAGGTGGTTACACTTGCAACTTGCAGGGCTGCATTACCCTGAAGTACGCCCTTCTGTAACCCAGAAGTGGGTCTCTGCTGGGAAATGGTAACAGCTTGCAGACAGCTTCACTGCTTCAGCTGGGGCTAGATTTTTTGAATGAATAGTGTGGCATCGTATGAATGATTAGTGTGGTTCTCATCATTCTTGGGTGATTCATTCCCTCACACACAGCTGGGGACTTGGACTGTCCAGCAGCTCCTGCCCTGGGACAGTCTGCTGCTGTCAGCGTTACAAACCGCCAATGTGATCATCCACTCTCATAAGTCACAGCCAGTGAAAGAGCCATAATTGCCCATTTTTTCATTTAGGCCTGTCATTCTCGTCTCAGAGGAATCGATGGGACAGAGAGCATCTGACAGCTGCTTACAAGTCATGTCCTTTGGGGGGCAGTTCTAAGGCTGATTCTGTGTAATACAGCCTTAATGAACTGAATGATGAGGCAGAGATAGGACATTTGCTGTGCTCTCAGCAAATGACAGCAGGCAGAGCTGCTCTTCAGAATGATATTTGTGGGCTGGAGAAATGCAGGTACCGCAAGAAGTCGAACATTACCAGGTGTGGAGTCCTGCATGTGGGATGGAATAATGCCATCCACCAATACAGTTTGGGGCTGACTAGCTGGAATACAGCTTTAGAGGAAAGGCCCTAGGAATTGTGTTGAACAACAAATTGACCATCAGCCAGCCAGTGTCTTTACACTGAATAAGGCCGTTTGCATGTGGGCTGTATTAGCATGCCTGTAGCCAGCAAACCAAGTGAAGAATTGATTGTGTAATCAATTCTGTAGTACTGCATCCATTTTGGGCTCACCAGTGAGATGCTCAAGGGGTTGGAGCACAAGATATATGAGGAAAAGCTGAGAGGACTGGGCTTGAACAAATCCAGCTGTGAGCTGAAAGCTCTGAGAAGAAAATACCGAGAAGGAGCTCTTAATGCTATCTGGAGCAGATGTCTTGCAGAGAAGATGGAGTGAGACTCCTCTTGAAGACACACGGGTTTTGAGATGAGAGGCATGCGTTGGTAGATGAGAATTTTCTTCTAGATGTGAGGAGTGTAAGATATGATTCTATGTAAGATATGATTCTATGTGAGAAAAATGGTTATTTATTTTTAATCATGAGGGTGGTCAAACGCTGGAACAAGTTGCCCAAAACAGCTGTGGAATCTCCATTTTTTCAGAGATTGATTCAGCTAGGCAAGAACATGAACAACCTGCTTTAAGTGGACTTATTTTAAGCAGAAAGTTGAACTAGATGACTTCAGGAGGTCCCTTCCAGTCTGAATCATTCTGTGATTCTTTCTAACCACTGTGCCCTTACAAGTTTTGCAATGGAATGTTAGAAGCTGCTTATCCTGTAAGTTTTTGATTTGAACCTTAAAAATGAGTATTATATGGTAACTGAGCAATTATGACCATAGAGTACAGCTCTATTGTCTGTAAGTCTGTCAGACCTTCTATGGTTATTTTAAGTTGCAGTCCATTGGAAAAAAAAAATAATCAAATTATTGATTCTATTGTAGAGCTGACTGACAACAGGTGACACCAATCCCATTTGCTTTCCTCCCTCCCTGATGTAATTTGGACTGTATCAGTCTTCATTACAGGAGCTCCTATTTTTACAGTTATGATGAGTTTCCTGCAAGGTTTCTCACGCTGGTTTGATTCTGTCCTGTTGAACTGATGAAATGACCTCAGTGCCCCAAAGCACATCATTCTTCTGTTCACATCAGTGGATTTTCTTCCTGTCTCCACCCATTTATGGTTTTTACTGCTGCCTTTTGTAAATGACTGGCTTTGTGGTACTTATTCCAGGATACTGCAGCTTCCCAGCTTCATTTGTTATTTGTATTCAATTTACATAAAGCAGACTACACTTCAAATCTTACAGTTTGACAGTTGTACCTGCCACTTCCTAGTTATTTGATTATGAATCACATATATTGAAAATAAATCATTGCACATTTAGGTTTCTTCATTGTTTCAAAGATGTTTGATCTGTGTTATCACAGCAGACACAGCTCTGCCTTTACGAGACAGGAAGCAAGAAGCATTAAACAAATGAGAGGGACAAAAGTAGCAGCTTCACTGAGATAGCATGGCACTTTGCAGCAGAAACTACAAGATGGACTAACAGTCTCAGTATATTCATCAAATAGCTGATAGGTTTATGTCCCAAAGAGCACCACTTTTACACTGTAGCCCAACTCCCCAGAGCATCACACATGTCTGCAATGACTGGTGCAATACATTCACGTGTAACTGACTCCAAACAGAAAACCTCTCTGTGAAAACATATTCCAACTGCGCTCATGCAAGAGAGAATGAGAGGCTGAAAGCAATCAGAAAGTAAAATCTTTTCACAATTTATTTCTGACTTCCCTGTAGCTGACAAAATTCAGATTTCTTCTTGAGCTATATTTAATATTGTCATGGTAAAATAAAACCAGGGTGAAGTTTAGTTAGGTGTTCTTGGACTATTGCTGTGGGTTGTCTAGGCTGGGAGAATGATGTTTTACACTGTTGTTGGTAAATCGTGCATTGATGTGTAAGAACATGATAGCTTGGGGGTAGATAACCTTAGGATTGGCTAGAAGAAAATAGCACTAGAGCTAAAGTCATACTTAATATGGTGACATACTTTTTAAGTACAACTTATATTTTCACCGAATAAGGGCAGAAAATGAAAGTAGACCTGCAAATCTGTTCAGTGTAGAAATGCAGCACAGCCCCAGAAGTGTGTATAGGATTAGAAGGGTGTGTCCTTTCTTTGTTTTATTATGAAAATCAGACAATACACTCTGTAATTCAATCTAATCAGATTTTCACAATCAGGTGCTGGCATAGAACTATAGCAAATATTTCCTGAATCCTTAGCCAACCGCATTTACAGCAACTAGGAAAAAATATGACATGTAACCCCTTCATTGCCTGTGTTATGTCATGTAAGAAGGAGCAGTCCTATGCACTCCCTTTGATCAGATGGGCCATAGTTACTGCCCATGGCACAAAAGGAATTGTTGCTTATACTTTTTGCTTCTCTGTCAAGGTTACTGCACAGCCTCCCAGGAGCACTAAGCAGAACACAGTCTGGTGAAATCCACCTTAGGTCACTGACAGAGCCCTTTGAATGTTCTTTTTAAGGTTCTTTGATAATGGATCTTCCTCTGGGAGCCATAAGGATGTTTATTAGGCATTTACAGATACCTGACCTGTCTAATTGTCAGATGCAAATCTGTCTTCTAAATTGCAAATAAAGCAAGGCTTTTAGCAAGTGTATTTAAAAATTAACTGAGGATTCATTTCTACCAGCTTTCTACAACTGGTAGAAATATCAGCCAATAATGTAATACCACAGCTTTGAGAACAGGCTGTTAAAATGCCATGGTATGGACAGAGTCAAACTAATTAATAAATGAACATAAACACTTGCATTGTAGAAAGTTCTAATAACGTTAAAAAAATCCTCTCAAAATGAATCTATGAGGTAGAACAGCATTGACTGATTCACCTTTTAAGTGCCTAAAGACAATATTCAGGAACACAAAGAAAATTCATGTTTCAGAGAATGACAGACATTACAGTATCTGTGCAAGGAATGATCAGAAGAGCAAAATGGTCCCTGTGCCAGAGCCTTTAAACAGTAGAGGTCAAAATTTTTCATGACTGTGCAATGAAAAAATCCATTTCAGAAATCAAATTCTGGATGTAGCTATGTATGCATGCTGTATTAAAAGGAAGGTCTTTACTACCCCCAAATCACTCAGAAATATAAATTCACTACAATTCCCTAGTACTGCTTTTCTATTCCTGAGAGATTCACAGTCCCAGCTGCTTCCCTCAACACTTCTTTGATGACGGGAGCCAGTTAAAGGGGAGAAACAATATTCATGACCCTCTGCAATTAAAAAGATCTCAGATTTCTGACATTAAATCTAAAATTCTTGCAGCAAAGTGTGTGTGGGTGTGCAGCCTAGAGATTAAATGAAATAATTCTTGCCAGCTTCTGTTGAGCAAATTAAAGTAATAAATACATTTAATTAAATGAATATGTTCAAAGATATTAACTTCTTGCAGAAACTGTATAAACAAAAGCAAGTTAAATTCATTATTGGATATACTTCTATATTTTCTTGTTATCCTCTATAAAGAGCTAGTAAGAATAAGGACCAAGAAAATATTTAGGAAAATATTTCCAGTCCTTGACTGATGGGAAAAAATTCTCCATTAACTTCAAGAGCATTTAATCGGAAAGCAATTTATGCCTTTTTTATCCTCAGTTGTACTTTTTCTCAATTTTCAGTTTCAGAATGTCCTTTGTGGACATTTAGCCATGGTACTAAAACAGTGGGAGACTGCTGCTTAGATGCAGCTTGAACTGGTGGTTGAGGACATTGTTTCACACTTGAGAACACTCTTTATATAACTGTGCCTCTCTGCCTCTGGCAAGGTAGAGCCACAAGGAATAAAACTGTTCACATACTGCAAGTGGCTTTTATTCTCTTAAATCTCCAGATGTGATGGTTTAATAAGATACCTGAATTTAGGGTAGATTTAGCAAGTTGGAAGCGGATGAAAGTTGCATTGGAATAGGTATAATTTAGGTGTAGTATCCTGAAGCTCTTAGACAGGCAAGGTAAGAGTTCTTTGATTCAAAAATCAAAGAGCACTCCTTGCAAGACCATCATGTATGAACAGTAGTTCGAGTGAAAGAGGCTACCTTCTAGGTAAGATGTAGTGATCTTGTTCTGAAATCCCATGTTGTTTGCAAGGTCTGGCAGCTATTACCGGTATGAATTTCCCACTGTTTCATTTTCACTTCCTTTCTGTTAGGGTCTTTAGGTTTCACACGTATGATCTTTCCATCTTTAATTCTTTGCGCCCTTTTTCTCCTTCATCCATTTATTACTAAAATGTTCCTTATTATTTAATTACATTCACATTAATAATTTCAATTGAAAACTTCTCATGATGTGTCTTAATTTTCTTGTTCTGGAAGACAATCAAGGATTTTGCCTCCCAGTTATTAAGACTAAGTACAAAACAGTTCTAATCAGAAGGATCTAAAAGTTCTTCTGAAATTGGGGCTACACAGACATATTGACTCCTTGCTTTTATGAGAATGAATTAAATTTCAAAATCTGGAAGAGTCTGTAGTGCGCAGGTATGACTGGGGAAAGAGTCTACATGTATGAACCTAAATGGGGCCACCCATACCACATTGCTCACAAGTCAGGTCCCAGTCAAGATTTTCTTGGGCTGGTTTGGGGGGTTTTTTGGAGGTGTGTATTTTTGTTTGGATGATTGTTTCATTTTTGTGGGGTTTTCTTTGCTTGTTTGTTTTAAATAAATGTTTGTCTTTCAGGTTTGCTGGCTTGGTTTTCCAAGATATCCTTCTGATGTCCCTCTAAGGCACCAAGGCAGCTATGAGTAACTCAGGTGGGCTGGATCAGGATGATGCTATGGTTTGTAAGTATTTTCAGTGATCTGGCTGTGCCTGTGATAGAGTTTATTAGTGGAGATCAAGCAGATAATTTTTGGCCATATTTTAGTTTAGAAAGCTGAAGGGAACTAATTTTCTTCTGAAAATTGCATTCACTCTGCTTTGGAGATAGAAGGTTTTAAAACAATAGATGAAGTCCAGGTGATTTTTTTATTTAGCATAGTCAGAACTGTATGTGCTACCAACCAGGTAAGGAGAACTATCCTTGTTGCTGTGTCACTCACATATCACTGTTATGGATATACTCAGCCCTAGAAGAAAAAATCAGATCAATTCGCATAGATATGCATCCTGGAAAGAAAATTAGGTAACTTACTACTTAATTTATTACAATTGTACAATAAATTGTTATGCATCTAGAATAAAAGTGTTCCGGTTTATTTTACTTTTGATTGGATTACAGAAATAATATTATTTGTGCTTCTATTTCATTCTGCAAACTAAAAAAAAAATAAAAAAAAATGGAGAGAATGTTGGATAAATTCAGACATACCTGTCTGAGATTGAACTGAAATGTAAGTGGGAAAAACTGGTAGTCTAAGAGAAGCAATCTAAAGAGATGGTGAATTGCATCCTTCCTTAGCAGGCTTATGTACATATTGACAAACAGAAATGTGCTAAAGATATCTGTTTGGAATCCCATTTGTTTATGACACAGAGCAAAAGAAATGATGGTTGTGATCAGGCCTCCTACATATGGAGAGTTTGTTCTCTTTTTTCATTTTACAGTTGTCCCCTATACCTTCTCAAGAGTGTTACAGAAGTGCACAGAGTATAAATTTTCTACCTGGAAATCTATTGGAATGTGAAAAAAGGGTGATTCAAATTTCTGGATTTCCTCATGTGGATATATACAACTACATAATTCTGTTGATCCTCAGCATGTATTTTCACTGTTCCCAATGCAAACTATACTGAAGAGGTGTTAACATTATTAATGTTGATGTTATCAGTACTACTCCATACACCACTGCAAAGCCATGTATATTTTTGCTTCTGTGCAGCATCCCCTTCTTCCCTTTTCCTCACTCGATTGCTGCTGAAGCAGCAGTATGGAGGAGGGAGTTGTGGGGCTGTATGACCCTTTGTCTCCTCTCCTATACCTTCCTAAGAAAACCCTGCATCAGGGTGGAGCAGAAGTACAGCACATATGGGGCTATTGGGAGGCTGCAAATCCCACAGTGGGACTGGGCAATGGAAAGGATTGTGCAGGGTAAGAGGTCCCAAAACCTTGAGCAATAAAGGAGATATTTTATAGCTCTTTTAATCCTCCCTAATAGGGGCAGAATGTGAAGGGCAGGTTGGAAGAAAAGAGGAAGAAAGGTGAAAGACCTATGTTTCCTCAAACATCAGCCGTGAAAAGGTACGTAAGGTATCGTTATACTTTTTTGTTATCAGTATTATGAGAAATACAGATGGTTTTGCCCATTAATACATCTTAGTTACAGACTAGATGTTTAGTTTTGATGCACACTGTGTATATGTGTTGTGTATACTTCTGCATATAAGAATATCAAATTCATTACTGGTTTCAATCCTGCTTGCAGTCTTCAAAATTTTATAACTTTGTTTTGAGCAGACTGAAATGATGACTACATTGTGAATAGCAACTTCCCAAACACTGCCGGTCTCTCACAGCTCAGTTCAATCAGTTCCATTAAATTTTTGTCAAGAAAACCAGTCTGATGCTAATCTAAATGAATATGACATGTATATAAAAATGTGATACAAACATTAGTATATAATGGTAGCTTTAGAAATGTGGAATATTTTAGATACAGCTTTAGAGATTTAAGTTCTTTTTCCATAGGAAGTTCGAAACCTACAAAAGAGAAAGACTAGTCCAATCTAACTTGAATGCCTTTCATTCTTAAAAGCAGCTGCCAAGGAACTCCCGACAGGGACTTTAGCTTTACAAGATTTATGGAGCTGGGCTCTTTCTTCATACAGTGAAGTGGCCGGATATGAAGTTCTTGCAAGTGTGTGACTGTACCCCTCCGGATCTGACCTATAGACTGTAAATGTCACATCCAAACTTTATTGCAGCAGGGAAGAGAAATGACTTCAATATTTTAAAAAGTCTTCTTAGTAAATTCCATCTGCTGCTATCAAATCCCAATAAAAATGACCAGAGCAGCCAAACTAGTCTGCTTCCACATACCCAGATAATTCAGATAATATATATTCATATAACTCTCATGTCAGTTACTAGTAAATCCTACCTGTCTCTCTCTGCTACAGGAAGGTGTACTACTCTCTCTCTACACCAGGAAGGTGTTGCTCCCATTTCAGCATGTGGTGTACCAAGTGAAACAGGGTAGATGACGTGTTCCGTGTGGTATAAAGCAGTAAATCCTAAACCACTATGATGCTGTCTTTACCTCTCTCTGAATAGGCTTGTATACAATTAGGACTTTGGCTAGCTGCTGTGTCTTGCGTAACTTTGAAGCAGTTTTGTCTTGTTAATAATCTCACTTTTGTCTGTGTCTCACTACACTGTTGCTTCTTTCTGTATTCCAGTACTAGGCAGGAGAGCTAACCTGCAGCTCAGCCATGAGCTCTGCTTTTGCTGTGACATATGATGTTCATTCAGATTCAGTGGATGGTTTCCATGTTTGCTAGGTGAAAGCATGAACCTACAGTTAGAGGTTTCAAGTTATTTTTCTCTCCTTTTTTTAAGCGGCCATGTAAATTGGCCTAATTGTGAGGACTTGCTAGTTCCACTATCAAGTCAGCGTTTCTCAGGAACTGGCTCCAAAGACTATAAACTACAAGTGAAAGAAGCATTGTAGCAGCAAAGATAAATGACTCTAATACTTTAATATAAATGGAATATTGGTGACTTTTTTTCTTTTGAATGCCAAGAAAAAGATCTTAATGGTAAAACCAGAGAAAAGTCATCTTGGCCTCTTTCACCAAAAAAATTGCATTTTGAAATATTTATCCTTTCCTGAACTCCACAATAATGTACAAACTACAAAACTATACCGGTGATTAGACAGAAATTATTGAGATATTTGATATTCATTTTACCACTTGATTTTTGTGGATGAGTTTTCATGTAAATAGTAAAACAATATCTTATCTTTGTCTCCTTCAGTTACATTGATTTGGTTTTGACCTAATTTTAGTATTAAAGAGCTTCCAAAATGAAAATTGCCTGGAGAAATAAAGCCCTATTTTTCATTTCCCCCAAACAATTTCTGCGTTTTATTTCCTCCTCTATACATCCCACTCACCCAGATCCTAGAACTAATGAAAGAATTTTTTTTTTTTAAGATGACTACATAAATGTAAATCTGAATTTATGAGAAACAGTGCTAATACAGTTAAGAAACTTCTGGGCCATTATTTACATACCATATTTTAAAATATTTTTTCTTCAGGACTTCACTAACAAAATTTGACCAAACATATCTGGCCTGTTGTCTTTTGGGATAAAGTTCTAATCTGAAACTCAAGTTTTTACACAGAAAATAAGATGACACTGGTATCAGGCAAAACAATTCTGTTGGTTTGCCATCAGCATCCCCTAGCGGTGACAATTATTATCTTCTTATCAGTCTTACCAGACTTAGAACAGAATGCATGGGTTAGAAGATCAGGAAACTGGAAATGCCTTATAGCATGCAAGCTGTGGAAAAAAAATATTTACAGGTCCTTCCTGTTAAACTTTCAAAATTAATTTTGACATGAAAAATATGAGGGAAGAGACAAACCCCCATTTCTTGAAAAATTAATGCTTGTAGGGAAACTAAAATATAAAGATGGGAAGTTTAAAACAGTTTTTCATTCTCAAACATGAACCTCTTGTTATTATTTTTTCCTCCTGACATTGCAGCAGCAAGTTAAATATAAAAAATGAATTAAACTGAAAATTTGTGTCAAACACTAACTTTTTCAAAGGTATGTTGAGATTGTACTGCTGTGCATTTATATTTTACTTAATTTAAATGTTTGCATAATTAAAAATTGTAGACATTTATGTCTAAAACAATTAATGATTTAGTTTTAATTTGTTATACAGCATTTAAGGGCACCTAAAAAGCAGACTTGATCAACTCAAGAGGCTGAATCCCACCATTTTTCACTGATATTCAGTGAAAAATGGTAGTTAATTTTAATCAGAATAGATTTATGTACTGAAAACAGACAGTACATGCTTAAAGCTACAATGTATTTAGACAGTCTAAAATCCAAATCAGTTAACATTAATCTCTGTTTCTTTCATCTGACCAAGGGATGATGTCAAAAATAAGATAATAATTCTATTAATTAGGGGAAATGAAAATGAAGCTAGAACAGTTAGTCTCTACTGCTACTGTGTATGTGTTGTTCTTCTCTGCACCTCCTCTAGCTCTATCTCCTTCCTCAGGTGCAGACAGCAGAACTATGCATAGCAATCCCAGTGTGGGCATGTCAAAATTTCTTAAAATGGCCCAGTGATGTCCTGCTCTGAACACCTTTCTGTTGATGTCCAACATCTGATTGGCTTGTTTGGGCTATTGCAGTACAATGATATCAGAGAACTGCAAGCAATGAATCTAAAATCCTTCTTAATTATAACCAAGTTTTTATAAGTGCAGCACTGTGCATCCACACTTTAGGATAGTTTTTTCTTATTGTAGCTTTTTCTGTTAACTCATCTACCACCTTTTTACCCACTTACAAATTTGTCAAGACTTTTTGACATTATGGGCCAATGACTTGTCTTTTGGCCACCTGGAAGAGTGGAATTGGTTGCAGGCTCACAGATTTCACAGTACAGTGGTTTCTTCAGATCGTTGATAAAGAAGCTGAATGAAGCTATAATCATCATCAGTCCCTGGGGGACTTGACTGCTGACTCCTCTTGATCCTGAAAAATGTTCATTAAGCCTTGTGTTTTGATTCATATTAAGATGTGAAAGATTTTTTCTCCCCTCCAATCCTGTGCCAACTGTTTTCTTTAATAATAAAATTCTTTTTAAAATCTCTATGAAGTGTCTGATGAACTTTTTTTAGCCACATGCCTATTTAATATACGCAGAGAACTCCAGAAGGCCAACAAGTCATGGTTTTCTTGCACAAAATCCATACTGGCTGCACTGTTTCCCTTGACACACTGACTGACTTTGTGTTGTGCTTTTCTCCTGTGGCTTTGTTGTTTGGGATGGGTGCATACACATGGTGAACTCACATGGGTGTTCAATGTGTCTGGTGACTACCCATTGAAATACCTTAGCTGGCCTGATGTGTTTATCCTAATGTTTCCACATTTGCTGTTTTCCATTGTTTTATGCATTCCCACAGAGTCTTGTGGCTGCCATTTAGGAGTAGGTATAGATATGGCCTATAGGTCACTTCTCCCCCTTCATCCCCCTCTAACACTATCTGCGTAGCTGTGGCTTCTGCAAACTGGCCACTCACTCAATTAACTATGCAGTGAGTGAGGGACCTCTGCAATGCTGCTTTCCACAGCCTCTGTCCCCTTTGGAGTAACGTCAGTGACGTGAGTGCACTTTTGCTTATTATATGAGAGTCCGTGGTAGGGTGGTGCCTTGGTGGCTGTGTTTTGGATGGGGATTTGTTTCATAGTTCTTCTTCCTCAAGACAATTGATAGTTTGTTCTCCCAGTGCTAGGTGTACTTTTCTTCCCAGAAGAATTCACTGGGCAACCAATGCAGTCCAGTTGCACCATGTAAGGGTGGTGGTACAATGGCTGATTTAGCCTTCCTCTGGATACCCAGAGTGGTATTGGCAATCAGGGCACCAATGTAGGCAGCTAAACTGTTCCCAGTATTTCAGGTGCTGTTTGAACTTCTCCATAGGGAGTAAGTATCAATTTCTCTTGGGAGATGGGATCAGATGGGCTGGGCCATACACCCAAAGTGTGTGATCAATATGGGAACTGTTATTGCAGAGAGAAAATTTCCCACAGCTAGTTTACTATTTACCAGTGCAGAATTTGAGGGATTAAGTACCAGTCTTCACTTAATATAGCTGTAATAGTCCATCAAGTACTTCCTTCCCATCTTCCCAAAAATGAAGGGGAAATATCAGTTTGCTCAGGAATAGAAGGCTCTTGACAGTGTGGCTCTGACAGGTACTGCTAGAGAAGAGTGGGCCAAGCTGGGAAAACCAGTACATGAAAACATTGAAACAGAAGGGCATCCTAAAATATGTCAGTTATCACTCCTCATTACTTTTGATTGACAGAGACTAAAAGAAGCTCATAGCTGTGAGCAAGAAAACAGTCTCATGTAGACTGATGTCTGCTATATTTCAGAAGACAGGCTATTGTAATTTTCTGAGGTGTGGGAGGGGGAAATCCAAATGCTGTTGCATTCAGTATCTAACACCAATTTCTCTTTTGAATTTTAATTTTCTACAGGACTCTAAATTTTGTCTAGCACTGCAGATTAAAAGACAGGTAAGAACTCCATTGAAAATAGCTTCAGTTTCTCACTGAATGCTTTTTGTATCAGAATTAAGCATAGATACTCAGACAGAAGGAGAATAAAAAAGCTATCAAAAGTAGGGCAGAACACATAAAATGCAAGCCTAAATTGAAAAAAAAAAAAGTTGTTTCTGGATTCCTTTTCCAAAACATCTGATTTTTAGGAAAATGAAAATTGTTATAATTCAGCTAGTGGTGTCGTGAAGGAGTACATCTCACATCTAGGTGTTATCTGGTATTTGACTCTCCACCAAGTAAAGCTAGACTTCTCAGCTGATCACTCACAGGCAACTGTAAAAAAGAAAAAAAGATTTACGTTTCTCCTTATCACGAATACCTTCATTTTCCCATGCTATACTGCCTAGCTGGATTATTTCATGCACTGTGATGCAAAGAATGATTGTAGACATCCTAGAACAGAATGGGATTTTTAATTTGGATTTTGCTTTGATGTGACTATGGAGAGTTACTGTCACCAGATTGTCCTGTGCAAATAACTCCATCTGGTTGCCAAACAGGAAATAAAGCAAAACAAACCACAAACATTGGTTTAGTTTACTTTGTTTTGAATTGGATTTACAAATGCTTTATCTTTCTGAAATAACCTTTTTATTTATTTCATGCAAAATATTCCATGCAGCTCTAAGAATTTAATTTTTCTGCCTTCATGTCCTTGGAATCGATTTACTTCAGGTACAATACAGAGATGTAAAAATACAGAGCATTAAACACCTTGCTTACATGGTTGGCAAATGGCAGAGAAAGTTTTTAAAGCTAGTCCCTGGAAAAAAGTTCCAAAGAAGCACCAATACCTACCTACCTTTTTCTCTTATTTTACTTATGTATTCATATTCTCAGAATTTACCAAATTAATTCCAAACTGTTTGCTATATTAGCCTATTGAGTTTTTTACTTTATATATTATATAAAAATTATACCAGTTCTACATTAACTGTAATAGGTTACCTTTTTATTGCAATAGAACCTGGTGGCTTACGAAAAAGATCTGATTTTAAACCTAGTTCTAGGTCTATGCATTGGTGTCAAACATGGCTTTACATTTCTCCCCAACTGAGTTAATTCTCAATTAACTAAAGCTTTCTCCTAAAAAAGAAATGATAGCATAATTCAGTCAATTTTATGTCTTCTAATTAAGTGGACCTCTCAAGGGTCTAATTTCCTGCAAAATTAAAACACCAATTGTGTGAATACAGTGAAAGAAGGTCAGCAGCAGGAACTGAAAACATTTTATTTCAGAGTGCTTCATAACATGGACACCTCTGCATGTCCCTCTCTCTAGTGGAGATGAGATTTCAACTGGGGTTCCTGTGTAAGGTATGATTCAGATGCTGCATCTTTCAGCCAGAAAGATGACTTCCACCAACCTTAAATGAAACCTTAAAGAATGTATTCAATCAAAACTGTTTGTTGAGTTTCCAAATAACTCTGAAATAAGTTTTCAGCAGGTGTAGTTTCTTGAACCCAGTTAAAACGCATGTCGAAGTCATGGCTCCAGGGAGGAAGACCTTTTAAAACAACACTTCTTTGCATGACACCAGCACAAATTGGTTCTCTGCACCAGAACTATCTGACTTGCTCCAGAAATACCATGTTAGTTGCACTTCCTGACAAAAACTGCAGGACTTTCTGCTTATAGTTGCAATTTTCAACTATAGAGAACCTCAAGGACTCAACACTCTCATCTCTTCCTGTAACACAATGTAGTTTCAAAGGCCTTGTTAGTCAGAAGGTACCAGGGAGACTGGGGCTGGTGGTAAATAGGGGCTATGGAGGGGCCACATGATTCCCTCATATTTCAAGGGAACTATTAGTCACTTTTAGTCTAAGCAAACTCTCAGTTCCTGCAAGTTCTCAAGTCAAACTTCCATAAAACCCTCTGTCATGGTGTGAGAGCCCCAAAAATACAATTCCTTAGTCTAAGCCCCCTCCCACATCTCAACCCAGTGTGAGATGGTTTTTTCCAGACAACCACAGGAGACTCAAAATGGGGGAAAGGGAATATATATTACAACGACTGTACAAATAAATACTACAATGCATTATATGCAATCTTAGCTATCTCTACCATGACATAAGTATTTACAATGGATCAAATCTCTTCTCCCCTCCAAATAGAAGTCCAGGAGGGAAGAAGGAAAAGATCCTTTTCTACTCTCAGAGCAGCAGTTTCTAAGGCAGCAGGCTTTCTTCTTCTCATGCATGCAGCAGCTGTGACTGGATCTCTGCCAGTACTCACGAGGGGTATCCAAGCCCTCGTGGCCCATTGTCTAAAGCGAGGATCTTCTCTTCTGTGGGCTGCGTTCACCCAGACAACGGTCGCGTCACCACGTCATACCACGAAGCACGGGGGTCTTCGTGACCGTCTGTATCTTCAGGGGATTCAAGTCCGCTTTGCAGAGCTCTGTGCTCTGTCTCAAGCAGTGTGGGGGGGCCAAGGTCACCCTCTGCATTCTTCTCGGAGCTTTCCAGCTCCTCTCTGTAGTGAATCCTGCACTTCACCCCTCCTTTCTAGGACATGAGGGGTCTCCAAGGAATTTGGTTTTTTTTTTTTTTTGTTTCAGTTCTTACCCCAACTGTGTCTCTGTAGAGCTAGTTCTGCTCTCTCTGCTGCTGCTGGCTCTCATTCTTGGCTCTCTCAGACAACTCTGTGTCTTCTTTGTTTGCATGCTGTTTGCTGCTTTCTTATCTTTTGGCTCTCAGCCAGGGTTTCTCCGGTCAGTGCTGGTCTGCTGCTGCTTTCAGTATCGCTTGCTGCTGCTCACGGTGGAGAAACATGCCCCGGCTTATAGCTACAGATACATAGTCCAGGTTTACCCTTTTTCCAGTTCCTTGAGGCCCCGCCCGGGGTTGGGGGGGGCCGGGCCCCCTTGGGGGCTTCTGCCCTTGCTCCTCGTGGCTTTCACAGGAGGCTACTTCTTCTACCACCAAACTACAACTACCTTCTCTTCCGTTCTGCTTGTGATATGTTTATATTTTGCAGAAGCGCTCACTGGGTAAAACTTCAAAACTTCAAGGGTCACCACCCCCTGGGGTTTTACCACGTTATAACTGCAGGGGGAAAACTGTTTCCCCCCACCACACCCTCCAAACTTGTTCTTACATAAAGTAAAAAAGCAATCAAGAGTAATGTTTGTGTCAGTAGTGGTATTTCTTTCATCAGAATAGTGTCTCTAGTAATGTCATGTACAAAATGTCTTTTAGCAAGTAATGACTGCAGTTTGTTAAAATCCTTTTTGAATGTTTTAAAACAATGCTGTTACTGCAGGGAAATACAAATTGAGAACTTTACTTGGAAGCAAGCTGGTAAACCAATGGGTTTTAGTTCTGTCATGAAAGAGCTCCAACCTCAAATTTTGAATTTAAATCAATGTAACCTTAACCTGCAGAAATAGAAAACTGTAAGGAACAAGCACTGTACCAACTTTGAAAGTAGGACAGGAACTAAATGTAGAATTCAGCATATGATGTTTCTTAAAGGTAAAATTTTGGTCATGCTGAGATGTGTGATTGACAGCGGAAAATATCTTTGGACTACTCAAAGATCAATTTTAATTGGAAGTTAGGTCAGATGCAGGAAAGTAACTCTTAGTAACCAAAAATTTATGCCTGAAACTGACTCAAAATAACAATCAAAATCACAGGATTCTAAGGCCTGAGGTGACCTTAAAAAGTCTTACAATCCATCTGACCACTCTTCGGCAGGATTAACTATAGCTAACCCATTTCTGATGTGTCTAAACTGTTCTTGGACCTTCAGTGTCAGAAAATTCAGTTTGCTGTCACTAACTACTTGCCAAACATCATTATTCGTAACTTTAAAAAGCTATGACATTCTTTTCTTTCCTTACTTGCAACTGAAATTACTTGTTCTGTCCTTTCCAGATATGGAGAATAATTCTTTTCCTTTCTTTGCAGTTACTTTATTAAGAATTCAAGAATGTTGTCACAAGCTTACTTTCTGCTTCCCTCAACAAACCTGAAAAATTTCAAAGTTACTGTTTCCTGAAAGAAATGCTTTCCAGACATTGCTGTTAGACTTTTTTCAATGGGTTCATATTTTTATAGTAGTATTGTACTTTAAACTGAATCCAGTAACTCAGAGTGGGGTTTTTTATTTATGAATGGAGCAGAAATTTTATTTTCTGTCTTACACATATATATATATATATATATATACACACAATGTATGTATCATTTTTTTAGAAGATTGCTCTTGGTTATATTTAGATATACTGCTTGAGAAGATAAGAACCCAGTACTCTTGGTTCTTGTCACCTTGTTTTCCTAGAAATGGCCCTTTGCTACAGCTCTCATCTGGTTTGTATATGTAGCTGTTATGTTACATTTGAGCCAGCAACTAGGACTGCTGAGAATCGCTCAGTGGTGGTGACACAGGTTCTGTAACAAATTCCTTGTTTTTATAGGAATCTCAACCAGGCAGTTTAATTTTCAGAAGAGCCCACTGCCCACAAACCCTTCTGATCCCTGAGCACTCTAAAAATCAAGACAGAAGGTGTGGGAAACGCGGATTGTTAACCACAGCTCTCTAGAACAGTCCTTTCAGAAACTGTATTACTGAGCATAACTTCTATTGAAAGTTCCTCTGAAACCTCAAAGCTGTGATTACCAGTCATTGTTAGTGCAAAACTAAGAAAAAATTTTATTTTTCTCTTTTCCAGTTAGTGACAATATTTTTTTCTTATGAAATTAGGGTATTCAGAGGTGACTTCATGATTTATAAAAGGACAAGCTTTCTCAACACTTCTAAATTTGAGGCCGTCCCATCCATCACTTACCTGCTTCCCTCCCAAAATAGTCCTGATTACAGACCAGCTGGTACAGGGAACCTCTTTTTGTATCAGTATAGGCAAATATGTATTGAAACAAGAAAGATCTTTTAGATTAGTTTTAGAAGATGTTTTGGACAGTAGAGAAGATGTATACTCTTAGATAAAGAACTCAGATTCTAGAATAGGCAGTACATCACTCCTTTTGTTTTTATTGTTTGGTAATTATGTTTAGAGAGAAAGAGATTATATTCTCCAAGGATTTTTGGAGTCCTTGAAAGAATAACCTTGTTGTCATCTCTGTAAGAGGGCACTTTATAAACCTGTGCAAAGCACTTTCCTTGCTCAAGTCTCTTGTAACAAATTTAAGACGCACTGATGACTAAAAAAAAAATTGCCAACAGGTCAAACTCCCATCTGCTGTGATTTGTGCATGTCATGTTGACTGAGACTCACTGTTATTCCATAATCTGTCCTTATTGATCTGCTGTGTCTTATCTTATATGCAGATGCTGGTTTCTGTGGGACAGAAGTTAAGCTTTCATATTATGTTTGTGGTTATAATGTCCCATGAAGAAGATCAGAAGGTGCTACAGTAATGTGAACTATAGAAATTCTGTTGCCTGTTTTCTGTAGTTCTGCTATGTAGCCAATGTCCTGACAAACTGAGCACATCAGAAATGCTTTCAGCATGAGAGATAGTTATATTGCATATGATCTTCCACATTTATCTTGTCTGCATCTACTGGAATTTGTTGCATTTGAGCAAGGCAGTTTATTACCAAGACCCTGAGCAGCTCAGTTTAATACTGAGTTTCAGTGAAAGAGAGACCAGGAAACCTAAAGAGGATCCTTCCACCCAAAATTATGTAACAGTTTGCATTTGCTTTTTATTCTTTTAAAACAATTTTTCATTTTTGTTCCAAAAATTTTAGTTAGTGAGTTGCTGTATCTTCTTTTTCTAGACAAAGATGCTGTGCAGATGGTTGGAAGGGTCGCTTCATTTTTTGGCTCTTTTCTGCTAAAAGGAGAGGCACAGTGCTCTAATCTTATGGTTTCAAAAACACGAGGCTCCCTTAATGCCAGATCCTCAGATTCTTTAATGGCTGACTCAGCCTTTCACTCTTTTTAGAAAAGTAAACTGCAGTTTCTGTGTATAAATTTTTCAGCTGTCACGTTAAAAACCCAATGCCTTTACTGTTTGGACATTGTGCCCTTTTTTCACTCCATCCTACTACTGCATGGGTTTCTATATACAGAAAGTTAAGTCACAGTTAAGTGCCCGCACTGGTCCAGTAACATATACAGGAAAAGAGACCCCACTCATGAATGGATAAATTTGGCAGCATACTTGATTAAGTGGGATAAATTAAAAAAAACTAGTATATTACTGAAAGCTTTAGAAGAAAGGTAAGAAGCAACAGTGAATGACCTTAAAAAAATCAATTTTTTAACAACCATTTACCAGAAAAAATGTCAGAAAAGACTAAAATAAAGAACTTTGATTCTTCCACATAGGATTTTTTAGACTCTTAAAGTCCCAGCTTATTCTACCTGTCAGCAGTACAACTAATGAAAGGCTTTCTGAGGACTTTTGCTGTGATCCTCTGGTTTAAAAAAGAAGTGTGAAAAAGGAATATTCTGGTAGCTCCAATAGTGATCTTCAGATATTCCTATAATGCCTTGGCTCAAGCTGCTTTGCAGCTGCTGCACAAATTTGACTTGGCATGATATTAATGATTTGACCTTCATCTCAAGTTTACTTTGTGCTCACAGGAGCAGTGGGTAGTGATGAAGAATATGATTTTTCTCCTAGTGGCAAACAGATTGCTCAGTAGTCAGAGTGCTACAAGGGAGAAGTCTTGTCTAACCATCAGTAAACTTTGCTCAGAACATTCACAGCATTTATGGGCTGTCATTTTTGCTCCCTCCTCCTTTTATTTTCAGCAAGAGATTTAAGTGCCCTGAACTACAACTGGGTCAAAAAACGTCCATAGTTTGTACCAGGAAACAGCAAATCTAACATCAGTTGGTCGGGGCATGGTGCTAATAATGCCAATGTCATGGGTTCAATGCCCATATGGTCCATTCATTTGAGAGTTAGACTCAGTGATCTTTGTGAGTCCCTTCCAACTCTGACTATTCTGTGAATATCTTTGAATATCCAACATCCTCCTTGTGAAAACTAAGGATAGTTTTATGCAGATAAAATAAGACTGTCTGTATTGCAGGATATAAAAACACATAGTCACCTCATGGCAGCATAATTATCCTTTAGAAGGATGTGTGTATTCCACCGTATCCCTTAGGATTAGCTACTGTGAAAGGAGAAATGAAAAATAAAAGAAAACAGAATAAACAGACTGGTGTTTTAAAATGGCCTGACAAATTCTAATTCTCAAAACAGTAGAAAGATCTCTCAAAGTGAGAAAATATTACCCTGTGTTTTCTGCACACTAGCCAGAAAGGTACAGGAAGAGGCGGAGCATCTCAGCTGAGTTACTATAAAATATTCTGGGACTGACATTTTTCATTGTTTTGTAGAATTTAATTTAAAAAGAAAAATCTTCCTAGTATCTGTTGCATACAGCTAATCAGCTTGCTCTGGTAGCAGCAGCATGAATGCAACTGATTGCTGTGAGGAGCACTTCTATGTATGTAGCTGAGCCTTCTCTCTCAGCCTGTGTCTTACCAATATGTGACAGTCCTACATGAAGATGATTTCCAGTTTCAGTTTCTTCAAGGTGCAGAATTTAGTGATGAAATGCTTAATTCTTCTTCGTGTTTTAAAATATGTGTATGCACAGCCATCACTATATTTGTAGCTGTATCCATGTCTCTATTGATATAACTATACCAACATATATCTGTATACATATCTGTATGTATATATAAAAATACATTTATATATATTGGTACAGTGCAGACGCACATATATAGATAAAAGTTTTAGAGGTTAGTATTTTTTGTCTGGTTTTTATTCTATTGTAGACATCTATCTTGTTTTGAAAATTCTTCCATAGTACTGCTCTGCTTTGAAAATAACAGTATGTGACCACATTGTAGAGCTGACAGGAAGTGAACGCTGAAATATAAAGTCAGAAGAGGTGGATGGAATTTTAATCTGCTCTGTGAGAACATAAGGATGTTTCAGATGAGAAAAATAATTTGATTTTCCTGTGCTGATAACTGTTTTTCAACAAGAGGTTTTCAATGATTTCTCTTTCCTTTACATAATCTCAGTCCATGGTTAAAATTTACCGTTCCTCTGCTGTAATATATACCTCACTGCTTTGCTGGATCTGGAGCACTATGTGAAGGTACTCAGGATAACTTTCTTTGATCTCCAATTTTCTGCCCTAGAGCTTCTCACTCAGCCTTTCTGGAAGCTGGCTTCAAATGGCTTCCTTATTTTGAAGTTATCTGTGATTATTCTTTATTTTGATCTCTCTTTTATAGAGGTTTTATGTTTACATTTCCATTTTTTCTGAGTGGCATAGTGAAAAAGACATAACTGCTAGAGTTTATATAACTGAAAATAATACCATATAGGCATTGGGGAATGTCTAATGCAGATAGTAGAGTATATAACTGCAGATGAGCTGTGTAACTATTTTGTTAGTGTAGAAGGAAAGGCTTAGTTCAGATGGATCTCATTTCATTATCTTTAGCTTAGCTTTTTCAAGGAGAGATCATGAATCTGAGAACAAATGTGATACATGAGGGAAAATGCCTATTTCTTGTCTTAGCAACTTTGAAATTATCTAACTTCTGTATGAGACACCATGTATTCACCCATGTTATGAGGGCTTCCAGTAATTCCCTGTCACGTAGTGAGTGAGTTCATTTACAGTACAGTCCTGTCCTAGGTGTGGCCTCCACATGAGCATGATGCAGTTGATGTTGTAGTTGCTGGGATTACAGTCTGTAACAGTCCAATAAAGCTAACATGATCCCAGACATGGGGGGTAAAAAATAGGAATGATTTATTGAACATGCAAGTGCTATTTAAGGGTCTTGGGGGCTTACATGCTAATGAGGAGGCAGGGTTATTCCAAATGGAGTTTTCCACAGTCTATTAGCATTACCAGTAACAGGGGTGACATAAGGGGAAAAATGATTTTACATTTCTTGGATCCAGTATTTACATTTTGGGGAAAAAGGTCTGATATTTCCAGTAAGCAGGGTTACACTGGGGAAGAGTGATCAGCTTTACCCCGAAAGAAGGATTTACACAGGGAGGGGAAAAAACAATGGGATATCTGATAGCATCATGCAAAGTTTCTCTACATCCTGCTGGGGGAGATCAGGACAATCCACACAAATGGTGTCAATGGATCTTGACTGGTGCCTTAGATGGTGGTTTTTTTTCCCCAGCCCCTGTGGCCCAAGATTTCCTGTTTAATCCTAGCAGTTCCTTTTCTGTTGGTATCCAAATTTCGGACTGCAACAACAGTCCAAGAAACTAGGCTGTCCACCTCCTTAGAAATGGACAAATGTTGGTTCCTGGTTCATATACTTTTCTTTTCCCATTTGCATGCTCCCCCACTTTGGTCTGCCACTGCCTTTGACTCTCCTGAGGCTGGTTCCCAGATCCAGCCATGCCAGCCCTGCAGGTGGCACTGCCCCCCATAGAGGTATATCTACCAGTGACGACTCCTGGGACCACAGAGGTTTCTTTTCATCAGGCTTAACATTTTGCAGTGAACCTTTTATTTTGTGTTCCAGTGGAAGTCCATAGTGAGAGGAAAGAAAATGCTCTGAGGAGTGAGGTACAGATGATAGGGCAAGGGAGCATGTGGTGAAGGCCAAGTTGTGGCTGGAACCTGAAATGTGTCACCTATTCTTGGCAGTGCCACCTTGGTAGATTTTTCTCTTCATCTTGACAAAAAATTATCTGCAATATTGATAAGTGATTTCTATTAATTTACTAGCAAATTTGTATGTTTGAGAGAAATTGTACCCCTCATCCCAAAAAATGAAAAGAAAAACGTATCCTGAAACCAAGCCAACTCCTCACCTCCCCCCTCAGAAAAGTCCACAGATGTAAGCAACACATGTATAAAGAGGGGAAAAAGACCGCTCCGCCTTCTGTGGCATACTTTTCTGACAAGTATGTTTTTTGAGTTGTTTGCCATTTCCAAAAAATTTTGTGGTGTTGTACTGCATGGTTTGAATTGCAAGGCCAAATGAAATATGGGGGAAGTCCTGTAGTTTCTCAGGAGGTTTTCTAGATCAACTGTCTCCTCAAATAAACATGTATGTACCACATATCATGGTGTCGATCCAGGGCAAGGCATTCTAGACCTTGAAAGGTCTTCCTCTCCACCTCCGGTGCTTCCAAGTATCAAAAACTCCCTCAGCTTTCCCTTAACATTTGCACCTTTACCTGCCTGTCAACAGTTTTCTGCTGAAAGAGTGCAAAAAGGTGGCTGTGACTTGTGGTCTTTCTGGAATTTTTGCCCTATTGTTGAACACTACAAAAATGTACATAGAATCCACAGCAAATCAATATATCAGGCAATGGGTTTAGCTCTGAGGAAAAAAAATCCTAAGGCAACGGCTGAAATCTATAACAAATATAGATATTATGTTATATATGTACATCAAATATTGCCTCATGCACAGAAGACATCTGCTAAACACATGGGAAAACTGGCTCTGACACCCTAGTAGCCAAAGTTGAGACGTATGTGCCTATGCTTAGTAATTGAAGTAATTTCTAATAAAAAACATTAGCAAAAAAATGATCTAGAATGTTTCTAATACCAAGGTTTTGCAACGGAATAATTTAACCTGTGAAAAAATTCAAAATAAAATTCAACTTTTAAAGACAGTCTGCTGTAAAATTCCATAGCATGGAAAAAATAAAAATGTTTTATTTTTTCTTCTCACTGCTAAACAAATTATAGTTATATCTGTTTTGTGATCAGTGAAATGAAAGTTTGTGTTTTTAAACAACTTAGGGATTGTAACAACTTTATCTGAATTTGTTGTCTTTTTTTAATGATTTGGTGAATTCCAGTATATGAACTTTGTAAATTATTCTAATGAATATCCATTTTTTCTATGAAATGGCAGAGAATTTACTTAATTGAATTGGGAAATTTTAGCTTGCTGCTACAAAATAAAATTTACTTTAATGAATAGAGAGCTAGTTGTCTGCAGTGAGTAAACAATATAAGTATCTTTCTGTATTACATAACGGTTTCCCCTCTTAAAAAGAATAAAATTTTGAAAATGGAAAATACCAAGAAAATAGGACTCTTTTTTTTTTTTTCTCAGACATAAGCATAAGCATCTAGGCCTTTTAGGATGTAATTAGACTATACAGATCACTTGACCCTTGATATTATTCACAGCGACAGTTTTTTCTTGGAATCAGAAGGTGGAAGAGCTGATTTTAATGAGTTTGTATTTGTAAAAGTCTGCACACACACGAAAAATCTCCAACTGTCACAACAGCCGGTAATTGGCAGAGAGATGCTTTGATAAAAATGGGAAGACATCCCTGCTGGTTCAAGACAGGTGGACATCAACTTGAATCCAATTTACATCTTAAAATGCACAATGGAAAAGATTTACATTACATTGCCTAGATGAAAGGGAGCTCTTAGTCTGAGCTTCTCATTTACTTTCCCCTCTTCCTTTTTTTCTTGCCCAAACACTCAAACTCTCTGGAGCAAAGTTTTAATGAAGATAGCTTTTTCAGCTCCTGTTTGAGACAGCTATTTACTTGACTAAGACTCAAATCTGAACTCATGCTGGGCTAAAAAAGAAAGCCCAAACTGATAATTGTACAAACCTGAAATTGTATAGTCTGCTTTAACCTCAGCTTGAATCAAGTGAGTCCATCTTCTGTATTAAGTTATTTTTATTTGATTGCCTGGTTGAGATCCCTTGCAACTCTTACTGTGGCTTAACAAGAGAGTTGCAATGAAATGCCTGCACTGAAAAGTACAAGAAATGGCTCCTGATGGGCATCTTTGAACTAAGTGAACCTAGCTGCATGTTCAAATGGTTGATCCATATTAAATTGGAAATTCAGATACAAACTTCTACTGCATCCTAAGTTTTCTGATTAAGAATCCAACACTGTATTGAGTTTAAGGAAGGGAAAAGTAGGCTTATTCTTTTTCAAGAATGGATGCTGGAGAATGGCTGGTGGGGAATAGGTAGGTAGTCTGAATTTTTATTTCCCTGAAGTTCCTTCCCATGTGTTTGTGTCAGGACTGATGGAAAATGAAAGCTTGCTTACAGAAGTACAGGAATTTTTTTGTGTGCATATCTTCAGGTAGACATTTTAATCCTGCAGTCAGCAGTGTGAAATCTGTAAAAACTCTTCCGAATTTATACGTGTACCTCACATTGACATTTCACTTTTGGTTAAATATTTGATTCTGTGTTGGCATTCCTTTTTTTAAATAACCTTTTCCTCATAGATAAGCCTCTCAGTCTCTTTGAAAACACAAAGCAGTAAATCACCTACGTAAATACAGTCCATTGTTTATAAATGTAACTTTCCTTCTTGCATGATGCATGCAATTTCCTATTTTGTAAAGTTCCTTAAAGAGTGGTTATGTATGACATCAGAAAAATAATCTAATAATGTGCATTACTGCATGTTTTATTTTTTTCTAATTTTAGGGAACTTTTATCTAACTTCAGCATAACTGAGAATTGAAATGAATGGAGCTACTGAGAACTTTGGGGTTAAATATTAGGCCACTGAGGTGTCTGAGTACAGGCTATTTTTGAAAATGTTTCAGAATCCTTTTTTCTCAGGAGAAAATGTCTTCAATATGAAATGCTGGCAAATGTCACAGGCTTGTGTGTTGGTACATTCTGAGATTTATTCTACAACTTATTATAAATATTGTAAATGTATTTTCAAATATTCTCATCAGGCAACTGAGTCAGGCTACCTAGAAAGATTGATAGGAGTGCCTGGTTTCATCCAGCCTGTGCAATGGATTTCCCTTCAATGGAAACTAGAGTTTGAAGGCAAATATAGATGGGGCATTTTTAAAGTTGTCCTAATGAAGATGCTGCAGGAAAACATTCCTGAAGACAGGAGCATGATTGCAATTCAAGTATTTGAGTTTGGTGTCTGGCAAAAAAGTGAAGAATGATGCAATCACTTAAACTGGATATTGGGTACCCAGAGTACAGATTACCCTGCCTAACCCATGGCCAACCTGTTTTTCAAGTGCTGAGGGAAAGAACCTGGTCCATATGGGTATGGAGGAAGCTGCCTTTTTTATAAGATCATAGTTTTTGGTTTTGCATTTCCTCCAGTGAATGTGCTTTGAGGCACAGCTCAAAGTCACTGCTCTCCTATCAAATATTTTACCTCTGAAGACTCACTCATGACTTCTTATTCAGAGAAGATCAAGTATAACAGAGCTGCTTCCCATTGTCCAATCTGAACCTTATCGATGGTATAGAGGACAGAGTAGTGAGAATATGTTACCTTCACTCTTCCCCAGGGCCCTTTCATCCATTCTATGTGGGTCCCTTCCATGGAGTGCAGTCCTTCAGGAGCTAACTGCTCCAGCGTGGGTCCCCTGTGGGGTCACAGGTCCTACCACAAGCCTGTTCTAGTGTGGGCTCCTCTCTTCATGAGTCCACAGGTCCTGGCAGGAGCCTTGTCCAGCACAGGCTTCCCAAGGGGTCACAGCCTCCTTTGGGCATCCACCTGCTCTGGCCTGGGGTACTCCATGGGCTGGTTACAGATGGAACTCTGCTCCACTGTGGACCTCCATGGACAGCAGGAGGACAGCCTGTCTCACTGTGGTCTACATCATGAGCTGTAGGGGAATCTCTGCTCTAGTACCTGGAGCACCTCCTCTCCCTTCTCCTTCACTGACCTTGGTGCCTGCAGGACTGCTTCTCTCACTTATTCTCACTCCTCTTTTCTCTGGCTGTACTTACTGCCGCAGAGGTTATTTTTTACCATCTTAAATACGTTATCCCAGAGGCACTACCACCGTCACTAATGAGCTCAGCCTTCACCAGCAGCAGGTCCATTTTGGAGCTGGCTGGCACTGACTCTGTTGACATGGGGAAACTTCTGGTAGCTTCTTAGAGAAACCATCTCTGTAGACCCTTCTTTACCAAAATTTTGCCATGCAAACCCAATACAATGACCTTGTAGTTGAAGGCTTCAGTTGCACTTCACATATGTTCTTTCACTTTATTTGCATAATTTTTCAGGTGAACCCAAGTGGTGAAACATTAAAGACTAGGAAAAGCATGATTACATGCCAAAATTATATTGTGCGGTTAATGCTTTATATTTTGTTCAGTCCTTAAAATTTACCTGTGAGTGTTAGACTAACAGGCTGTACTTTTCTGTGTTGGGTGGAGGTGTAGACTACTAAGAAGCATTTTCTGATACCTTTGCTGTGTCTCTGCATGGTAATATGTTGATGACTCCAGCATTCCCTGCCCTGGAATATAATCTCTGGTTTCTTTTGGAGTCTGAAGTGGAAAAAGGAGAAAAAAAAAGGCTTCCTGCTGTCATTTCTGATGTTATAAGGTTACAGGCTACAACCTTGGGAGATTTTACACTAAATTTGATTTTTATTGTTTCGCAAAATGGGACCTGTTTTCTGACAGTCAATAAAACTGCAGGTGATACTCCTCTTATAATAGATGTGGATGGACTATTACTGTTTGCTATAGCAGTTTAACTGCAGGGCAAGCTTATAAGAGTTTTTGTCAGAAAAAAACACAAAATCTTTTTTTAGCCACAGGACTATTTCTTTGTTTTTATCAAGTTCCCTAGTAATATTGCTATATACCCACCTCAGCACGTCTGAAATAAGCAGAAAGTTCTCTACTTCTGAAGTTCAGAAGAAGCTGAAAACTGAAAATAAGTATTGGTGGGCTAAAATGAAAGTGGTTGTAACACAATATAAATAAGTAATCCCAAGATTTAAAATAATTTATAAAAGAAAATCTTTTATGTGTATTATTCAGTAACAACAATGTAGAAATCACCTTCATCTCTTGGTGCTTTCTTTTAAGTCACATGAACTTTTTTTTATTTCTGAAAATCACTATGTGGTATTTATGCATTTGAATCACAGAATCACTGAAGTTAGAAGGGAGTTTTGTGTATGATCTAGTCTAATGTCCTGCTAAAAAGCAGGGTTAACTAGAGCTAGTTGCTGTGTCTGGTTGTATTTTGAATATCTCCGAGGATGGAGACTCCACAATTTCTGTGACCAACCTGTGCCAGTGTTCCAAAACCTCCATGGGGAAAAAAGGTTTTCCCCATTAAATGCAATTTCTTCTTTTAATTTTTGTCCACTGACATTTGTCTTGTCACCACCAAGAAGAGTCTGACTTTCTCTTCTTCATTCCCTCCCATCATGTATATATTTATTATTTTTTTATTTATTTATACACATGGATAAGAATGATGGATACTTCTCTTTGTCATCTTTGTAGTCCTTTGCTGGACTCTCTTCAGTATGTCCATGTCTTTCCTGGACTGGGGAGTATTACAGTCCAAAATTCCAATGCCAACAGAAAAGGAACTGCTAGGATTAAACAGGAAATCTTGGGCCACAGGGGCTGGGGAAAAAAACACCATCTAAGACCCCAGACAAGATCCATTGACATCATTTGTGTGGATTGTCCTGATCTCCCCCAGCATGATGTAGAGAAACTTTGCATGATGCTATCAGATATCCCATTGTTTTTTCCCCTCCCTGTGTAAATCCTTCTTTCGGGGTAAAGCTGATCACCCTTCCCCAGTGTAACCCTGCTTACTGGAAATATCAGACCTTTTTCCCCAAAATGTAAATAATGGATCCAAGAAATGTAAAATCATTTTTCCCCTTATGTCACCCCTGTTACTGGCAATGCTAATAGACTGTGGAAAACTCCATTTGGAATAACCCTGCCTCCTCATTAGCATGTAAGCCCCCAAGAGCCTTAAATAGCACTTGCATGTTCGATAGATCATTCCTTTTTTTCACCCCCATGTCTTGGATCATGTTAGCTTTATTGGACCATTACAGGGGAGCCCAGTACTGGACACAGCATTCCTGATGTGGTCTCATCAGTGCTGAGTAGAGAGGAAAGACTATCATCCTTGATTTGTGGGAAATGCTTTTCTAATGGAGGTAAGAGTATTTCTGGCCTTTTGTTGAAAGGGTGCATTGTTTGCTCATGATCAGCTTGTGGTCAGGAAGGACCCACTACTAGTTCTCTGCAAAGCTTCTTGGCAGCTGGTCAACCTCAAACTGTCCTGGTACATGAGGTTATTCCTACCCAAGTGCAGGCTTTGGTGTTTTTTGAACTTCATGAATTTCCTGTCATCCTATTTCTTCACTTGTTGAGTTCCCTCTGAATGGCAAGATGACTTTCTGGTGTATCAGACATTACTCCCAGTTGTGCAGTTGCTGAGGATAGAGGCTGTCCCATCATCCAGGTCATTATTGAAGCAGTTAAACAGGATTGGCCCAGTATCAATCCCTGGAGTATGACACTAGTAAGTGGCCCCCAGGTGGATTTTGTGCTTCTTATTCCAATGCATTGAGCCCAGCAGCTCAGACAGTTTTCAATCTCTCACTGTCCAATATCTAAACTCTAATTCCTGTAAGACTTGCTAGTCCTAATACAAACCTTTGTGGTTTTTACTGAGACTATGCTCTACCCCATTGTTTAGACCATTTATTGAACAGAATTGAACCCTGGAGTACATTGCTAGTTACTGCTCTGCAACTACAGTTCATGTCATGGATCACCAATCACTCTCTCTCTGGGCTTGTTCATTCAGTTGGTTTTACATCTGTCCCACTCCACTGTCTGCCCATTCAGTGTATTCCTCATCAGCTTCTCTATGAGAATCTTATGGGAGACAGCATCAAAAGCCTTTCTGAAGCCAAAGTACTCAATATCCTCTGCTCTCTCCTTACCTACCAAGCCAGTCATTTCATCATAGATAGTGATCAGCAGATCAAGCATGTCTTTTTGTTGATGGGTTGATAAAGGCTACACCTGATGAGCTTCTTGTTGTTCACGAGGCTTACATTATTACTTGCTTCATCACCTACCAAGGGATTGAGGCTCAAGGTTCTCTGGGTCTACTTTTTTGTCCTTCTTGAAGATAAGAGTGTAATTTGTATTCTTCGTGTCCACAGGCATCTTTCTCAAAAATCATGATTGTTCAGAGATCACCAGATGGTATTGCACTGACAACTTTTCTATGTCCTGTGTCACTGGATCCCCTGCCCCATTCAGAAGCAAGCCTGCTTTTTCCCTAGCCTTGGACAGGCTGATTCCACCTTATTTTTTCCATTTACAAATTATAGAACTACTGTGTTTGACATCCTTTCTATCTTTACATGAACTATACTCTCACTTCTGACTCAACCAACTGCAATGCTCATGGTAGTTGTGAAGGATGAGCAAAAAAATATAGTGAAAATACAGATAATTAACATGTGTTTTTAGTCTTTTCCATCTTTCGGTTACTATTTTCAATCCTAAATTGTGAATGTTTCTAGAAAATGTCATATATGTGTAGCTGTACAATGTCAAAATACATACTCCGTTATTTTACAGGATGTTGAAGTACTGTGACTTCAACAGTGAATCTGTCAGGATTCTATGATCTTCAAGTAATGGAAAATCAGATGTGAAGTCTATCCTCTGAAGTTCTGGAAAATTTTCTGGTACCTAATTTTATAGAATAGTAGGAGTTTAATGCATTAATATATCAATGAAAAAATAATTCACTCCACTATTTTAGTTTAAGATTTAAAATACATATGTACTAGATGGTCAACATATTTATGAAGCTCTTATTAACACAAACCATTTGCCTGGTTTGGAGATAAGCAAGAGTAAAGAAAATTAGCTGTAAATGTTTATTTAATGGTGTTGATATTTCAAGTATTTCAGTAATTTTAGTTAATGTCTTCCTATTTCTAGTTATATTTTTTGTAAAGTTCTTCTGACTGTTAATAGTTTCCTTGTACCTATCTTCTTTTTTTCTAAAGTATTGATCTATCCTTATTTTTTAAATTCAGGTTTATGAAATGTATTGTTTACCGAGTAGATGAGAATCATATGAGAGAAGACATAAAGAAAAAATTAGAAAAGATGAAAGACAAGCTGTGTGAAAGAATCTGGTTTTGCAATTTGAGATCAGAAAGCTTAGTAAAGCATGTAAATACCAGTAAATGTCAGCTGGCATTGACTTATATTTGTGAATTCAAATTATGAGCTCATCATCATAAATGTTTAACACCTCTCTGGTGGCTTGGTCTTCACCTGCAGCTTTCTGATATCTTACCTCTTTTATCCTTCATTTCTCTTTTTTTTTTTTTTTGGTAGACTTTTTGTCCATCATATTGGGATATTACGATATCTTCACTCTGGGCATAACGTGAGGATCTATCCCTAAACTGCAACCACAGCACTTCTCTGCCTGCAAGCTACTGTGGTTTGTATACCCCTGTAGCACATTTTGTCCTCTCTGATAATTGTGGAGGACAGGGATCTCTGTAGTCCCTCCACCCTCAAAGTCTGATTTCTTTATCAAACTCAGTAACTTCTTGTGGTGTTGATCTGGCAGTCACCTCTTGAAAATTCTCTTTATTCTTTTTCTGCTGCTGTGTACTTGCCATTTTTTAATAGAACAGGCCCTCTGGCTGGGGAAGAGTTGCCGGCTAAAACTCGTGAGACTGATCCACTGTTTTATTATTATTTCTTTCAGAAGCTTTTCAGTGTCTTTGATGTTACCCATGCATTTGCATTAAAAACTGTGAGTGATTTATTTTAATAAAATCTGATTATCCTGTTTAGTTCCTTGTGAAAAAGTAATAGATATTTCCAGTTTAATTGTGAATATAAGCTCATGGAAGGAAATGCATCAGTCACTGGTGGAAATACGGCATTAATAGGGCCAGCAGCAGTGATGAGGGTTATCTAATGCTGTGCAGACTGAACTTCAGTAACTTGTGCAGAACTATTTGGGTCCAAGGAGAAAAAACAGCTGTTTTGAAGGAGCTCTATTAGAATAATGCTAAAATATCATGTGTCTAACACAGTTTGGTATATCTACATGGTTCTTGTGCCGTGTAGACATGGGAAAAGAAACAATGTTTCCAGGAGGTGGCCTCTTCCGCTTTCTAGGGTGATTTTGTTGAGCCTGATCTCTTACAACTTCAGTTTTTCTGTAGTTTCTCAAAGAAAAGAAAAAGGGAACTTCAGTCCCCTGAACTGTTAAATTATCATGGTCTCATCTGTGTATTTTCAAAGCAAGCTTCTTCTCCTTCAGCAAATCCTTGATTTTCCCATGTTACAGGGAACATTTCCATGTTACATGGAACATTTCCCACGTTACAGGGAACAGCAGGAGGCTACGCTTCCACTACTATCAGCTTCTTTTTATCTGAAATACAGGATTGGCTTCTTGGTACTGCTTAAGTTTCCTGTTGGTGCGAAGAGAAAGGAAGAGGTGAGTAGGTCTTTGTTTTCTAAAATTTGGGCTGGTATGGACCTGAATAACATTATAAAGTTACTTGCACCAGCCAACCACCTGTACAGGCTGGCTGTGTCATCTATGAATTATAGTAAACCAGTTGGCTTAATGCCAGAAAAGGCTTGTTATAAGCGGCAGTGAGATTACACCAGTTTTGTTTGGGACACTTCGGAGTTGAGATCATTTAGTGATTGTAACATATTCTGCCTGAGACCCATTTGTGTTCCCATTTGAACACAGCAGCTATAACGTGAGAAGCCCATCAGGCCTGAAGCACCAAATATGTATTTAACATCAATCTGCTATGTCTCAGTGGTATAGATGATAACCCCTCCCTCCCTTTGCACCCTGCTGATTAGTTTTTGAAAAAAAGTATTGCAGTGAACCTCAGCATTTTTGCATTACCTCCTCTCCCCAAAACCAACACAAGACCTGATAAGTAATTTGTGCAAGAAGTCTCTATTCTTATTTCAAGATATAAATAATATAAAACAAGTCTTGAAATAGAAAAGGAAAATTAATGATTTTCACTCTGGAAGTATACCAATGATTATCAATTATAAAAAAAAAAGCCCCAAATACAATGCAGTAGAAAGCATAAAAGAACAGAAAACATTGAGTTTCATTTCATTTAATTAATAAATATATCTGAGTAGGATAATATGCTTCCTCTTTATCAGATTCATAATGGAGTTGGTCCATATTATTGTCTATCCATCATATTATTGTACATAGAATCATAGCATGGTTTACATTAGAAGGGACCTTTAAAGGTCATACAGTCCAACCCCGCTGCAATTTGCAGGGACATCATCAACTAGATCAGGTTACTTAGAACTCTGTACAACCTGACCTTGAACCTGACCTCATCTGTCTCATTACATAATTAAAAAGCTAAGGCTACAGTTCAACATCTATCCTATATCGCTTCAGCTAAATTAGCTTTTCTACCTTACCTGTTTCTCTCTTCTTAATCCTACTGTTGGTACTTCCTGTGTTTGTAAAGTTCTGATTATCTTTATATCAATATCTCTGCAGAAATTTTTAAATGTTAGCTACAGATGATGATATGCAAAATGTTATTTAGGTTTCCTCCTTTCTTCCATTCTAATACCAAGAACTTTTTACAGAGTCGACCCCAGATGGATAAAGCTGAATATCAGTTTAGTTAAAGGATCCTGCAGAAAAGATTCCATAGAACGTTAAAAATTTCATAAGGTCTTTGTTAAACAGTCTTTATTGAACAATGTCAAGAACTTCATCAGTAATTTGACTGGTGGCACTTGTCAAACCAAGCTTCTGGGAATACATATTGAATACAGAGTTCAAAAGATTCAAGGTTTCAATACAATAAATTTGATTTATGTTTTTAAGATGTCAGGATATACATCTATCTTAAGCTAAAATTAGCAACAGAAATCTTTTTTGTTTATAGTGATAATGTAAAAATCTTTGGTAACTAAATGAGAAATTATGTACAAGTAACTTGATAATCAGTAGAATAATAAAACTACAGAATTGTCAAGGTTGTAAGACACCTTCAAGATCATCCAGTCCAACTGTTAACCCAACATTATCACTGTAACTCCTAAACCACTAAACCATCACCCAGTGCCAGATCTAGACACCTCCTAAACACCTCTAGTGATGGTGACAGCAGCATCTCCCTGGACAACCTATCCTGACCACCCTAACAGCGAACAATTTTTTTCAAATATCAAATATGAATATTCCCTGTCTCAGCTTCAGGCCATTTCCTCTGGTCCTCTCACTGCACATTGGAAAAGTCTGACTCCCATGTCACCACAACTTCCTTTCATACAGAGAGTTGAGGTTTCCCCCTGAGACTCCTCAGGACTAAACAAACCTCAGCCATTCCTCATAAGACATGTCCTTTCATGGGCCTTGTTGCCCTTCGCTGGACATGCTTCAGCACCTCAATGTCCTTTTTAAAGTGGGGGTCCTAGAACTAGACGCAGTATGCGAGATGTGACCTCACCAGTGCCGAGTAGAGGGAGATGATCACTTCCATAGTCCTGCTGACCACACTATTCTTGATACAGGCCAAGATGACTTTCTTGACCACCTGGGCACACTGCTGGCTCATATTGAGCCAGTTGTCAACCAACAACCCCAAGTCCCTTTCTGCCAAACAGCTCTTGAGCCACTCCTCCCCAAGCCTGTAGCGCTGTGTGGGGTTGCTGTGACCCAAGTGCAGTACCTGACACTTCACTCTTTTGAACCTCATGCAGTTGTCGTTAGCCCATTGACTGAGTCTGTCCAGGTTTCTCTGGGATACAAAGCAGTGAGGATTCAAATCATTTTCTCAAATAGTAGGCCTTTCAAGGGTCAATAAGACTTCAAAATGGCATAAAATGTCAATGAGGAAATACTGGCTGAAAATACATTTTCAAAACTCTAGGTAACTTACTGGCCTTTTTCTTCCCCCTTAGCTAAACTTTTTTGTGAAACTATTATTGCAAAATCATGTGCTTCCAAATCTTGCAGCCCTGTTCTGCTAGCCACAACACAGAAAACTTGCAGAAATGCTGTGGGTTTTGGGTTATGCTCTGAACTTTGACATTCACGCTAGCGTTCCCACAGCCTGTTGGGAATGACTGCTCTGTACCCAGGGGGATTTTCAACTTCTGCAGCCTTGTCTAAAATAGAATATGTAGTAGAGATTTAAAATTAACTGTTATTAGAAGATAAAACAGTTTTTTTTGGTAGGTGGGCTTAAGCAGAACTTTTCACAATATGCCTAAGGTTATGGCATAGTTCTAAAGACTGGCTATGATACAGCTTTATATTTGTTGTGCTAAAATATTTATTGTTTATACTGAGGCCTATGGCAATGGCTGATTTGAAGATGCAGAAACAAAATGTACTTTGGAAATTTAGATAAAACTCTGTTGACTTCTATGTACAAGAATAATTTAAACAGCAAAATTAAGGGGCAGGAGTTTGTACACAAGCATAAGCATATAATAATATATATAATTTATATGAGAGAAACTATTGATATGGATTAATAAGAACAATCAAAATGATAATGCACTGATGTATTAAGGTTATGTTCTTGAAAGTAGGTAATCAGTATCCTTGTAAGACCTTTTAAACTGCATTTTAAGGTACCTACAGAGTCACTATTTGAGAGCATATGACCACCTGTGATACATTATTATGAATGATGTAAGTACAATCCTAACTGCTAGAAAGAAATATCAGTAGCTTATGTAAAGTATCTAACCAATACACATGTTTTTAAACTTGAAATGAAAGGTAAAAAGGTTTCTCAAATGAAAATCTCTATATCTTAGAAGAGACCTTAGGTATAACAGTCCACTTGATTCTGCCCATTCTGGGATGGTGAGCATTACAGCTGCTTCAGCTATCTTGTAACACTTGTTTAACCTTAGGAACATACACTTTTTATGGTGCCAATGTAAAGCATTTCCTACAAGAACTTTAGACAGTATTGTGAAAATCATGGTTTTGTTAAATTAATTGAATTATTTATGGCCAAGCAATTAAAGAACAAACAGTTATATGTCTTAGTGCCTTAGAAAGTAGATTAAAGGAGACACTTTGACTGAACAAAATAGAAGTAACTATGCACTGTGCAGTAAAAGATTAGACATGTCTCAGACATCAGGCACATAAAAATTTCAGTAGTTTACAATAAGCATTGATAATAATTTGTTGAATAGCTTTCTCCAAAATGTTAATTATTCATGACTGGTAAAAGTTGTTAGTGGAAAATCCCTTGCTCATTGGATTGTTAACTTTAACAGTTTGATGATGCAGAAATTTCATATTTTCTTCAGTTATCCATATGTTCTGGGCTACAAAGAGTTGAATTTTGCCTATATTAATGCATGAGATGGAAAGCAAATAGAAACTGCCATTTCTACCTCAGTGTTTTGCTTATAAAGCAAAGCAAAAGGCACTCAGCACAATCTGAGAATAAAGCAAAAATCTTTCAAAATTATTTGGCAAAGAATTACTGTTTTTAAGAAGAAAAAAGTGGATATAAGATTAAGAAATATCTATTTTTCCTCCACCTGAAAATGATACATATATTCATATTCCTTTAGTAATACATCCGGAGAGGTACAACCTTGTAAAAAAAGTACTGTGCAATTTGGAGTTATGTTTTGGTAGTGCTTGACTAGTGGTGCCAACCTCAGACCATACATAAGTTGGACCAGATAAAAGTGAAAAGCAATGTTCCTTCCACCTGTTCTGCAGAACAGGTGTTACTGGGTTTCAAGTGTATTCTCTTTCTTCATGGTGTCATCTCTTTTGTACAAGAGTGGTCTGAGCTCTCAGCAAATTATTTTGAATTGTAGGTCCTTTATGTTGTCTAGTGAAGGTGACCTATTTTTCAGCATTTTAGACTGCATTTTCTTCTCTCACTTCATTGTGAATGCTTCTCACTGTACATTGATAATGATTTCAGTTCTCAGTGAGAGGTTTAAAACTTCAGACTAGTGCTAAGTGTGAGTATTTTTATTTGCCTCATCACAGTTTTTCCTCACAGAGGCAAGTTGCTACAATGTCTGAGAAGAGAAGGAATCCATAAAAAGTATCTGGTATTCTGTCAGTGGAGTAAAAATAATGTAATATAAAATGAGTAATCCAAATTAGCAGGAAATGGATAAATCATGGAGAAAACCTGCAACTAAAAAACATAATAAATTTATATTTGGAAAACTTATCTTACTAATATAAGTGCTGTTTCAAATACCAAAGCCAAACAAGCACCAAGTACCATGGCAAATATTTGACTTACATTCATCATAAGTCTGTTGAAAATAACAAACACACACTTCAGAATTAGGAGAATAATGACTGTTGAAGGAATGGCGAGAAACAACTATTGGGATTATGCTCAACGAACACCAAAATTTGCTCCTTATGATTAGCTGGTTGAAACTAGCTCATCTGGGGATGTCATAGTCATTGCTTCGATTGCAGATGAAGGGCTGACGTCTGACTTTAGTGGTTAAAATACAGTCAATATAGCAGCATCATGTTCTGAAATTTCTGATGAAATGTATTATGACAAATCCCATCAGCTGTAGTGCTTAAAATGACTTAAAGCACCATTTCATCTGTACTATTATACACTGCTATGAGCGTGACAGATAGTGACCCACCTTTGCAAGCATCTGTGGTTGACTTCTTTGTAACCCTGTTCTGTACAACTGTGCTCATTTGTGATTTCTTCTTGAAGGATGTTCAGAGGAATGTCTGAATCATCAGTATGAATGTCCAAATTGGCAGCAAATGAGATATAATTTAAATAGCAGTGGTGATATGGAACACTACGCTTCGAAAGAAGTCACAGTCATAAGCAACTTGAGCATCACACCTAAGATACCTAAGCAAGCTGTGAAGGAAAAAAGGTGTTATATTATTTTCCCCCCAGGTTGCTTCTGAAAGTTGCTGTGCTGGAAAGAGCTGCTCTTATAACAACAAGGAAGAATGTTTATCTTCTGGAAATAGCGAGTATTCAGTGAAAGCATTTCATCACTGTGTTGACGTGAAATTGATTTGAAGATAAAACAACATTTGAATGAGTCTCACTACTACCTGATGCAGAATCTAAGCTAAGATACTTCCCTTAACTAGAATAATGAAGCACTTTTTACCCATTATCATGAGAAAAGGCTTATCGAAACAGTTGTCAGAACTAAGAGTTCTATTTTATGCATGTGTACACAACACAAGCTGTGATCCAGTAGAGAAGTATGCTGCAATGTGCCAAAAGTACAGGTGCTTCACTATCAGCAATAACATTTCTGCAGCTTCTGATTGACACACCTTTAAAATGTAACAGCAAGTAGTCTCATAGGTTTTTGCTATGTAGAAAACTTTTGTGTCAAATAACCTAGTCCATTAAATTTTTTATTTTCCCTTACACATTCATAGTAATTTCTAAGAATATAGTACAGCACCCACCTGGATCTCCTATGTGGAAACCCACTGGACTATATTATGCTTATGGGGACCTTAGAAAACATGTTGACTTCAGAATTTGAACAAAATGTTCCAAGAAAATGTAATTTTCACAGCTGAGGAAAATGGAAACAGAAAGCAAATGGTATTATTTGCTGTATTTCTATTTGGAAAATCACAGATGATCTCTGGGAATTTTTCCAGTGTATCTATACTGACAGCAAGTATCAACTGCAATAGACCAGAAATATAACTCTTTTACACAATTAGGCTGGTAAGAAACAGTAGGAAAAAGAGTATTTTAAGAGAGAACAACTAGCTGCCTTGAGATGAGTGATTTTGAATTGACCATAATTCTCTTTCTTTCTCATACCATAGTTGTCTGTTGTTTTTTTTTTCCCTGGCAGACAAACAACCCCTTTGAACAAAGCTTTCTGAACTGTCATTCCAAGTATGAAGGGATGGAGAAGAAAGCCTTTGAGCCATGAGTGCGTGGAAACAGACTCACCAAACTCTGTGAAGGAGTGGAATCCTAGTGGGATCATCACTAGATTCAAATATAACTGCAACTAGCAAGACACAATCTGTCATATTTATTTTACATTATCTTTCCTGATTGCATAGGCTAAAGATGTCTGAAGACACTATGATTTTGACATGTCCGTGACAAAGCGATAACAGACTTGATTTATTGATGAGAAGCTGCCCAAGCCTGAAGATATCACATCTGCCCCTTCCCTGCCACACACTATACATTCTCAGGTGTCATGGGTTGAGATTGGCCCCCCTGAGAGCGGGGGGGCCCAGAGGTGACTGAGTGCCAGGGCAGTGTTCCCTGGAGGGCCAATCACCGCTCGTCTTGTTTGCTTCTGCTGAAAAATCATATATACACAGCCAGCGGAAGCTGTTTGCAATTCTGTCTGGATCTGCTGCTGCGTGTGGGTGTAGAAGGCCAGGGGGTGGCTGGGCCTCCTTCTTTCCTCCCTCCAGGGGGGGAAGGGGAGTCCTGCGGCCCCCAACTCTGCCTAGACCAGAGCTGAAGGTAGCATTGGAGTAAGTGTGTTTGTTGTGAGGAGAGAGGCTCACAACCATTGAGGTAAGTGGGAGAGAGAAGGCAGACCTTGCAGCCAAGCCCTCTTCTTTCCCCCCCTCCCCTTTTTGCAGTTCGGCTGTAGAGGGGCCTTTTTTCTTTCCCTCCCACCGTGACTGGAGGAGAGGCTCAGCATTGGAGCAGAGCCAAGTGGATGGGCTGATAACGAAAGCAGCTTGGTGATGGGGAGAAGAATCCCAGGCAAAATTGGAAATGGACCGGAGAAAGGCCCGAAGGATGTCTTTGCCGTGATCTTAACTGAGGACAGCTGAAAACTCGGAGGAGGAATCAACATTCCACGACGCGTACGTTGATAAGCTGACTGAACTACAGCAGCCTGCAGAACCGAGCTATGAGACTGAGAGAGAGAGATCACACAGCAGAAATGACACAGAACCAAGGAGAAAGGACTCAAAGCTATCTTCTTAGACTTTGTGAGGAGAAAGGACTTCAGCAACCAGCTGGAGGTTTGGTGAGGGAGTGTTTCAGGTTCCCTAAACACTCCCATGAGAAAGAGACTGCGTTACCTATCAGCCTTGAAAGACTTTTCCTGGACTAAAGTTAAAAGGAGAAGCTTCGAAGAGACTGATAGAAGTGTAATATATACATATACATATAGTTGCTTTTAGATTGTTTAGTATTCATTTGTGTAAATAAAATGTAAATACTTTCCCCTATAGAAGCCTCTTACCTGAAAGTTTTTCTCTTCGGTGTTGGGATAAATTGTGGGAAGGGGTGGGGGAAGCCTGGAAATTGGATTTTGAATTTCTAATGTGGCTCAAACTGCCACATCAGGCTATACTTGTTTTGTTGCTTTTAAACTCTTTTATGTTTAGACAAATCATCATTTTGGATAGATTTCTGTTAGCTTTTGGGAACAATGAGAAAAAACAGAAGTGGCAGATGATACGTTTTGCTCCTGACTGCTTGGTGGTATGGCAGGGATTTCTGTGAAAATTTGGCTACTCCAACCATGCTTTCCATGCTCGACACTATTAGAACAATAATTTTCTCTTATTTCTAGGGTAGCCTGGGCCAGTCTATTCACATTTCTGTGTTTAGACAGTCTTTATTTTATTAGTGGCAGAAACATTTGTTTTTGCTAACAATCTAACACCGAGCATGAAGTTGTATACTTCAGCCCAGAGAAATGGCAGTTACATCAAACAAAGTATTTAATCTGTACAGACTTCTAATACACAGATGTGAAAAAAGCCTACCAACAAACCCCTCCATTTTTATGCATCTTAACTATTTTATGTGATGTGTGAAATAAAACATATGGTCTGTCTGCTCAGAAAAGACAGTATTTAGAAAAGGAACAGGATTCTATCACATGCATTAGACCTCTGGAATCCACTGTATGCCTGTGCTACTGTGCTGCTGAAGAATATAATCAGATTTGATTTGGAGTTTTTGATGATATTTTCTCTTCAAGTATGCTGAATCTTTTGGTTTTCCCACCTCCCTTGAAGTATTGCTTGGTTATTAAAATTTTCTTCCAGATGACTTTTCAGATCTGAGGTTGAGTTTCTGTTCAGACCTGAAAGCTAGCCTGTAAGAATGTAGCCAGTTATTCAGGAGTTAAGCAAGTAGTGGGAATAAAAAATGTTTTAGTCAGAGAAGATTTTGAAGCACACATAATAAAGCAAATTAATGTGCTTAAAGATGTATAACAAAGCGTGATACATTCCTGTTTTTTTGTTTACTTTTGTCACCTAAAAATAATTGCCTGTCAGATTTTGAACTTGTTTGGTATCAGACTGAAAAAAATTCCAAAGTGTTCTACTCTGTTATGCTGTAATATAAAGCAGAAATAAACAAAAATTATCAGCTTATCACTAAGTTTAAACTTTAAACACAGTTGGGCCCATGCCAGAGAATGGAAGAACTCATTTGGTTCAACTGACTTGGAGAACAGGATGTGTTAGAGTAATACAAGGTGTCTTTGATAGTTTTTCTTGCTTTCAGCCAGCTTCTTGTGACCAATGGGTTTTGCATCTGATCTCTTGATGACTTCCTGGGTTGCTTTCAATTAATTTTTGAGAACACTCAGTTCTTAAGCAAACAAACATCCATAGTTAGCCAATCAGCGTAGCTAATGAAATCTATCTGAGGAGATAACAAGTATTTTCTATTATATCTGACATCTTCAAGGCTTTACAAGACAAGTGAGGTCCATGCCTCATTAACAGCTGTGCCAATCAACTGGCACTTATAAACTAAAGCTTTATAATTTCACCTAAAAGCTAAATAGTCTTTTAAGAGCTTTGCATCTTTGTCATGCTATGTTATATATTGCATTTTTTTGTCAGTTGGTGAACAAACTCACCACACTCATCTGCAGAAATCTCCGGAGAAAGCTGCAAGAGGACTTTTTAAGCATATTCATAAAGAAAACAGTAGTATTAGGGAAAATCACACAATCAAGATTACAAATACTTGCTCACAATAAATGTAATAGGACTGGACTTGTATTTACACTCAGCTTAATTATGAAAACTTCTTTAAGATGACTGGAAAATATCCATAAATGAGCGAGAATGGTGCAATGTGTACCAAAATTACGAGTCATATTTAAAGAGCTAGACTTCTCATATTTGCTTTTAAATAAACTTAAAAATATTGTCTAGAAAGTGAAGTATATAGAGCGATTTCAGATTGCTTCTTCAGTTTTGGGAATTATGATATACTGGGCTTCATAAGTTTGTTAATTCATATAATGTATTACTTTTATCTTCAAAAATATATACCATACTAAAGAAAAAGATTTAAAATATTTGTAGAATCTGGTGTTTATATTTTAAAAAGATAAATGTATTACCCAGATTGATTGCTTGAAAGCATTTTCTCTTACTGTTAAACAATTATAAGTGGGATATTTCTCTTTGTCCTATAACACCAATATAAATTCTAAATTTCATACATTTGTCCTTATTAAAAACCTTCAGATATACTATTGCTCTAGATTATTCAGTGGTCAATACAACATGCCACTATGTAGAATATGGTTTTTTTGAGGATACTGCAGTGGTTTATATGTGTAATAAATGTTACAACAGAGTGAGGAATGAAAGAGAAACTTACTTTTTCAAACAGGCTTCTTATTTGTTCTATAAAACTTTAGTAGTGTAAACAACCATGAATTGTGTTTGATTTTGGTGCTATTGGTATTTTACTCCACACAATCTCTAGGAAGATTGCATGGTGCTCTGCATGAAGCAGTAGTTTTCAGATCGATGCAATTTGATAAGTTCTGGTCATCTCAGTGGGAGTAACAATGGACAAAACACAGGTTACTCCTGACTTACATACAGAGACTGCTTGCTATAAGGGACATGAGCCTGATGGAGGTGTCTGAATTCTCCTAGCACTAGTGGGTTTCACCATTGCCTTAAGGTGACAAATTCTGTCTGTGGTAACTGAAAGCAGGGCTTTTCAAAAGACCACACATAATTGGGATGTCCCATATAGCTCTATTTCATTTCCCTGTCCTAAAATGAGTGCATCATTTACATTTCTGTACTGCTTTGTTCTAGTAATTAAGGGCATAGCGTTTAAGTAAAGAGAGAGAAGCGTTTAAGTAAAGAAGAAACAGATAGTGTGGACCAGAAAAACATGTAGAAAAGGGACTCAGTAGAGCTTCTTCAGGCAGGCTTTTCAGCTGTTGTTGTTTTGGGGTTTTTTTGTTTGTTTTTAAGATTTTATTTTTTTAATTTTTTAATTCTGTGCACCCAGTGAAGGATGAATTAGTTGTTGTTGTTATTGTTTAGTTCAGAGTCCATTATTGATGCCACCAAATAAGTTAGATCAAAGTACAGCTAGCTCAGAAATAAGCTGCCCTCACCAGAGTAAAAGAAAGAGCATGGTTAGTGTGGGAGTCTTGAAGACTGGAGTGGTCTTGTCTTTTTTGCTTCAACTTTTTAAAAAAAGTCACTAACTGTGACTGATTGCCTTCCTGAGGTCCTTCCATAGGAAGGATGAAATACGTCCTGAGTATGGTCTCTCCTTCCCAGTCAGGCAGTCTGCAGATGCCCTCTAAGCAGAGTCTTTCTTACCAGGATTTGATTTAAATGGACATATTAGTTTGAAATAAATATGTCTTTTGTGTATTTATTCATTTTTAGGTTGTGGGACTGCCTTATTAATTCGGAGCTGTGACTGAATCTGTTTCCTCTGTTGCACAGCAAAGGAAGGCCAAAGGAAATCTTCTGAGAAGCCACATAACCCAAGCAATGCCCTGACCATCTGTGTGGCTGCATCCTCCACATAATTTGCCTTCGCCCATGCCTTCCTCAAAGTAGCCTTGCCTGCCCTGTTGATTCAGATCAGAGCATGAAGCTTTTTCCCATTAACTTTCCTCTATCATCCCATGTATTATTTCTTAGTGAAAATCCTTTTCTTGTTATAATAAACATGAGCATTGAAAATATTTCCGTCATTTACTGTGGCTGTTAATCAGATTTATCAAGAAGAATGATTATTAGGACATAACAAACAGTATTTTGGCAGGTTTTGGATAATTTGCCAATTTGTATTTTGTACTAATATGTCATTAAATAAAATACAAAACTGGTACTTATAAACGTTTTATGGGCTTGGTGCTTTATTCGTGTATTAGTGCTTCTTTAAGGATGGGAGAAACAGAGGTTTGACACTTTTATAGGCTAGTGGCTGATGTTTGTTACCAGAGGTATTTTGCCAACCCTGGTACGCAGGAATCCGAGCTCTGTGTTTCCCAGGATATATCTGCTTTCTAAAAGTAAAATTGCCGACTCTTGTGAATCATCACTGTCACCGTCATTTTTTCTTCTCTCTCTTTCACTAAATATCAAGAAACGGAAGAGGAGCGGACGATTTCTACCAATTCCAGAAGACCATCGCTAGAGGGCGCTGTCCACTGAAAATAACTCCTCATTCCCAATTTTCAGAGCTACTTGAGCACACAGCTCGTTTGGAAACCTGCTCTGATTTCGGACTGGAGACTATTGGCTCTATTTACCCTATCTGTAGCAAGAGATATTGTATTAGAATAGGAGAAAGAGTGAAAAAGCTCAACTACTCAGTAATAAGAAAAATACATTCTATTATGGAAGTGACCACGGATATTAACAAAATTAAAAATTATTTAGTAGCATGCTGTATGGCAAATATGTCCTAAAAGCATACAATTTTTATTCTTAGGATAGCCTAATGAATCCCATAAACTTGCAGCCATATACTTCTGTAATGCTGATGAGCATCTAAAAGCTGTGATTTGCTGTTTGCTTTTTCCACTGCTTTCCCCAGTCCCCCCAAAATCTAAACTTCCTAATTGGTTTTGAAAATAAAATCTCTTATAAGCTTCTGTGGACCTGCTAAAATGTTTTGTAGTCTTACCAGCACAGGTGGGAATACGTGCTTTTACCCACACCAATTTGCTTGCCTATTGCCAAGAAAAATGTGAGTTCAGAGGGCTCAGCATCAGACAGATTGCCTGGGGAGTGTGAAAGGTCCACATTTACTGGGAGAGGTTTACAGACAGCACAGATCAGGAATAAAATATTACCAGGTAAAGTAATTCACTATTTATCAACTTCAGCCTGCAGGATACGCTCTGAAACCACCCTTACATGTTTAGTTTGCCCTAACCTGTAGAATAAGTTCTCCAAATGTGCACTGAGCAGGAGGAGATGCTGCTCAGTGCAACTGAATTGTGTGCCCAGTGTCATCTTGCAGCTACAAGCTTTCAGTTAAGCAGAGCTGACTTTCTGGGGACTTATATAATTTCAATTTAAGTAAGTCATTTAAATAATTTAAAATAAGTACTTTATCTCACTGGTCATTACAGTTCTTGAAATGTAACACTTAGTAGGAACTATTAACAAAGGGGTATGGATAAATGGAGGATGTATCCTTCATCATTAGTAGGATGCTACAATAATGAATTAGCATCCCAGTGATTGAACAAAGCAAAATGTCTTTCAGATGCATAAAATTTTAAATGCAGAACATTTCTAGAAGTTAAATCACTGAGCAATAGATAGTCTTTGTGCTTGTACTTTTTTCTGTTGCTATTTATTCCTTAGTAAGTGCAACTTTAGTTTGCCCTTGAAAGTAAAAAATGGCATTCCTAGTAAAAAATGGCATTCCTAGTATCCACAAATGTCTATTTATTACTAATAGCCAGAAAAAAAAATTCTGAATGCTGAAAAAAACTTTTATAATATTTATTAAGTATATTATTCTAATGCATGAAGTTGTCTGTCTTTATATAGTATTTTTCCACTATGACTTAAAAACCAGTGAGTTTATGTTCTCCTCCACTGTTAGTTTTCTTCTTTCACACACACAGTCAAGGATATTTAGGTCTGTAGGTAAAGTTTTTCTAAAAGACCTCATGTTTGTTATGTTGGTTTGGATATATTATATATATTGGATATATATAATATATATATTGTATATATATATATTACATATTTGGAAATCTTAACAGATTTCACAGAATTACAGAAGTGTTTGAGGAAGGAGGAGAGCTCTGGAGGTTGTCTGGTCCAACCACACTGCTCAAGATGTGTCACCTAGAACTGGTTGTCCAAGACCATGTCCAGATGGGTTTGGAATATCTCCAAGATGGGAGTCTTCACAACTTCTCTGGACAACATGTGCCAGTGCTCTGTCACCTTCATAGTGACCAGGTGTTCTCTGATGCTCAAAGGGAACCTTGTGTGTTTCAGTTCTGTCATTGAGCACCACTGAGAGGAATCTCTCTGCCCTTTACACCCTCCCTTCAGGTATTCGTACAGAGTGATCAGATCTCCCTGGGTTTTCTCTCCTTCAGACTGAGCAGTTCCTGTTCTCTCAGCCTTTCCTCATAGGAGAGGTGATTTAGCACAGGTGCTTCAAAAATACTGTGATGCCAACTTCTCTGCAGCTAATGCTTCTTGATCGAGGGGATGGTGGCAAAAACTAGAAAAAGCACTTTCAAACAATAAGTAAAATCTGTATTATAAAAAAGAAATCTAGGCAAAAAATTTAAGCTTGGTTCTGTAGAGTCTGGCTGAACTGGAAGAAAAATCCATTTATTATTTTATTCTTGATCCCCTGCTAGACCAAGGTAAATGCCATACAAGGTTTTGACATTTCAATTTATATTAGACTATGAACTAGTTCAGAGAAAAGGTAGAAAAACCTCACACTGAACTGTGTCAGAATGCAGTCTGAATCCTTTGTGTACATATTTTGCAAATGTCTGCCAGCCTAAATTTTTAGTATATAGTAAGTAAAGTCTAAAAAACAGATCATATGCAACAATAAACTAAGAACTGTGACTAACTACTTTTGAGATTCAACATGTGAAGCTGGCTTGAAGATGAAAGTTGTATTTGGCAACACATTAAATCTGTCACAAATAAATCAGCAAATATTATCACATGACTGTAAGTGAAATTGTAACTACAATTGTAATTGCAATTGCACAGATTGTTGTGGATCCTACTATGTATCCAGACACGTTTTATAGTTAATGCACTTCTTCTGAGCACCATTCTATTGCTGGTATTGTGTTTTCTGGGCACACCTGTCTGCCAGACATAAAACTAAGGCTGGGAGGACTGTATAAAAACATACCATTTCCCCAAACTGAATTGCTCTTCAGGACTGTCAGTGATGCTAAACTTCATATTGCTTCTAATAATTTTTTAACTGGACAAGAGTTTATATACATATATGTACTCTAGACTTCCCATTCTGTACTGTTTCTGAGAAGCGTGTACTTAATTGTTATTGTTACTAATTTCTCTGCTTCACTTAATTGTATTAAGGATAAGGCTAATGAACAAAACAAAAAATTAGAAAAAAAATATTTTGTAATTAAAATCTGTAAAAAAATTCTTGTTAGATGACAGATAGGCCCAGATTTCATAGGACATGACATTGAGATGCAGATCCAAAATTGCTACTGATCATGGTGTACTTATGCAGCTTTAAATGAATAGGCATAGACTTAACTGAACACATTAATAAGCCAGGACTTTTGTAAATAAGGCCTTTTTTTTTTTTTTTTCCCACTATATAGGCAGGGAGTAGAGACTTTTTTTTCACAATATACGAGTGCAGGTGCAGTCCACATCAGCATACTCAGCACATTTGGGCTGTGCAGTTGGCTAGTGGAGTTGTTCCTCTCTCCTTGGGGATATATAACTATAAAGCAAAATGTCAGCTTCTGTTTTAAACAAGAATCTCTAATCCTTTTCTTTGTGCCTTTGTGAAAAATAATCTTTAACCAGTAAAATGTTGTAAGCCCGGTTAGTAAGGTTGAGCCTCTTTCTCTAATGTGTCATTCTCTGAAGTTCAAGGCTTAGTCATTCTCTCTGAGACTCTTCAGAGCTCTTTTTGGGACATTTTCAGACTTCCACAGCATCTATTGTTGTTGGAAAGGAGCATCAATTAAATTCCCAGTAACAGGGACTTTACAATATCTGGCAATAAGCCCACGGAAGTCTTTTTGTGTGCTAGCAGATTAATTTTTGATTGATTTTAAGCTTTACTGCAATCTATTAATGACTTGACATCCTCTTGGTATCTTATACTAGCAAGTTTTTATCCCTTTATTTCTCCCACTGTAAAGTGAGTGTAAAATCCTATTTTATATCCTGGATAGGATACTGAACAATCACTGTCACAGTAGCTCAAGTGAAGTCATTTTACTTTGCAGGTGGGACAGGCTAAGAAATCGTGAGCCATACCTTTGGCTTTGATCTACTGTCCTTTAAAATATTTCAAAATTTATTTCCAGTTCTATGGACAAAACAGATACAACTATTTGAGATTCATTGCAGGAAATTAGGCATTACAGTGGCACAGATCAAAGAAAATTCCTAACTTGATCAGGTTCCTGTGTATAGTGAAGGATGTGGAATAGCTGAAAAAAATCATACTGACACTCATTACAGAAGGGGGACACAGCCCTATGAATAGCTTTGAACAATTGTATAGGCAAACATGATGAAAGTGAAAAATGTTCAGTGAGCTCAAGCTGCACGTGACAAATGTGATCTGTTTGTTGTGAAATAGGAAAGCGAGATAACATAGAGACTGAGAGCTTTACCTTCAGCTTCTTACTTAAAAAGACATATATTTAATGTAATATAATAGATTTTGTAAAAAATATTTTGGAACAAAATTTTGCTATGGTGTTATTGCTATGTGCACCTACAAAATTTGTGTCCGTGTTTCCATACACATCCAAAATTCAATGCCATTAATAACAAACATATCAATCACAATGATAGTGTTTGAGTCATCATATTCATACTTGCATTGAGTCTTTTCTTTTACACAACCATTTTGATTGTTCTACCTATCTCTTTCTTCCCCTTCTGTCCTTTCAATAATACCGTCTCTTAAAATGCTTTATTGTTTTCACTGGCCCCCTTGTCTTCCTTTCCTATTTTTTGTGTATTGTTTTGGGTCCTTCTAATGCTTTCTTTTCAGAATAGATCACACAGAGCTTTTAATTTAGCACAGGGATCTACTCAGAAGCCTGATGAAATGCTTGCTGATGTTAGGATATGGCACACAAATACTGCCTAAGTCCATTTAGTTCTGCAAGGCTGTACTTAACAAATTCCTTTTTGTGAATTCTTTTTGAGACATTCAAATGTGTGAAAGTACAGTGGCCACTAGGGACAAGGACCAGGCTAAGGTTACACAGAATAATACCCTCCATATTTTTTGACAAATCAAAAGGTCTGACTGTCTTTCGTTCTCTTCTGTTTCTTTCCTTCAAGGGCCAAACTGAAATTTGAAGCTTGGAAATGGCATCTGATATTTGGTTAACCACACAGTGTTACCAGACAGTCACCCTTTCTTAAAGCAAACAAAGCTAAATTGTAGAAACCACTTCTGTAATGAATAAATGGCAAACATAAAAGGGCATTTTGGATAATGTGGATCTTGAAGACTGCTTATATTTACTGGTTGATCTTAGAAATATGTGACAATGCTAGACTAGTTTTAATGACATCTAAACTGCCATGCAATTTCTGAATTACAGAAATTAAGGTGATATCAACAAAATACCTCTGTGCATGACATATAGTTAATTGAGGTGTGATAAACAAGAACACATTAGCAAGACAACCCTTTTGATGGCAGAAGATGGATGATGATATTGACAGCCATTTAAATTGTTGTAAAATGTGCCTATCAAATGAATTGTTCCAGCCCTGGGACCATTTTACCTGCAAAAGGGGGCAAGTAAATCACATGAGACAGATTCCATTGACTTTGCAGGAAAAGGAAAGACAAGCCTTTTTTATTGCTATTGATGTTTGCTCTTATTGACTAAGTGTTTGCCATGGACTCAAGTACCACCAGACACATAAATACAAGGAGAACCTTGTGTGTGTCCTTTATCTGACTGGGGGAAACAATTTGCAATTTACATCCAAGGGATCTGCAGTTTTCCTCCAACACACAGAACAGTTTGAAAAGGCCGTGCTGAAAATTGGTTCAAATAATCCTCCTGTCCTACAAAGTCCTTGCTGAGTTCAAAGAGAATGTTTTCCTTTATAGTGCAGAAGAAAACATTTGACACTCTATCACTGTGATTTCACTGCCTGAATTATCTCTGAACTTTGCTAAGTCACAGCCTGGCTTAGTTTGCTAATGTTATATTTTGTGAAGATGCTAGGGCATAGGGTCACCTTAAGAGAGACTGATGCAGGAATTCCCTTCCTCTTATATTTTGTGGGAAAAACAGCTCTAATAAAAAGTGTGCAGCAGAAAAAGAAAATGAAAAAATTGGAGCAGCCTGGATGATTAAAAGGAGGAATATTTCTGAATGATCAAGATACAAGTAAAAACCTATTAAAGTAATATAACTTTCAGCTGTCACATCCCTCTCTAGAAACCACAGAGGAGCTCATGTTTCCAGAAGGGATAACAGCCTTCAGCTGTTACATCTAACCAAATCACTAATTTAGCTCTGGAGGTAGAAATCTGTAATTTGTTACCAGGAGTTTCCTGTCCAGAACTCTCAGGAGGGTCTTTACAGTGAGACCAATTGGAGTTCGACTAATATCAAACAGAGAACACAGCCTTTTGGCCAGGACCACAGCTGAAGTTCTGGGAATAGAAAGTGTGTCCTTGAAATTAATAGCCATCTTAATGAATCATTATTTTACATATGCCTCAGCTTATTTCAAAAGAGCTTTAAAAGACCCCTCTTCTTATGCTGTCTGTAATCAAGTAGTTATCATATATTGCATGCCGTACTGATATAATATAGGAATTCATATATAATTTACATAAAATGCTAAATTTTGGACTTTTTTGTGATTTATTCACTGTCAAAGCTTAAGCAGGTGGAAGAAACTAAAACTGAAAAGGTATTCTAAGCCTATTTTCATCTGCTGATGAAATATTGTACATTTTATGATGGAATACACTGAATCATTACAGGGCATAATATAAGCCTAAATGTGTTAGCTAAGCAGCCAATACGTGCCTTTTGGGTAACTAAAAATAAGTGTAACAATACCCCAGCTACAACAGTGCAATAAATGTGAGTTGATGATTTTCCTTTTTTATTATTATTTTTTAATTGGCACTGTTGGTCGGATAGAGATGATACTATAACAAGAATAACCAGTCCAATCAGGTCCAGTTTTGTTAGGATCAGTAAAACACATGGGTTACTGTGAGAAAAAGAACAGGCAGGTTTACAGGTAGGTGCGTTATCTGGATTAAAGTGGTTTTGTCTTTGCAGGAACAGCTGGTAAGCATACCTTTATGCTTGAAAAGAGAATGGGTAAATTTCAGAGGGAAAGTGATTTTGTTGCTACAAGGATTACAAAGACAAACCTTGAAATATAGATCTGTATCTACTCCTGCAAGGTGACACTCCATTGACTTGACTTGATACTTGCTTTACTGAGAATTGGTCCAATAGATTTTAATGCAGCCAACGTAGCAGAAAAATTGCTTTCTGCACTGCTGATGGTATAATGCTGTTGTTTTAAACAGACATGATGAATTGAAACACTTTCTCACTCTCTCCCTCCCTCTCACTCTCTCTCTTCAACTTCAAATATTCAAATGACAATGCTCTTTTCTCTACTTAATCAGTTCATAGATGCAAGTTAAGTCCTAATCTTAAGTCACTTTTATTTTTGTCAACCTGTTTGCTTGTGTAATGCTGGTAGGAGAACTTTCTAATCATGGCATTCTAATCTGAAGAAAATCTATAAGATGTATAAACAAGAGATGGCTCAAATCACCTTGTAGCTAGTGTTGGCTCCAATAGAACAGTCTTGGAAGCATTTGTCATTATAACTAGAAAATGTTTATGGTCCTAGGATCAAAGGTCAGAGACCACAAATACTTTTGTACTACATGTAACCATCATTTACAATTGCACCGTGTGAAGTGGTAGTCAGATTTTGTTGGTTTTGTCTTATTTAACTTGTTCTCATTTAATAAAGCCTATGTACCAATACAAAGACTGCAATGAAACTTTGATATTTCTCTTTTCACTGATGGGTCACTATGCTCTTCTAAAAAGGTGGAATGGTCAATGTTTTGCACCGTTCTACCTTGGGGCAGAAAAAAAAGTAAAATAATAGAAATCCCACGTTGTTAGACTGAGATTTTTTGAGCTTCCAGGTATGTCAATATTTCACATTTAGAAATATCTGTTAAATATTCACCTGAAAACGTCAAAGAGGAGTAGATACTGATTGAGCAAATGAGTTAGAGCATCCTAGGCCTTGGGATTTCAGTGCTGCCATTCTGTGAGCTATTTAAGCTAATGATGTTTGTGTAGATAATTCTTGGCTTGACTCAGTATTAGCTGAAGACAGTCAGAGCACTTCTGTCTTCTTTAGTGGCATTTCAAATAGGTTCATAACTGAGACGGGGCCAAAGCCAGTTGGGGAGCAATAGTCTTCCCAGATGTCTTCATTGCTCATATGTATGTATGTGTGTTTATGTATGTAGGGGCCCCTAGTGGTCTAGTGGTTAGGGTGCAGGACTCTCACCGCTGCGACCCGGGTTCGATTCCCAGCCCCCCGGGCAGATGGAGCTCATCAGCCTTGTAAGGTAATCCATCTAAGAGAAGGTCACTCTAAACAAACCTACGTTCTGAGACCCTCACTGCCACTGTCCAAGTTTCACTCGGCCCCGGCAGATGAACCTCAGGATTAAAGGGTGGGCTCAGTTCAGCGCACGCTGTGTCTCACCTAAAAAATCCACTGCGCAGGCTCGAAGGGTTAATGACCTTTCCCAAATCTTTGCTCGCAAAGACTGGCCATACTATACTATGTATGTAGAAATATAATAAATAAATAAATAAATAAATAAATAAATAAATCTGTCTTTGTTGCTTGTATGGAACCAGTTACCTGATCCCCAAAAGAATATACTTTATTCTTTCTTGCTCCTACTTTCTTTTACGGTATATAGGATTCACACTAATCGTAGCAAGGGCAAGTCTAAACTCACTGAAACCATCATCATAGCAATGAGGATTTGTGGCTCTTTATGTGTATACATACTTGACAATCTATAAAGGTGTTACTCGGACCACTTCATTCTCACACATGTTAGTTAGGAGATTGAATATTTATATAGAGATGATACTTCCTGAAAGTTATTTTCTTGACAGCATAGGCGTTTTTCATTTCGTTTCTGTGAATCATCATAGAATGGCCTTGGAAGGGACCTTAAAGATCATCTAGTTCCAACCTCCCTGCTGTGGACAGGAACAGCTTCCACTGGAGCAGGTTGCTCACAGTTGCTTCCAACCTGGCCTTGGACTGTGCCCAGAGATGGGAAGTTCACAACCTCTCTGGACAACCTATTCCATTTCCTTCTGTAAGGGTGATGAGGCACCTTTAGAAGACTTGTAACTGTACAGTGCCTTTTGCTTGACAATTGAAATACTTGACATAAATATTTGCATTTTAGATCTTGGCCAATACTTGAATTTTACAACCTTGCTTGTCACACCAGCAGAGCCATGGACTGAAATTAACCTGACCTTCAATGCTTCAGCTGGGCTTGTAACAGAGATTTGCAAATACCATTTCAGCAAGCAGTGGCTAGAACCCCATCAAGGTTTCTCTAAAAAACCCAAAAACCTTAAATCCAACACTCTTCCCCCAGTAACTCAGAAGTTACATAGTAAGATGACTTAAAATCTCCCAGGAGAAATGTGTTGAAAGAAAAATTTTGTATTCTGGTAAAAGTGAATACAACTCAAACAAATATTCTATAGGAGAAAACAAACTAATTAGGAATATTGCAGTAGAAGAGTCACAGTACCTAGCAGACCCCTGTTATTGAACTGCATGATACTTTGCCACATAGATCATTTCCCTAATTGTGATGATTTATTTTTATTCAAGAGCAGTTAAACCTCAATATTATGCTGCCTGCTCAGCACTGCCCTTGTCTGGAAACTGCTATGGTTTAACCCCCAAATGTATTAAACAAGAAATTGTAAATAGTGGCATGAAACTTTGGAAGAACTAATTGGAATGTAAAAGAAGTGTTATAATTTAAAAATGGAAACTGCAAACATGAGCACAGGTAACCTTTGGAACAGAAAAGTGTGAGAGAAAATAAAATCCACATTTGTTACCCCTTTGTAAAATAATCATGAACCCCAGAAATTCACATCCATTTAAAATATTTGGAAAGATATATACTCCCTGAATACCTCATTCTCTCTTTTCGTGAGAGAAGATAATTTTTTCCTGAGAAGAAAAGGAGCCTTCCTTCCTCCTCTTCCAAAAGCCATCCCAGAGAACAGTATAGAAAAATCTTCTGGTAAATCCTACAAAGCTTCACAAGCTTTCTATCTGCCTTGACTTTGCAAATAGGCCAGCTAGTTTTGCCTTCCATGGTTTTCAGCTCAATTAGTGCATGAGGATTTTTTGATGATCTATCAAATTTCTTATCACTACAACAACTTCCCAATCAAAAAGATTACATAGTGAACATCTTACAAAAATGTAGTTATAATGTAACCTAGAATTTCAGCTCATGTGGAGTGAGAAGGGATGACTAAATGTTTATTCATGAGGGATGGTACCAACACAAGTTGTGTAAAATGACGATCTGGATCTGCGTTTGGGTGTTGTGGGCAACCATTATGAGTAAGGTATTTTAAGACTAATCAAACTTACTTTGAATGTCACAGATTCTCAGGGTGTCTCTGGACCACCTAATGGAACTGGAGGGTAATGCTGTGGCATTTGTGAGAGCCACCCTGCACTTAAAAAGAGGAGACTTCCAAGTGGGCAAGCTTCCACTGTGGCTGTTAGGTTTGGTCTGGTCTTCTGGTGGTGGAAGGCCTCAGAAATGCATCTGGGGAGCACTTTGGGAGTCTTTGATGGCTTATGACCTCTTCTCACCCGCCTGCCATGTGAACGTTCCATTTGTGTAGAGCGATTTTGCCATCACACACCCAAAACCCTTTTCCTCCTCCACATGCTGAGCTGGGGCTGATTCTTATCTGAGTTTGGCTGTTCATGGATACATTCTTCTTCCCTGGGCCTTTCTCACTTCTTAGACCTGAGATAATTGGTAGGTAGCTTGGATTTGAGGACAGATGAGTTTGTGATGTGTTGAAAAGTTAACTTGAGATTGTGATGCTATAATATTGCTGACAAAGCTATAGCTTTCTATTGTGGCAAGACTGCTGTAATGAGTCTGTTAGGCATAAACCCTGACTTTTTACATATAAAGACTGATTCAGAATTATCCTGTGAATGTCAGAAATATAATAAAATGCAAATACATTTTACCAGAAATATTGGAAACTACAGAAATGAGCAGTTCTTAGTTTAACATTGATTAACACGGAAATCAGCCTCAGTAACACTGAAGCAGTGACACAGGTATGGGAGACCCAGATCTGTTTAAATAAGACATTAAAATTGGGGATAGCCAGATAGAAGGAAAAACAAAGATAGTAAATATCAAAAGAAAACTGCTAACCTATAGAATAGCAGAATACCAGAAGCAGTGGTAAGAGGAAGAACAGCACACACACAAAAGTGACTATAATGCTAGTAAGCGTGTGTTTGAGAGACTGAACATGCTACACAAAAATAAAGAGAAAAGAATTAAAAAGACCAATATTAATGAATCAAGGGAAAAACCATACATAGTCTGTGGTCAAAATGAAGCTTGGAAAATTTTTAAACACCTCATAAGAAGAGGACTATTGAGACTAGGCAATGGAGCAGAGAAGCAAAGGTAAAAGCTGATGTTAAGGTTTCACAGGAGATTAGTACTGCAATTAGACATTTTTTAATTATGTAAGAAACAAGAAATGTGAGACAAATATTTAATAAATGGCCAGAATTATTTATTCATAGAGGACAGAACCAACGGAAAAGGAGAAAATATTAATTAATTTTTCACTTCAGGATTCCCGGTAGAGTAAGTAGAACAGATGCTGAAGGCAAACAAGTCATATACACTGCAATTGGACTTTACCATAGACAATTATAGTCATAGAAGAGGGGTAATATAAAAACCTGAGTGGAAGTCATATAAACTTGAAGTCCAGATCTTAAAGCAATCTGAAATTCTAATTTTTTCTACAAAATAGTTATTTTATCAGTATTTATATTTTAATAGTACCATGTATAAACTTCTGAACGGACATTTTGGTCTTTGCTCAAATACTTATTATCTCAGGTTTGATGACGTTTTTTTCTGAACCAGTGTTTCTGAATCTTTCTGGAATGAAGCTTGATTCTGCCGTTTCTTTTTCACAACTCATTTCACCAGGTGTCATTGCCCGATCTATTCTCCAATCTAAACTTTTATTCCTTCCTTCCTACTGGTGCTTTCATCTTGCTTACCTTCATCCAGAAGCAAAAGCACAAAGAGGTTAAATAAAACCCACAAACAATTTGTACCAGACACAGCTATATACCACACCTCACCTGTAATCTACTCCAAAGCATGCCTTACCAACCTGTGTAGCGACATTAGCCAGAAGCTTTATTCAGTAGGATGGTATCATTATTGATTTAAACTGAAACAAAAAATTGTGAGAAACAAAACTCTAGGCCTGTATATTTATCACTGTCTTGTCCAGAACTGAAAGTGAGAAAAAGATTGGAAAAATATTTCAGAGATTTTTCAGAAGTTTTTCAGTAGCTTCTTAAAATTAAAAAGGAAAGTCTCATTATTTAAATAGTTACCCAGGTGCAAGTTATCCATCTGCACAAAGCAATAGCTGGGGGAGTTGCTGGAAACTTTGGATCAAACCCCAAGTATCATTTGACAAATATAGCATAGGTTTCCTCTCCAGGAATCAACTTTTCAGAACATAGGAACTTCAACACATTAAAGACTTTTGGACCCTTTGCAGAGGATACAGACAACAGAGGTGTTATATTTTTCACTTGCAGACTGCTTCCTAATGAATAGGAAGTACTTGCGTATGAGCCACTGCTGAAATGTGTTTTGGAAATGATTCCCTTGATAGCAACGATTTGAGACCTGGTGAAAATTATGAGATAATAAATCAAAATAACTTCTGCTGCACAGGTTGTCAGAGAACAAACTGAAGCTCAGACAAACTGAGAGCAGTCACATTTTCAGAGGAGAATAAAGATCCTACCTATTTACAAATTGTACCTTCTTTCTTTGGGTTCATTTAATTTGTGCCTAAAAATAGAGAGTTTGGGATGTTCATAGAGTCAGAAATTGCATAGAAATCATTAATTATTGATTATTCTTAGGCACACGGGAAAAGGAAGAATTTCTTCCCTGGAGAAGTTACATGTTCCATAAATTCTTATTTCAAATGGGCAAAGCACCCTTTTTTCTGTTCTTAACTAATGGTACCCATTTTACATGGAACAACAAATGAAGCATTCACAATAACTCATTCACTATCGAAACCAAAGCACTCTATTATTTGGAGGTTTTTCTGGAATAAGGGGTATGAAAAATTCACAAATTTGCTGCCATAGCTCTATTAATCCCTCACACACTTTGCAAGAGATGGGAAGAAGAACTTAACTAGCACATACTCTGACATTTGAAAACTAAAACTTGACAGAGAAACAAGTCCATAAGACAGGGTTTTATATAAGTTTTAGAAACTTGTTGAAGTTCCTAATTTAACTGCAGCCTTTCTTCAGCAGTGAAATCAAGTTCAAAGAGGACCTTAGAAACCCAGCCCAATTTTGTTCTCAGCAAAACCTGGAGGAGGTCAAAGAAACATTTTTCTTTAGTTGGATCTTTAAGAACAAATCACAGTGTAATGGAAAGATGTTTAACAGGCAAGGAAATTCACTAAAACTTTACACATATCTTAAGTATAATAAGAAGAATAACATTTTAACAGGAACTTGTCATATTTTGCACCTCTGAGGGGACAACAACAGACAGAAGGCCAATTTTGAAGGTGTCAAAACAAACAGAGATTTTTGAAGTGATCTAAGTATTTGAGACTCTGCTCTATTAGAAGACCCATCCAGTTAGCTCTGTGTGTTTTTTACAGATCTATGAGTTTTAGAGTGTGATCAAACTTTTCAAAAAAAAAAAGAAGGTATGCTTTTTCTCCTGTATTGCATTGTATTTTGATTTTTATTATCTTTCTATCCTTTCCCTCTGACTAAGTTTCCTCATTAGTCACAAGGTAAAGTATAAGCAAGTAGATCTAGCAAGCATAAATATATTTTGAAATTGTCAAGCAGCCTCCTTGCTACCTTTTAGTTTACTCTTCAGTACCACCTTTTTGGTACATATTTACTACTAAACTATTGACTTAACTGACTAAATTGAAATTGTTGGTAAGATACTATTTAGCTTATGCGTAAAGTATGCTCATGTCTTAAAAGTTCCCTTATTTCTCTTCCAGTTTTCAGTTGCTCAATGAAATAGTATTTTGGCTACTTGTTCCTCAAATTTCCTTTTCAGCCTCTGTAATTGCTGTATGACTTATCACACAGTATACTGTTTCTACTGTCTTCATGTTTGGTAAGATATCTGAACATGTGTTTGCTTCAAGAAAATTAGGAATGTTTTGAATGTATGGATGTTTTTACTGTTTTGAAAAAAAAAGGGGATGCCATTTTTCTTTTTTCTTTTTTCTTTTTTTTTTTTCTCACAACTTCCATTGTTATCAGTGAATTTTAAAGAAGTAAATTTATACTGCAGAAAACAGCAGTTCTTACTTGTTGCGTGGGCATACTTGTTTGAATTATTCCTACATGGGTCCCATCAGGAATGATCAGACCTGAATGGCACTACCAGAATGACAGTAGCAGAGGCAGTTTGCTGTCAATGATTTGACATCAACTTTTACCAGCTGACTACTGAAAGAAGCCCTACCAGGTAGAAAGACATGTACAACAGACTTGAAATGGAGATCTGATGTGCTAGATGATTTTGAAAACTGACCACCGGATGGGGATGAAAAATCTGGAATACAGAAAAACAAATAATGCTGCTATCATACAAAGTTTGTTTTTCTGTGGCAGTTTCTGGCTGAATAACAATTGCTAGTGAGTTCTGAAAAGATGTCCAGTAATGCTGCAAATTCTATTCATTGATTACTTGCCTAGGAGACATACCTCTTTTTTAGTTCTACTCAGTGATAGCTTACTTGCTGGGATGGATCTATTTTGATTTTTTAAATCGATCTCTTGTACAGCTCTCACTATTTACAGTATCATTGCAATAATACTCTTTGTCTCAGAGCAATGGGGTTGAAGGTAGGACTGGTACCCTGGAGGTAAGTCAGCCAGCCTTTTCAGAAAGATTGTGTCAAATACTAGTTTCTTCTGTCCTTGAAGTCTACAAAGAATATTGACTCTCTAGCAAGAGAAGATTCTTAAATATTTATAGAGATTATAAATCAGATATTTTCTTTATGTACAGAAAATTTCTAAACGATAGTAAAAGAAATTTGATGTGACTTTGGGAATCACCACATCAGACCAGAGAGGCACTTTCGTATCAGGCAGAGGCTGCAGGAACTGCTATATATAACTTCAGGGACACCAGCTGTGCCCTACATAGATAGAACTCATGTCACTAGGCTACTCAGGGATGCTGCGATGTGCTCACAAATGGCTTTATTTTTGGAGCTAGTGAAAATGGACATGAACTGGCAAGATGCACTTGCAGCCCAGAAAGCCAGCCCTATCCTGGGCTGCGTCAAGAGTGACCAACAAGTTCAGTGAGGTGATTCTACCCATCTACTCTGTTCTTGTGATGCCCCAACTGGAGTATTGCATTCAGTTTTGGGCCTCCAGCACAGGGAGGACATCGATGCGTTTGAGCAAGTCCAGAGGAGGGCCACCAAGAAGATTAGAATGCTGGAGCATCTCTTCTATGAGGAAAGTCTAAGAGAACTGGGATTGTTCAGCCTGCAGAAGAGAAGATTTCAGGGTGACCTAATTGTGGCCTTACAGTATCTCAAGGGAGTCTACAAGAAAGATAGAGAGGGGCTTTAAGCAAGGGTATGTAATGGGAGGACAGGAGGGAATGGCTTCAAACTGAAAGAGAGTAGGTTAAGACTAGATATTAGGAAGAAATTCTTTACGGTAAGGGTGGTGAGGCACTGGCACAGATTGCCCAGAGAAGCTGTGGATGCCCATACCTGGGAGTGTTCAAGGCCAGATTGCATGGAGCTCTAAGCCATCTGGTCTAGTGAAAGGTGTCCCTGCCCCTGGCAGTGAGATTGGAACTAGGTGAGCTTTAAGGTCCCTTCCAACCCAAACTGTTCTATGATTCTATGATTGCTGAAGATGTCCAGACTATATTCAGTATTATAGAAGCTCAGAATGACCTGTGTCAGCTGACACAGTACCTTTCAGAGCCTGTCTTGGCTCTCTTTGAATAAAGTGTCAGCATCTCCAATTCCCATTTGCTATTGACTAAACAGTGGAGCAGCCAGATGACCTCCATCAGCTGTTCCTGAGACACGCTGAAGAATGCAAATAACCAACTCTGTAGGTTCAGGCACTTCATAAGTCCCCTTATTATTGGCAGCATGGAGATACGGATGCTGTGCATAACAGCACACCAGAGCTTTTCTGATCTAAACTGGTACAAGCCTTGCCACCTGACCAGACAGAAATCCATCTGTTGTTCAAGCAAGCAGAAGGTGCTCAGTGTTTAGCAATGAAAAGACAGCATAAATCCTTGCAGAAACAGTGTATAATACACCTTTGTGAGACTTCCAAAAGGGCACCCCACCACCTCTGATAGTAGCTTTTGCTCATGATTTGCTGTAGGCTGCCTGTTACCCTGGTTTGGCTCCACCTGATTATCAAACTGTTTCTAGTGGTATATCCATTGTCAGTGTTGTGTGTGTGCATTTGAGGGGAGTGGGCAAATAAAGACAGAAAGCACCCAAGAGGAAGACATCCGCTTGCAGAAGCCTAATATTCTCAGGATGATCACTCAGGGAACCAGATAAATTAAAAAGCATTTCCCAGCCAGCATTCACCTGAGAGGTTGTCCGTGCCTGCCCCACTTCTGCTGCTCATAACATTTCACTTTTGCAAGCAGCAGGCAGCCCTGAGATGCGTTTCTCTGTGGAGGTCTGTTGAAAAGACTCATCCTTTCTAGTGTGGCAGTGTGTTGTTTATTTATGGTGCTGCTGCTGCAGCAGGCATGAAGCCTCTGCAAAAGAACGCACGGCTCTGTAAGATAATAAAACAGCCAGAAGGCTTTCTGTGTGTTTGTGTCACTAAAGGCTCTTCAGAGAGGAACAGTTTTAGTGTCTGAGGAATGAAGTGTTATTTCAGAATCTGGGGGATGCGGGTTCTTTTAACAATGGAGTGATTTGTCCATATTTTTTATGTAATAAAAAGAGCAGCACAATATGCCTCCTTGCTTGCTTAGAGACCATTTGAGATTTTTAATACTTAAACCAGAGACATAGCAGGGAGTTCATTGCCAGGCTGACATGAACACAGAAATATTTTTTTCTTTTAGCTGGGGACTGAAAAGGGCGATGGAAAAGACTTTCAAAAGGAGTGTGATCAGGAGGATGAACAGGGGAGTTTATAGCTAAGACCTAACTTAAGTCTGCGTTGCAGTTTCAGATACCAGATTACCATGGCATGAGTTTGCCTCCTACTCGACTGATTCAGTTTAAAGCTCTTTATGATTTTAATCCTAAATCTGAGAAATTAATCTTTTTTTTAAAGTAAATTAAAGTGCTGCTTTTTTTTAAAGTAAATTACTTTTGTCCAGACCACATTAGATTTTCTATTGTAGAAGCCAGTTGAGATTCCTAGTTTTAAAGGAAAAGAGATGCAAATATTTGTATCAAAATATTGCAAAACTTTTTACTAAGCTATTTTAGAGTGATGGTGAAGAAATTGATGTAATGAAGTTGCCTTGAGCATAGAGTTTGGCTCTCAAAAATTGTAAGGCAAGCTATCTAAGTGTTGAATCGGCAGTACAGATTTTCCCACAGAACAAAAACAATGAATTTTTAAAATGAAATTTTTTTTTTGAATGAGCTGAAAGCACAATCAGAAAACTCTTTTTCAGAATAAAACTACTCCCTGAAACTGTATTTAGAAACTAAATCTTTAATGAAATACAATACAGACATTGAAACAATAGTCTGTTTCAATGAAGACGATGCAAACCACTTGTAGGCAAAGTTGTGTTTATAGTGGCAGATCCTTCCAAAACACCATGATGTAAAGAGCTGTTATTTTTCAACTTTTAACTCCTCTATTAATTTTTACAGTGAACAATTTTTAGTTGTCAGTTATGGTTATTTGCCAATTGCCATTAAATGAATTTCCAGGCTGAATGCTCATCCCACTCTTTGCTCAATGCTGCACAAGTTTCTATGTAAGTGCTGGTCACTGGAGTCCAAGCACTCTGAGTAGACTCTTACATTTTCAGTTTCAAAATTCATTCAAGGGCAGGTCAGAGAAGCTCTGATACATTCTGGTAAATAGAGTGATCAGTGCTGCTTAACAACACCCTGGTTTTAAGGCTTGTTGTACACTGTGAATAAAATTCTTTTGTTTACATTTAAAGATTTACTTCTACCACTCAGGTTAAAAAATATGTTTATACAGAAGCATATGCTTTGCAATAATGAAGCAAAGGTACGGAAATAGATTAAAAACCCAGTATAAGTTATTACAGTTATACTCAAATATGAGGATTTTTCTTATATACTCTAACCTCCTGGCTTATCAGGTACAATATCAAGTCTCCACACCCTGCATCACTGGTAGCAAACCTTAGAGAAGAGTACATCTTTTCACATCCAGGTGTCGAGAGTCACACAGTGCAGATGTCTTGGGGACTTCTATCCTCTCAAGATGGATTAACTTCTTTTTTCTTTTCTTCTTATGTTTATATGACCAAAATTTCTTATGATTTGATGCTAGGGCATCTCATGATTTGGTGGAATATTATATTATTTCTTTTTCCTTTTCTTTCTAATAATTCCTATTAGATACCTCAATGAGTTAATTGCTGACTGCAGACTGCACTCTAATGATTGATGCCTCTGCCTAAGGTGCATAACTTAATGATTTATGTGTGAGGAGCAATATTCTTGTCCTACCACATTAGAAAATATTCGTTTTTTTCCTCTAATTTTTTTGTATTTCTTAGTTATTATGGATCTGAGATATTTGTTTCAATCATTTTCAAAAGGATTTTTTTCTGGAGATGTATGAGTTTATTACATTCACAATTACGATTTCAAAGAAGAAGTGCTGCTTGTGAAGATAATGTGTTTCATCAGTTTCTTTATTTTATGTATAAAACTGGGTGCTTCATTTTAAATAAGCTTCCCAATGCAGCTATCACAATAGCTAGAAGGGCATAAGCCACTTTTATTTTACAAAAATAAATTACTATTTTTGATACACCTCCATATTATAAAAACATCAAGTAATGATCAGTAAGAAAAGACTAAGACAAAAATTATATTTCTGTGTAAAAAAATTATCATTGTTATTATTATTATTAATAATAATAATCATAATCATTAACTGGAGGGAGAAAAACAGTTCTTTTTTAATGTACTTCTAAGGAAGAAAAACTTTATTGATAATGCAGGTGAATGGAGTCCAGTAATGGTTGTGCAAGTCTCTTCAGTTTTCTCAGCTGTATTTATAACACCTCAGACTATGAAGTTTTAACCTTGAATAGTTTATTCACTTGAACGCCTATTCAGCTATGCTTCAGGAATACCTGCAGGAACGATGAGATGGAACTGGTCCTATTATTTCTAATGTATAATACTGGGTATGAATTTTCTCTGCTTTGAGAATCAGCCCTGCTTTCCCTTATGGAAAAGTTCTTTAAATGGCAACACAATGTGCATTTGAGACATCCTGGTTCTCTTCTGTTTCTTTTATATAGCATATAGGTTGTATATATAAACAATGTGAAAGGTTATTTTATTCTCTTATATTTTATGAAATCCTGCTTTACTTCATCACCAACATATCTGCTTTATCACTTCTTTTATACAAAAAATTTCCACAGGTCAACATTGTACCCACTGGTGTGCAAAAATGTGGACAAATAATTCTCCAAACAAGCTTTTTACCCTACAGGTACCTAAGGTATATGCAAATGTTTTTATTCCCTGAAGTGAACCATTAAAAAGTTTGATGAAGATAAGTATGAGGAACTGTTAGAATGAAAATGGTTAATATATAGTCAACAGAAATAGTATAATGTAAAAGAAATACTTTTGAACAGTCATTTTAGGTCTAGAAGTTTCCAGCTATCTAAGTATTTAGAAGTTTTACAATATTTAAGATGGACAGGATGGCTTTTGAATCTCAGGAAACTGGTTTTATGTATTATCAGAGTATCAGTGTCATATTTTTTAGGTTGTTTGTACAGCTCTATCAATAACATGAACAAATTGTGTAGTCCCCTTTATGTGGGAAATGGAGCAGTGACTCATTTCACTAAAAGCATGAAAGCATTTAAAAGGCACTAGATGAAAACTTACACACGGACAAGGAGGAAGTCATCATTCGCATCACAGGTCTAATGGAGTAGCGTGCTCCTCTCTACCGTTTGCATAGTTGAAATATTTTCTCCATAAATTCAGCATTTCTTCTCTAACCACTGGTAGCTGAATTATAGTCAAAATACCTGAAATGACCCAATATGCAGTCTTTGGGATTTGGCTGTGAGTGCCTAATGGACTGCCTGGCAACTATAAAGGCGGGCTTGAAAGGAAAAGGCATCGCAGTCTTAAACTGAAGCACAACATTCTCTTCACCTTGGAAACATGAAATCCTGATTATTTTATTTTATTTTAATTTAATTTAATTTTATTTTATTTTATTTTATTTTATTTTATTTTATTTTATTTTATTTTATTTTATATCATTTTATTTACTAATTGTTCTATTGGATGTCTTTGAGACCAGTTCCCAAAGAGGAAGTGCTGGTCAACTACGTGCAAGGCAAAGAGAGTTTAAGGAGACAACTGAAAATTTGCAAATATATCAGACTTCTTGGGAAAGTTGTCTGGGGTGTTCTGGGGTAACCAGAGACACTACAAAATATTTACCACACAAATGTTACCATAACTGTAGAAGAATATAGAACCCCCAGGTTCTCTGAGTAACAAAACTCTTCACTAATTCTCTTTACTCTGAAAAAAAGAAACTTTTCACCACTGTTTGGCTTGATCTCTGAGGTACTAAAATTTAGGCTTTTAAAGATAAGTTTAAAAAATTCCTAGAAGTGACCCTTTTTAATTTTTTTTAAAGTTATGTGAAATTACATTTCTATCTTTGATTTATTGAAACAATACATAAAGCAAAGAAGATATAGGAGCAGTGTGTTTATACAGAATTTCCATCCTTTATTTGTAAAACTGACACCAACTGAACAAGATTTAATCCACTAAGACAAATCTGTTTATAGCACAGATCAACTTCTTCATATATTTTATTGTGACAGATATCAATAGTCTGTGTCTGTGAAAGCAAAAGAGAAAACCTGTTAATTCATTAGCAGGTCTAGGTTACATGCTTATAATGTGTCAGTCTACATTAATATTCCATGGAAGTGAATCAGTTGGAAGATAAAGAAATGTTTTGGTTTTGGGATAAACATCTTAATCACATCTCTAACACTGCCTGTGTCTGAAAGATGTAGGAGCTGAAGAAGTAAAATGGAAAACTTCTCCGCTCTTTATACCTTGTCTTACCAGGTACAGCTTTTCTTCTTGAAAGGGCAGTAAGAATATTTCCTCCTGTTTCAATGTACTTTAACAAGCATTGAAACTTAGGGGAGCTCTTTCATAGCTCTCTCTTCCTACATCTTTCTCAAATCTGCAAGTGAAAATTGTGTATGTAATATATTAATTTCCTGCTGTTTGTTATTGGCATTTTTTTTCCATAGTAAGCATCTAATCTGAAGTGTGGCTTTTTCCTAAAGTGCCAGCTCTGGGAAATTATATATTATGATTCAGATGATAATTCCCAGGTTGGCAGTGAGCAAGGAAAGTAATGCATACTCAGTACAATAATAGTTGTTTTATTTTTTGGTCAGCAGATGTAAATATTCGTGTTAAAAATCTATGACCAGGCAATGGGATTCCTTATTCAGTTTCTTTTAATGTTTCAAAGATTAAAGCTAAAATCTATTATTATTTTTAACAGGAATGTCACCCAAATAAAATGTGAGAAAATAATGTATTTCACATATGAATATATAATTCAGTGCAGACCTTGATTTTAAGTAGCTACACTTGGTACTTCAGATATAGAGTACTTCAGGGGATATACATATTCTGAAGCTAAAGCTAAAAGCTAAAGCTTCAGAATGGTCAAAAAATGGCCAGATTTTTGTTTTTTCTTTGCAGTATGCTATCATCACAATCCCACTCCTTTTCTAAATAGCACTGTGGTGAAAGTTTAGCATCCTACATCCTCCTAAGGGATATATCAAACTGGCTGCTGTGATGAGTATGACTGTGACAGCATGTAGCCATGTCCAACATATCTCTCCCAAGCAGTTTTGACACTGCTATTTAGTCTGCTTTGCAGTCATGTAAAACTCAGACTATTTTGCCTACTGATTCTAGCACAGTAAGGTGAAAAAAATACCTAGGGTCATAAAACTACTACAGAAATGTTGTCTGCTTTCTAAAACATAAATCTGCATTCCTTTTGGATGTAAACAAACAAAAAAATATCTTAGGTACTGCATATATAAGTGAAAAATCAGAAGTCTGTAGGGTTTTTTTCATCTTTAAAGAAAGCCATGAAGTGTCGTCTATTAACATTTGTTAAATTATATATATTATGAATACTTGGTAGGTTTTGTTCTTTGGATAATGAAATACCTAATAATACAAATAATAAACACAATAATACAAAGCTTGTTGACTAGCTTTGTACAGATTTAAATGGTTTTATTCCATATTGTTGCTCCTAAATTATGAAAATTCTGACCTAGAACAAGGAAAGCTCCCCTGTGCAAGAGGTAATTGGAAATGCCAGCTGCTGTCTTTAGACTTACTGCTTTGTCATGGATTTCCGTAGCTCTTCTACTGGAAAGTACTACTGCATTCTCATTTTAAGTTGAGATATATTTTTTCCCACTCACTTCATGACCAGCTGCACAACAATTGTTTTGGCACTGTGTACACTATGGTGCAGAAACGGTAATAAATTTTGGCAAGGGAGCTCCTCAAAATGGCAAATGATTATAACAACAACAACAACAACTGACTGTTAGATGCCAGACTACCCCATCCATCTTCAATGGAGTGGTGTGCTTTTCTTTGGAGAATATATCACCCATAGCTGGAGTACCTACAAGTCTTTCTGTTTTTTTTTTCATTTCAGCCCAATCTTGTTTTGTATTAAAACATATTGTGTCATTATAATTTCTGATGGTACAGTACTCTGACACTTTAAAATACATTCTTATGCCACTGACTTTGGTATCTTACACTGAGTGAAACAATACTATTTTCAATATTAACAGAACATTTTAAATATGGAAATAAGATGAAACACCATAATATTTTTTTTAAAATAGCATAATTTCTTTGGTTACCCAGAGGAACATATGTTTAAATATACAGTTTTGTACTTATTTCTCTAATTTTTCTTGCTATCCTGCAGAGCATAATTTGGTCAAAATCAATTTAGAGTAATTAGGATTATTGTTATTAAGATCATAGTTAACTCTAAGCATGATGAATAGCTATGCCTTGTTTATCAGTAAAGAAATGACATTTATTATGTGGCAATCCAAGAACGATTGTCAGAACAGTTTGTTATTCAAGTGCTTCTTGTTAAGGAGAAGAAAGAAATGCATATGAGTCTACAACAGTAGGTACAAAACTTGATTACAGAGAGAAAAAGTATAAATAGAAACTTAAGAGCAATATAATAGTTTAAGAAGATGCATAAGTTCACAATCTCGAGCAGTATTTTAGCAGTCAAAATCCAATTCTTCAACAATTAAAACAGTACTTGGCATAGTTGTTAAAAACTAAAACGACCGTAATTTTGTTTGTAATTTGCATGTCAAACTTACAGAAAACAATTTTTCAGCATACTTAACTTGAAAAAAAAATGGCCAAGCAATAAGTAGCCTCAGCCTCAGAGCAATGTGCATCTATTTGCATACATTTAATTCCTCGCAATTACGCTTCATTCACAAAACAAAATATCTAGCATGACAAATTTGATATGTAAAAGTTTTCAAATGGATTGGTATGCAAAAGTTTGCAAAAAGCTTGTATTATGCCATCATTTTGGTTTAGTTGTTCTACAAGTCCTCTCCTCAAGCACAGTCCTTTGAATTTCTCAGTAAACAAGGATGCGTGAGACAAAAGGATGGGCCTAGAGGTGTATCTTCCCAAAGCTCCTGCTAATGGTTCCCTGAGATGTGCTGTCCCAGTTTTATAAACTAGAAATCCAGTAGTTTCAGATTAGTCTCTAAGCCATGCCACCTGTCCCCCTTTCTAAAACTTCCAAGATGCTTTGAAGCTTTTTCAGAATTTTATTGATAACTACTGCAGAAAGATATGAAGAATATAATAGCTGAAAAAGGTTACACAGGCACACATAGTTGACTATGGCAATAAAAATATTACCTATTCTTTTCTAAAAAACTAGATATTGGTCTCCTTTGATTAAAAAAATCTTTAGACTCAAAAAGAAACAAAGAAAAGCTAAAATACCTTTGCTTCTAACTTTCTAAGTTAAAACTGAAAATGTTCTATTGTGAAGTGCCTCTTCTATGGCTGTGTGCAGTATATGACATACCATGCAGCTCAGAATAAAAAACCCTCTCATCTTTGAGCTACAAGTATTTTGCAGTTGCTTCTCCTAATTATGAAGGGAAAATTGGTGTTGTAAAAAAAAGATACAGTTATGGGAGAAAAATGAAACTTCTGGGGGATGTTCGTTTACTTCATCTTGATATTCGAGTTGTTCACACACATTTTCCAAAGCATTCGTCTAAATTATATGCTCAAAATGAACATGGGTAATACAATCACAAAGAGAACCACTGGATGGAGCTGTTTGTTGTGACTTTTATTTTACTTAGGGATATTAGAAACCCATAGGTACAAACAAACAACCCTCAAGGGGGGGAAAAAAGAAGAGAATGAGGTACAAATGACAGAGGAAGTATACAGAAACCTAATCAGAATCCTGGACCTAATTAGATAAACTATTGAATGGAGAGATCTTGATTGAAGGGGACAGCGTAGAGTATACTAGTAAACTGTAAATAAAGCTGAGAAGTGAAGCAAAGCAGGAACAGGAAAAAACACCATCCACCATACAAAAATTTGCCTCAATAATTGCAGTAGTATACTATTCAGGTCTCTAACTGGATGTTTAGTGCTTAAGAGATTGTGTTTGCATGTATTTTGCTATTTTTTCTTCAGAAAGACATAACTCAACATAGAGAAACAGACACCTTTTATTTATAACCAAGAAATGAATGATAGGAATAAAAATAAGTGATGTATTTTCAAAAAAGGACTAAAAACTAACTTCACCAGGCTCGACAGTGTTCTCTTTAGATGCAAGTTTACTAACTGTAGTGTCAGCTGTTTAAAATAAAAAGGCAAAATCTGTGCAATGCAGCAATAAACTCTTAATCACATGCTCATTAGTACTTTGGGAAGTTTTGACTTTTATGTTTCTAAGACTTGGAAGTGCTAGAATGATTTGTAAGTTCATGAAGGTGGTGGTGGTGATGTGTGTGTGGGAGAGCTAATTCCTTTATTTATTTGTTTCATCTGTCTCAGAGCAAAGTGTGGGAAGATAATTGTTGTGAAAAATAAAGGAAAAGCCCTAGCAGAACCTCTATACAAATTCACTTTATTGAGTCACTCCTAGAGTTGTTCAAATAAAGCAAGAATTAAATGAGAAATTTAACAGAATCATTCTTAAAGTGGTATGTTAATTCCCACCACAATCACTACTGCAGCTTTAAAAAGGATGTGAAAGAGCAAGTATTGAATAATAAAACTGTCAGAGGAATGGTTCAGAGAGGTGTTAATAGTAATTAGGGGCAAGAAAAAGTGAACCCTAAAACCAGAGAGCTTTCAATTGAAAACATCTAATTTTTTTTTTTTCAGGAAAAATAAAACTAAAATAAAAACAGGCTCGTTAAGGGGTTAGTGTCAAGCTACAGAACCTCAAAAATATGATAGTAATTGTCCATATGACTATTGTACCTTTTAATAAAAGGAAGAGAGTCATCAAAAGTGAAAGAGATAAGCCTTTGAGGAGATTTATAAAATATTTATTGAAATTCCTTCTGTATACTCAAGAAGTACACAGGGCTAGTGACAGAGATTAAATGTTCAGCAGCTACATTGAGATATGCTGAGTTTTTAATGCACTGAATATTGATTGTGTGATGAGTCCTAGAAGTTCGTTTCCTGCAGAGGAGGAAACACAAGAGGAGGGAGAAACTTAAATTTTTCAGAAGACTCATGTACACAAGATAGGGTGTTAATGTCTTTGTTGAAAGGAGAACCTTCTCTTCAGTCTGTGCATGTCACTAATAATGTCTAAAAGCCCATCAGAGTTGCTGAACATTTTTGCTCATGAGGATTCAGAAGTCTGAGACTCAGTTTATGGTTACTTTTATTATGGGAGCTTCCAAATAAAATACCAGGCTTTAAAGGCGTCTCCTAGAACAAGGATTTTTCTTTTGTTTTGAGTAACCTTTTCAGCACTTGAGAAGTAAAAATTCTGTTTCAATAAGAATTTACAGCTCAAGAAAATGAATAACTGGCATAGCTTTTCAAATAATAAAAGTATACAATATAAGAAAATTGTAGTTCATCTTCTCAGTATTCCTAGTACTGTCTCAGAGCTTTACCAACATAGTTCCCTTACATCTATGATCCATTCAAATAAAAAAATCTCCTAAGATCCACAATCTTCTTGATATTTTCTCTATATTAACAACTGAAATGATGTGACAAAAAATGGCCAGCCAATTCACTTTGAAGAAGCATTTATACCTGATAAATCCGTTGGCAAAGAACTCTGTCGTGCAAGCTGTTGCTCTCAAAAGCTACAAGTTGAATTTGGCCTGTGTGAATGCTTCAGGCCACCTTCACTTTTCAGCCACTGGATCTTTTATCATCTTCCAGGAATCACTGGGACTCTGCAAAGTTGGCTTTTATGGTTTAACAGAGGTCAGATCTGTCATAGGCTTACTTGTTCTAAAAAAACAAGCAGGATTTTTTTCTTTTCCCTGCCCCACCATAAAAGAAAGATGTTGAATGGGAGAGGGTGGTTTTGCCTTGGGTGATTGATCTACACAAAAGAACTAACTGGCAGGACTGCATTCCAGGCTGATGGCCCTCTCTAAGGCTGTGGGAAGGGTGATGAATTGTTTCTTTTCCCCTCCTCCTCTTGGAAATGGGCACACTTCACTTTTGCCTTAACTCAGGCAAGGTGTGTGTTGGAGAGACTCCGAGGTCGTTTTGTTCTCAGCCTGGTCATCTGGCTGTTTGCTGGTTCCAGTTTGACTTAGTTTCCTGCTCCCTGTTCTGCCCCCAGCCTGGACCTGCTCGGACTTCATTGGAGAGGTTTGACCCAGCTACAGAGGAACTTTCTGGGGAGGAGGTCGCCCTTTCCCTCCTCCACTCCTGTGTTTGGAAGCAGTTTGTGTCTATTGACGAAAAGGGGGAAATCCCGGCCACAGCCAGTCGCAGACAGCGCGAGTTTTCATGGGAAAACTGGGTGACCGCCAGAGCCCAACAGGGCCCCCTGCTGACCACCACCAAGCAACTGCAGTATCTGCTCTGCCAGTGATCCAACAGCACCCCCTGGTGACCGTGGTTAGAATTGTGCCAAAAAGCAGAAAGTACCGAACTGTTTCCTTTTGAAGGGGATTTTTGGGTACAGGATTATTGCTTGGTTGTTTTTTGTGTTCTTTTGTTGTTCTGACAATACACATATATCCTTTAATAAAGGGCTGTTATTTTTTCCTTTCTCCATACTTCCTCAATTGGAGCCTCTTAATTTTGAATTTACAATTTCTTAGAGGGAGAAGCTGAGTCTACCCCATAACTCATCCTCCTTAGCAAAATACTTCAGTCTCATTAAACTGAGACAAGGCCCTACAGTAGTACTACTGTCACAGCTAGGGAATAAAGGACATAGCTCTGGGAGGTAGATGGATGGCTCCCCTGTAGTGGTCACACATGGTTTCCATTGCTCCCTATCCACAGCATCCCATTGCTCCCTTGTGCAACAACCAAGATGATTCTACAGCACAGGGACTTAAAAAGTGATGCTGCATACCACTGGGTGATTTAAGAGATAACAGCCTTACATTACTTGAGAGAGAAATTCTACCAACAAAAATGAGAATTAGAAAATATCTGTTGACTAATTCAATAAAGTAGGGAGATTGTATAGATCCTAAGCAGGCTTATTGGAGTTCTGTTTTCTGTTGTTTTTATTTAAAAAGTGGAATCCTTTTTATTTATCTTCTTCCAATATGCTTAAATTCAAGAATTTAAAATTCTTACAGATGTTGATGTGTGCCAATAATGACACTCAGTATACAGTGGTATCCATGTAAGTATCAACAATCCTCCCTGTGGTAAAATGAGCAATGTTTTAGGAGGTAAGAAAGGGATCTGTTCCCTTACGTATCTGTTTCAAAACATAATTTTGAAAAATCATGGTTGAAAAATCTATTTTCAACATGAAAATTAAGCTAAAAAAATATTTTTGGGATGGAAAATCCCAAATCTAGGCCAGCTGTTTGTTCTCTTTGGCCAAAGTTAAATTAGAATGATAATTCCAGTAAATCTTGCTGATTTTTCCACAGAAAATGCCTTAACCTATTTCAGTTGAAATTCGAGTGAGCAATTGTCAAAAAATAACAAAGAAATGGTGAAAAGTTTCTTAAAAATGCCACAAGGAAAAGATATGCATAGATTTTGTGGTGAATACTTCTACATGGTGACCTATCGCAGCCTACACAGTCTGTAAGGATGTGTTCACTGATCCTCTGCATGGATGGAGGGGTATAATGCGCTTATCTTAAAGATCTTCTCACTGGAGATATCCTGGCAGTCTAGTCTACCAGATGAGCTGTTCTGTAATCCGTTTCAGCCACATTTTGCTGGCTGATCAACTTAAAAATATGTCTTTGTCCAACTGCCTTATTTTAACTAAGTAGCTAATGAGCTATTAAGAAGAAAGTTGAGTTTTCAGACCCTCAAACCAAATTGAATACTGCAAAATAGCTTCAATCACTTTCCCTGAAAGAGGCATATATTTGTGTCAGGAGCTGGATGCAGTTGTCAGTAAAACAATAAAGTCATGTACAGTTATAAGACTCAGTAACTCCATCAGTCACACCTGCACTGAAATGACCCATTGCTCACCCATCCAGAAATCTAAATATCTACTATTACTGTCACTCATTTTTTGATAAGTCCTCCTGGCAAACAGGAAAAGGTTGTGCTTATAGATCATTCCTCTATTCCACAGGCTACAATTTACTGTCCTTTATAAGCAGGTAAATGGGAGAAACAAACAGTAACTGACTCATGTTGATTGTTGAAGACTTGAAATATTGGTGCTTCCTTTACTCAAGCTGTTCAGCCTGTAAAAAAAGAAGACTTGCATGGTTTATTCACTCTCCTGTGTTCAATTGCTCTGTGATGCTCATTATTAGAGAAATAAGAAAAAGTTGATGAGACACACAAAAAAAATATGTCAGCCAGAAATCACAAATTTTAATCAGGTTTCTGTAGACAAACAGGTAAAGGTAGAAAAAGAGATTTCCTTCTTCTCCTTCATTTCACAATATCACCTAGAAATCTAACACTGTATAGATTTTTTCTCTTTCCTTTTCTGATTTTTGTTATAGAACACTGTTTAAAACATAAAACTTTATATTTTTTATTATTTATTGACAAGTCAAGATATTTATTTATAATTAGTCTGCAGAACATCAGACCATATTAGGTTCAAAAGTACTTTAAGCAAGTGAAATTATATATATTCTTTCTTCATACGCTGAGGATTATTCAAAAATATCCACTTTCACACATACTATAAAAACATACAGTATAAAGTTGAATCACCTCACACTGGACAAATAGAATGGATTAACCCTCATTTTTTTCTGGATCTGTGTGATATAGTTTAGCAAATTTTCTGGACATTTCCTGAGCCATCAACCTATATCTATCAACATACATTTACTAGAGAATGATACATATTCATAAAAGATCTGGAAACAAAATGAAAAGCTATGTGACACGACTTATTGATGATACTAAGCTATTCAATGTAGCATTCATATTCTTATTCAGTAAAGCTGAAAATGAAGGATTACAGAAGTATTATACAACTAAATGTCTGGGTGCTAGTATGGAATATAAAGGTCAACATACATACAGGCAAGGGAAACCTCCCTCCGCCTCCAAATCTACCTTTATGTGTGCAATGGTGTCTTGCACTTTCTCTCTGCATCCTTGTGGTTTTTTGTATAGTTTCATATAAGCACTGGCTCAAGAATGGTTATAAAAGTAAAACAAGTTAAAATGATTCACAAAGCAATAGGTAACTGTGGCAGGATAGTCCCCCCCTGCCCAGACCCAAGATCCAATCAAGCTATTAATCAAGCTATCATGCAAGATCAGCTGCTGGAGCCGGGGTGTTGTCTTGGTGTTAACTATGCTAAAACCATCCTGGTTCATCAAACTTTGAATACACACTCTTCTTTTTAAAGTGTGATGTGACATATAAGCTGATAGCTGGCCTGTAAAGTGTGACTAGCAGCCAATCACTTTATACTATAAAAACTCCAGTCTCCTCTCATGCAGTCAGGTTCTTCTGACTTAACCCTTCTTGGAGGGTGTGTGTGTGGAGATTCCTCTCTTGGCTGGGGATGCCCTCCAAGGTCACTCCTCAAGGCTGAGAGAAAGAGATCTCCCCACAAGCATTGGTATGGGTGAGTTACATCAATCTCTACTTAATAATTATTTCTTTTTGCTAGATTTAATATAACTGCTTCAATAATTGCTTTGTTACAGTGTAATATACTACTTTATGCTATATTATACTCTACTAGTAGATTTTTAGTGTTTATATTGTTTTAGTGTTTATGTTGTGTAGTAAAAAGTTCTGAATAAGGTTTTTTGTCTGATCATTTGTATAAAATAAAATATTCATTTTATATAAATATTCTCATTTTGCCATTACTAAAATCTGCTGGACAAAGTTGTTTGATGCCCCTTTAATTCCTTTAAATTTAAATCATTGACACAGTCTGAGGCTAAGATAGGATTTTGCTGCACCTAAACTCTTCCCTGAAAAGGAGTTTAGAAAGCAAGGGAGTCCTTCCTGCACCTCGAGACTCACCGGCAAGGCTTTGCTTTTTAAAACTTTGCCTAAGTCTTCCACTCTCCCATGACAGTAACAAAGCAGAAAATCTGTCTGAGTACACTCAGCAGGGTTCCATCTCAATAACTGTGTGCTATTTGTTTCTCTTTTCGTAAGACATATACTAGATCTCTAAAAGGCACAGAAAAGAGCACCAAGGTTGAACCTGTACTGTTACAATCAATTGTGAAATGAGATAATTCTTTCTTTCAATTCATCCTTTGGAAAAGAACATCTGAAATTTAAATTTCTGGGAAAAGTTTTGCTTTTTTTTTTTTCCATTAGCACTTACTGAGTTAGTCTTAGAGACTTAGAGAAATCTTAAAGAAAGAATTTGATTTTCAAGTTCTTATTTCTTTCTCTTTTAAAGGAAGTAGGATACTAGATGATTCACTTTTCTGAGAATTAGATAAAGTCCGTTGTATAAGCTAGTTAAAAGCTAACATGACATTCCTGATATTTCTGAAGTAAAAATGAGTAGAAAAAAGTTAAATAATATTAACTTAAATACTAGAGATTTCAAGAGAGGTAGGAATGCAAAATCAATTTAGAAAAATAATCTAGCAAATTTTTACTGTGTAAACTGTACTGTCCATTTGTACTTCAGAAAGGACAGAGTCAAACACTAAGGATTCTGGAAATATAAACTGAAACCCTTCGTGCCATCGAAGGAAAAAATAAAAAGGTTAAAATAGAAGTCAATTGTTACTTTTACACTTAGAGAGATATCTCCTTAGAGAATACAGGCCTATTTTCAGCTTTGCTGTTACCATCATAAAAAAACCCTAAACCAACAAACAACCCCAAACCAAAGAACAGAAGTGAGAAATGCAGTTCTAGCATTTCTGCACTTCGTTGTGCGGTTGTATTAAAAATGTGTTAAACATTCTGTTCCAGACTAACACACCTAGATTCTGGCTTTTTTAAGAGTATCAGACAAATACAGGAGCAATACACTGGAAAATGAGAACAGAATCTGTTATTCGAAATTCCACAGGTGAAAGACATTCTTACATATCAAAGATATTCACAGGAATTTTAGTTTACTGTTTAAAACGTGACTGTATTCATGTTAATTTTTTTTTTTAAGACTTCATGACAAAGCTTGACAATATTGTAAAAACAACAGAAAGATTCTGCCTTGGGTATGAATATGTGTCATTTAGTTATGTGAAAACCTGTGATTTCATATCTAAGAGATTATTTGTCCCATAGTATTTCAATCAAAGTAAAATAACCAGTCATGATATTCTGTAATGTTTTTTGTTGCTATAATTATATATAAGGAAGAACAGATAATGTCAAATCATTTTTGTTTTCAATTATAATAGCTATACCAGAAGTAACTATCAAACCAAAATGCACTGATATGATGTTAAAATACAACAATTGGGAGTTGGTTTTAGGCAAAGTTTTTGCAACATCTACAGTTCAAGGAAAGAGAGGTTCAGATGAGATGAGTAAAAAAGTTTTAAAATACTAATGCTTTAATATAAATTTTAATATCATATAATAGAAAAAAATGAAGACACGATCACATTACAACTTGAAAATGTAACTGATTGTGTATTACTGCATTTTTGTATTTCTAGTCAATTTAATCTTAATTTATATTTATGTGATTATTTTATTCATTTTTTATGAAAATAGGTCAAATTTTATGTAATCTTTGTTTCTTATATGGAAATAAGGCATTAATTTCTTCCCATTTTTATATGTGAAAAGGTTATTTTGACATTTCTAAATGATGAAGAGTAGTTTCATACAGAGCAGTTCTAATTCCTCTGGTTATATTATCTATTCGGCGTCTCTTCCAGCTACCTGGCATGGCTACAAAGGGAACATGCTGTTACTTTTGTGTCTGGGCATCTGTGGAAATTGCTGATGATCTCCAGTCTTTCTGCCTGTTTGTCAAAATGATATATATATTTAAATAACTATATGTTCATAAGTAAGCATTAAAAATTCCTATTGAATATCCAGTGATATATCAATGTAAAGAATTTTTTCATTAGGTATTTTTATGCATATAATTTTTTTTAAAAAAATCAGAATATCACCTTGCTCCTTTTTATGTCTATTGTTTTTTCTCTTGACAAGTCTGTATATTAAAAATTTATAGTTACTTGAATTCTTAATTCCTGGGTACAAAATGGAATTATAAATGCCATTTTGTCTGTCATTTTGTGTGTTTTATTCTTAGTGTTGGTTTGTTCATTAGCAAATCCATTGTTTGCATTCCTGTGCAATGTCATTACTTCAAACTGGAACGATGGTTTTAGAGTTTGAAAATAACCAGGGCATATATTGATTGAACAATATCTTCATATTTTCTGTGACTGTACGGTAAATGAAGAGTGATTTAACTGTGGTTTGTTTTTCTGGATAGAACTATTGCTGTGTTGCATCTAAGCCTCACTTAGCAGGAAATCTCCCCACTAGCAACTTAAAAGACTTTCATGGTCCTGATATAAAGGTTAGTTTCCTCCTTCAAAGGCTAGGCAGATGCTGTGAAACCAGATTTCTAATACTCTCATGGTATATTTTTTCTTTTTCTGTAATATTCCAGTCCTAAATACTTGCCTTTTTTTGTTATTGTTATTGAGGTTTTTTTGGTGTTTTTTATTTGTTTTGTTGTTTTGTTTTGTTTATGGTGTGTCATAGCCATCTTCAGAGTTACTGGGCCAGACTGAGTGTCCAGGTATAGGCTTGGAATGACCTTGTGTACCAAGCATTTTCCATTTACAGAACTCATTGAGAATACCAAGTACAGATCGTGACAATCAGACATGTGAGCTGTCACAAGGATGTCCTGAGGCTAAGGGAAGGAATTCCTGAGAAATTTGCCTTGGAGTGATTAAAATACAATGTTTGCAGACAATTACTTTCTCAGTGAAAAGGTAGGTTTACTGGTAATAGAGCTTGACAGACACTTGCTTTTGCCAGTGATTATGAACCTGCAGCATATGGCCAGATGCATTCACTTTGCATTCATTTGCAGCAATAAATGAAGAATTAATTTTGAAATTGAAAGTCCTGCAACTGACAGCTTTCTAATGATGAGTGATGAGTTATGCCAACTTGTCTAAAAACAAGATTTCTTATATTCTGGTCTTCTTCTTTGTGTCTTTATGTTTACTGAAATATTTTTCTTTACAGTGTCATTCTGTATATTGTCAAAATAATTCTGCTTCTGTTCACTGAAGCTGTGGTTTTTTATGCTTATAATTAGTATAAATTGTATTATATCAGACTAGAATTTACACAGGGGTGACTGAAAGCAATCTGTTTTGAATAAAGTTATTCAGTATTTAAGCAGTCCATAGTAAAATTATGTAGAAAACTTTGTTCCCTAAGTTTACAAACCAGTTGTTAAACACTGAAGCTATTTACTTTTCTTGAATTCTTTATATTTTTCCCAAACAACTTACTTTAAATTTCAGTTCTATCTCTCCATGTGAATAGAACAGTGAATATGATCTGAGGATCTTATTGTCATCACAGTGTTATTACAGGTGCTATTTTTATCTTCGGTAAGACTTGCTTTGAGTAAGGTAGTTTTACATGTTGAACTGAAAATAAACAAACAAGAATAATGTCTATGCTTCAACCATAATGGATAGCTGTTGTGCTCTGGTAGTGGAAAATGAGGACTTATTCTAACATGAATGCACCTAAGGTTAATGTGCTTATGGTAGGATTAATAACCTGAATGTTTATGCTGAGAAGGCAGGGTACTGCTCTAGCATCAGCATCTCCTGTCCCAGGTTCCCCAGACAGCCACTGAAGACTTATGCCATCCCTGAATGATGCAAGGAAAGGCAGCAGCATCATAGGAATCTGTTCTTTAGAAAAGGTGGGGAGGCTGCACTGGATGGGAATCTAGATCCCCATTCTTGCAGAGAAGGGAAAACACCTCCCTGAAATGCACAATCCTCTGTTCTTGGAAGCCTTGACAATGCCTTAGCTGGAGTGATTTTTCCTGTTCAGCAAGCGAGAATGGGCAGAATCACATCACAGAAATGTGACATACAAAGAGACATCAAATCAATTGGGGTTGTTTAGTTTAGGACAGGAAGGAAGACATGAAATTTTCTGAAGTTTCCTGAAATTCCAGAAATACAGCATTACTATGCTATTTTTGGCCTGAGGTCCCAATTTTTCTGTGTGTTTTAGGTGAAATTAACATTAATCAGTATGTAGGGACAAATCTGTCATCATTCGGGTAAAAATATATGGGGTTATATAAAGAGATTCTTTGGACTTGCAGCATCTTTCATGGTTTCAGATAGCTAACAAAGTGGGTGTCCCTGCTTCAGCGTGTGCTGTGGTTACAATGTAGCATAAAATAGTTCCAGACCACTTTAAACCACTTTATTTGGGTATGGCTGGCATTTGAATCACAGCAGCTAAGTAGTGGTAGTAAAGCCCCTTTAGGAAGTTGAGTAAATATTTGGAGTAGTTATGGTAAAGTGGAGCCCAGTGCCTTTCCTCTGATCAGTTACCAGAGCCTGACCCTGACAGAGCTGGCTGTGGCTGTATTACTTGGAGGAAATGGCCTCAAGCTGCGTCAGGGCTTAGATATGTGTCCAGCCTGTGTTCAGGCTGGATATCAGGAAGAATTTCTTAACAGAAGAGGTGGTTAAGCATTGGAACAGGCTGCCCAGGAAGGTAGTGGAGTCACCATTACTGGAAGCATTCAAGAAATGACTGAACACGGCACTTAGTGCTATGGTTTAGTTGACAAGGTGGTGTTTGTTCAAAGATTAGACTTGATGATCTTGGAGGTCTTTTCCAACCTTAATGATTCTACAATTCTGTGTCCTGATGGATGTAAAATATATGTACCTATACAGTAGCTTACTAGTAAGCCCCAAGTTTTTTTTACAAATGCACATGCCTGTGAATATATTCCTGTAATATTTGCACTTGCAAAAATCATATTTTTTGTGTCAAGTCATCAAAAAGTGAGACCACTGTATTTTATTTATTCAAAAGTCATAGTCCCCTACTATTCTGACCATAAACAGCTCCAAATACTCTAAAGTTGTAAATTGAAGCTGCTGATAAAAATTAAACTTGTTAAAAATATTTTGGCTGTGCACTGAAAATTGGACAGTCATTATGAAGGTGGATGTGGGAAGACAAAGAGTGAAGAAGGGAATATGTGAGATTCAGCAATGTTCTGACAAGAAACTGATTGTATAGGTGGACTTCCAAAGACTTGTCTGAATATTACCTGTGCAGTGGCTCCTGATGGAAATGACAGAATTCATTTCAGTGTCTACCATGAGAAGGGTAAAGAAAAAAAATGTGAGAGAAAAAAGAGAAAAAGGCTTCTCTCATTAATCAGCTTGTTAGACAAGGAGATCTGTTCTATAATGAGCTGCTTCTGAGACCTACAGAAGGAACTGGAAATAGTTTTACTAGAAGAGACTGATTGCTTAAAGTGAAACACAGCACACTGGGCATTTTCTCACTAAGATGTAATGTCCAGAATTCAGTGGGTGCTAGTCATAAGAGATTTCTTGGTGCTATAGTGCTGTATAAAATGGTTATGATACAGCAGATTATTTTTAAAAAAACTAGTAGAATGAAACAGGAGGTGATTTGGTAATTACTTAAGTCTACCCTTCACACTCTTGAGAAATCAGAGGTGAAGGTATGTACACTCTGAGCTGAGTAACTCTGCTCCCAGAGTAACTGGGTATGTATGCAGTCTGAGAGATGAACACCGGAGTTATCTTAAGAGTGCTCTGTAAAATTGAGTATGTGTTGTAATTAAATATATGTATATATATGTTGCATATGAGTTGACTCTTAAAAATTTATCCACATGAAGAACACTTTATTTTTATAACTGAAGATGCACAAACATATTTCATTCAAGACTAACAATAACTCTTTCCAATTATGATTTCTTTTTTAAAATTGTATTAATAGCATATACTCTATTATTTGAACTATCTTTGTGACTAAAGATGTGCGATTATATGGTTTAGATTCTATCTGGTGTACAAGGAAATTGCCATTCCAGTATCTAAGCTTCATGAACAACATTAAATGTGTGTGGATGAAAGGGGTTTTTCAATGGAACTAGCAAATATGGAAAACACATCTTTGATTTAGATGGAGTGGAATTACAGATACTGAAAGGTACTGAGGGGCTGCATTTTACTGAAGATAGAAGCAGACTTTGAAAAAATACTGGCACATCTTATCATTATTTTGTGGGGTACATTCATTTCATCTAGACACCATTTTCAGGGGTGTTAATGAGGGAACTGAAGCAGTGAAAAGTTTGTATCTATGTCTTCCCAATTAAAGATTTTTTTTTATAATGAAACTTTATGTACCACTTTTTGTTTAGAAAAAAATTCACACAGAGAAATAAAGTTATTAACACATAGTGTAGTTATATACTCGGATCAAACCCCTGCTTTTTCAATAAAACATATTAAATATTTCTATGACATGGTCATTTGTAGATGCAGCCTTTTTCATTGTTGAATACCAGAAGCTACATAATTGGAATTTTCATTCTCCCCTTACTCATTGCAATATCAGCTTGGTATCCTCCTGCCTAGCTTTCCACCAAATTTCAGCTTTCACTGCAGAAGTATGGAACTATAAATGCAGAGAACTGCAAGACAAAAGTGTATTAGGTTTGTGTGGTGAGACTTTGATAGAGGAGGGCTCCAGAGGTGGCTTCTTTGAGAAAATGCCAGAAGCTTCCCTCAGGTCTAACAAAGCTAATGTCTGCCAGCTCCAGGACAGACCCACCACTGGCCAAGGTTGAGCCCATCAGGGGTGGTGGTAGTGCCTTTGGGATAACATAGTAAGGTAGGGGATAAAAGTTGCTGCACAGCCAGAGGGGAGAGGAGTAAGAATATATGAATGAAACAGTCCTGCAGACACCAAAGTCAGGGAAGAAGGAGGGGGAGGAGGTGCTCCAGGTGCCAGAGTAGAGCCAGAGGTGTTGGGCACAGAGCTTCAGGAATGCAGGGAGAGATCATTAGGCCTCTGAACCATAGAAAGCATGAAGAAATAGCTACAAAGGAGAATTGCATGGAGTCAGCCTCTCGTTCAGTAGGATGTCACTGTAATTGGAGTGCCAGGCTCTCTGGATGATACTGTTTGAAAGCTATGTGTGCTGTGCATTGCATGTGGCACTACTATCCCAGTCACTGGTATCCTAGCTGAGAGAGTAGCAGTCAATGGAGACGTGACTGCTGTGTAATTCTGATATGTTTTAAACCATTACTGAATCCTTCTACCCATAACCATAGCACTGCTCTGCCAATCAATCTGTGGGACATTGTCACTGTGCTAAGCCTTATTGGACAGCTCTCAGCATCAAAGTGTTTCCCAAAAGAAGACAATCTTTCATACAAAATAGAGATGTTCTGAGTGTAAAACCCCTGATGTTCAGCAATACAAAACAGAACTGATGACAAAGGGGTTTAGTATCTGATGACTGTATGCAGCAGCACTGGGTTAAGGTGACCCTGCACTGCCTTCTTACAGGGTTGTTTAGTGCCCAAAAGTGAAACTGCTTCCTAAAAACAAAGCATGCTTTTTTTGTATAGGAGCACCACCCATAACTTATAGAACATGCATACAAATGTATATTTTTATTTGCCAGATTCAAGCTTAAAAGTGCTGTCCTTTCCCACAGGGTTTCTGACCATCCAGGCTGTGCTGGGAGAAGCAGTCCACAAGAAGCAGCTGTGGAAGAGCTCTTGAACTGGCAAGGTGACACGTTGAATATGTAGAAATCACAAGAACTGCCTTGTCAGTTGAAGAAACTTCCTCATCTCCTTCAAATCACCAAAGAGCTCTCAGCCTGGCTAATTAGAAGTTATCATTAGATCTGTCTGTTAAGGGAACTACTTTTAGTATGACCTGTAGAAATTTGAAAAGTTAAGTATAGAGCAATTATTCCCATCAGCCTTAAATTTGACTTACAGTAAAAAACCTGGAAAATTACTTTTTTGTAATTTTCCATTTCTCACAATTCTCTATATTCTGGTCTTTAAGGAAAACCTATAACTCCTTTTTTTTTTTTTTAAATATTTTGTCAAGTGAAGGTACTAGAAAAACACACTGTTAAGAATTAATAAAATCAAATCTTCTTTATATTGAAAGCAGAATAACTCTTTATTGGTTCAGTTTTTTGCTGGGATAATTCTGTGAAACAGGTTTAATTCTGTAAAACAGAATGCTGGCATGACAAATACTAGAAAATATTCACCTGTTCCACTTACACAGTAAAAAAAAGTATATGGATTTCAGTGCGTGTTGATATAAATTATACTAATTCATCCTTCAGAGGGATAATTTATTTATATGACTATGTTTTCAAAACAAAAAAAGATACATAAATATACAATTATGTAGTGCAGATGTCCCTTGTGTCTGACAGTGCTGCAAAAACTAACAAATGGCAATTATCGAAGCAGATGCATTTTCTGAATACAGTGTAGGCCCTCAAATTTGAATCCACAATGAAATCTTTAGTAGTTTTCACAGTGGTTCCCTAATCTCTTCTTTTGACAGCATCATGATAGGAAATTCTAAATTCTATGCTATGGTTACTAATTACACTAAACAGAAACACACCATTGTACATGTTATTTTAGTCTGTACTTTGCAAGGGACACCTTTCTGTAGGCATAGGTTAAACTATAAAAATCTTTATACTTACTGAGATAAGGACAGCAGTTTCAAAGATAATCCACATTCAAATAAGATAGTGTTCAACATTCAGACACCATTATTAGAGATCCCTCTAAGGCTTAAGAAGATACAGGGAAGATAGAACTTAATTGGAAATCAAGTTGGACTGAAAAGTAAGTGAAATATGTAAATCCCTTTTTATTAATCCACTTTGCTAATTTACCCTCTTGAGTCGGTTTTAAATTGACATATAAAAATATAGCTATAGTCAGTAAAATACCAATATGCATATTTAACACTAAGTATGAGTTCTTATACTTGAAGCAACTTGAACATAAATGTCTCCAATAAACATTCAATTTACATTTAGGAAGACTGCTCCTCTGCTAATTAGAAACCCATGGATTGATAAAAGTGTAGCTATCAAACATTAGTATAGCACTTACAAATGATGAGGTCAGTAACCGTGTATTCAGTTCAAAGTTATATAAACAGTAAGAGATCATGTCCTCAGGGTTTTAGTCAAATTTCTTTGCACTTATGTACTTATGTTTTCCATGGCAGTTTCTGTAAAGCCTGACTACTATGTAAGAGTGGAAGAATACGGAAAGCAGGAGTTTGCCTACTCATGCTTAAGTGTATCAGTATTTGGAAAAAGGCAGTACAGTATTTGGCATATATGGAGTGTAGAACAATTAACCATTAGTACCTTTATGGTTCATTCAACACAAATTATCTGGCACCTGCTCATTTATTCAACACATTAATCTACTCCTTAATCTTGGATAATTAATTTATACCTTTTTTTTGTTTGTTTGTTTGTTTATGTGTGTTCCTACTTTAGTTCCAGCGTCACTTTCACATCATATATATATATATATATATATATATATACACACACTTAGTTCATTCATATACCTGCAGTAAAAAATTTCAGTGGAGATTCAAGATTAATTAAAAAAAACCCCACATAATGTGATGTGCTGTCATAGGCAGGAAACAGAGAGTTATCTGCTCCTCATTTCCCTTCATTTTCCTGTAGAAGGACAGCATAGATGTGGAGGACAATAACATGTTAGAATTGACTCCCAAGCATGCTGTGTTATGCCTGCAGTTTAATTCAATACAGTCTAAAAAACACAGAATTTCTATTTATGTATACTCAGAGGATGTTCGGAGGTTTGGTGGTAAATGCAGTGCACCTTTGGAATGGAGTGATGGAATGGAGTGATGACAGTGTTTGCAAATAATTTTCTTTTAAGGGAGAGATCCATAACATGTTTTGCAAGGTCCATAATGAGAATAGATTACTCAGTTCCATTCACTATTAAGCTTCCAGATGCAGTTACATTTAATGGTTATACAGGGAATATACCAAATATATATATGCATATATAAATATACACACTTGTAGGGGTTGCAGAGGCCCTGGAAGGACTGGACAGGGACAGTCAGCACTGGTGGTGCCCTTGGGACATGGCAACAGGTGTGTTTGGGTATCCTAAAAAAGTGTAAGACTTAATTTTAGATTGCACACAGTTGAGTAATTCCATCTGAAAATACATATTTCTTTGTGTTCTAGTACTTCCTGCTTTATTTTAGGTATACTGTGAAGTATCATTTTCCTGATCATGAGAAGACCTGAATTATTCTTGAAGGGTATTTTAAGTTTGAAATTACTTTTTTTTTTTTTCTTCCTGAAATAGTCATAAGAAGGAATTGGTAGTGTAATATACGATGGTGAATATTGTTAAATCTTCCCTGGGAAGTGTCCTGAGAGTCCAGGACTGAATGTTGACTTCAAACAGAAAGAAAACCTGTATATTACTTCTCATTTCTGAATAACAGCATTGATAACAGCTAAAGGAGGATTTACAAGGAAATGAGATGCTTGTGACCTCTGTATACTGTCTTTTGAGAAAGAAAGAAAGAGAGAAATAGGGAATAAAAGAGAATTTTTTTTCCCCTTCTCTTTTTCTCAAATTGGGGAGCATCTCTGAACCACAAATAAGTGGTAATGAAGTATACTAGGGCAGAATTTGTTACTGCTTGTAGAGGAAAAAGAAACAGGGACATAACCGAGTCTCTTCATCTTTTGCTCTCAAGACTGTGAAATTATATCCAATGTCATAATAACAATAATATCTAAAAAAAGTTTATAGCCTGCATTTTAACATTTGGTTATACAATGATTGTAAAACCAGGGGAAGCTTCATGAGCTACGTCCGGCTCTGTGTTTTTGTGAACTTGTGATCTTAAAATGAATTGCCTTCTTTTATTGCCTTTGATCTGGCTAGGACACGTTGCTCGATCTTTGGCGTTTTCTGCAATGTGGGTATTTTAACCTAAATTTTTATATGAGTTAGAATATTGTTTGGACCTTCTTTCTTCATACCTCATGCAGAGGCATATTTCTTTCTTAGGCAATTATGATTTGCATTCATAGGAAAATATAAATAAACTAAAATATTAAACTGCCACTTTCTTTGCAACAACTAGTGAATACAAAAGCTATGAGACTGTGCTATTATACTTCCCGTATGAACACCAAATGGTGTTTTATGAATGTCATCAATATAATATGCAAATGACCTGCTTGGCTTTTGCTCCTCTGTTTGAGTTAACCTAGTCAATCAGTCAGATGTTACTAATGAGAAAGTTAATGAAAGCTTATCCAGCTGCTGAGAAGGTCAACAAAATGATAGATCCCTATCTCTCTTTACTTGCCCTACAGCTATTGCATATAGCAAGGTTTTGACTGATTAACTGAAGTCACCTGTGTATTGATAAGGGACTATGAAGCAAGTTGCTATGAAATTTCCTAAAACATACATGTATCATAATGTCAGCTATTACAAAAGAATTTAACTTTTTTATATTTGTATCATTAAGGAGTGTTAATAATAAAATAAAGGTAGCAATTTGTGAATGCTCCTTAGAATCAGAAAATGCATTTAATCATAAAGATAGCTTTCTAGAAGAAAATGAAACAGCAGACAGTCCCTTCAAGATGGAGTTTTTTGCTTTTCAGTCTTCTTTTTTATTTATTCAGTTTTCTGCCAGTATTTTTTCAATCACTTTTACATGTGAGCAGAGGTGAAATTTATGTTTTCATCTTCCTAAACTCTGTACTGCTGTGTAGACACAGAAAGAGTGTTAAGAATTTCTCTGATTTTTAGGGATCGTTGCATAAGACAATGCTCACGCAGGAGATCAAACTTCTCCAAAAGAATGATTGGTTGTTATCTAGTTAGTAACAGAAATCTCTATTGCAGGGGTCCTTGTTAAAGCACCTTCAGCTGAATCAGGATGCTCTGAATCTCTTTTTTACTTGGCTCTTGTACTCCAGCTGCCCAAGGTCCTACTTAACCTCTCCAACGACACCCGTAATCCTTCACTATCGATTGTATTAATCAAAATACAAAATACCTCCTAATTATCTTATCTATGCATAAAAGACTTGACTTTATGATTGCTGCATCTGTGATAACAGTTTGTACTTACAGTTAGGTACAATATGGTCAGTTCTACAATTTTGAATCACCTGAGATTCTCTGTTCAAGTTTCCACCCAGGCTATTAATATGCATATTTAAATATAAAAATTGGTTTATGCCCAGTAGAAGGCACCTGGAGAAATTTCTAGACCTTTCCAAAATTCCCAGCTGTAGAGTTTCTGTGTATGTATGGCCTGTCTTTGCGGACGAAGATTTGGGAAATGTCTTTACCCTGACCCCTGGTGGTCTAGTGATTAGGTTGCTGCACTCTCACTGCTGCGACCGGGGTTCGGATCCCGGTCAGGGAAAAAAAGTCCCCCGGGCGGATGGAGCTCGTCAGCCCTGTAAGGCCATCCATCTAAGAGAAGGTCACTCTAAACAAGAGTTTCTGTAGCAGTTAGTCAAACACTTAGTTGTGAAGGAGGCTGGGAAGTATGGCAATCACTTTGTCTTGTCTCAAGCCAGTCCATAATATGTATGCCATCTCTATGCAGAGATCATCCGGGGAGTTCCTGGAGCAGGGAAATAATGACTTAGTGTGCTGGGTGTGTACATAGGTTCTGATATCCAATTATGCCACAATTATAAGCATAGGGCAAATCTGAATTTGAATCTTATTTTTCTTTTATGACTTACACTCAAAAGTTACTGTTGCTGTATGCTTTCCACTTAAATTTATTACTTGGCAAAAAAAATCCCTAAGGTAGAAATTACAAAATAATACTATAATCTTTGCTTAGAATAATTTGAAAAGTAGTTTTAAATGTTGAAAGTAAGAAAAAAATGTCACACACAAAAGATATATTTAGATTTCCCCAGTGTTTCTTTGCAGTGAGAGTATAGATAGGAATGCAGGAACATCATCTTGTTTCTCAGCTTTTAATTTCAATAATTTTATACTAAAAATCCTTCTCAGGTGATTTTATTATACAGAAATAACGCCAAATGATGAATGTTTTTTAGAAGATATTATTCCAGGAAAGCTTGAGTATTACAGCTGTAGTCAAAGGTAAATGGCTTAAGGATAGCTCAGCTGAGGAGAGAGATGAGAAAGTCTGTTTTGGCCTGGAATCTTCTTTTTCTGATTAAATATAGTTCCTGTGAAATCTAAAATGACAATGTAATATTCTTAATATTAGATTTCAATATTATATCTTAGTGACTTCTTTTATGGAGAGCTACTTCTCCTAAAGGCCTGAATCTTTGGATCGAAGTGTGCCTCCTTGTCTGTCTGAACTCCTGTAAGGAATTTCTGTAAGAAACAGCCTTGAATATACTGTCTGAATTTTCCTTTACAGTTCAAGGAAAATATGGCATCTATGATAGTCTTCTCTATGAAAATAATTGGTCAGTGCAATGCAGCTTTTGTGGTTTAACCCCAGCCAGCATCTCAGCTCCACATAGCTGCTCGCTGAATCAGAACAGTAAGAGTGAAAGAACTCAAAGGTTAAGATAAAGACAGTTTAATAATTATATAAAAAAAAAAAGCAACCAACCAAAACACTAGAAGTCACAGAAAAATTGTAAAGAGGAAAATATATTAAACCAAGAAAGACAAGTAATGCAAAAACTCCCAATTGCTCACAATGTGATGCTCAACCAGTCCCCAAACAACGGCAGCCACAGCCAACCTTCCTCACTGGCCAGCTTTATTACTGGGCATGATGCCATATGGTATGGAATGTCTCTTTGATCAGTTGGGGTCAGCCGTGCTGGATGTGTCTCCTCCTAACTCACTGTGCATCCCCAGCCTCCTCGCTGGTGGGGTGGGGTGAGAAGCGGAAAAGACCTTGGTTCTGTTGTAAGTGCTACTCAGCAATAATAAAAACATCCTGATGTTATCAATACTGTTTCCAGCACAAATCCAAAACATAGCTACATACTAGCTCCTGTGAAGAAAAGAAACTTAAGTCCAGCCTAAACCAGTACAGCAGCTTATGAAATTCCTCATCAAGTTGAGATGGAGGTCAGTTCAGTAAGGGAGCTGACCCAGCGTGACTCCTGGAATCCATCTTGTCCCTACATCTCATGTTCAGCTGCAGTAAAACCTTTCTAAATTGCCTACAATCTCAGTAGCCTATTTGCTCCAAGGCCTTTTACTCCTGTCTACAGAAAGTGAGTAGGCATTCCAGTGTTCGTTGTACCTCTCAAATTGCTGTGAGAGTCCAATTCCAAATAGCTTGTTTTGCACAGACTGATGTTTTATTCCCTCACAAACAAGATATTAATCCATTCAGCTTTATTGGGGACATAAAAATGGGACTATTCTGTGGGTGTAGAGTTATAGCTCTTTGCTGTCCTTGGATACATAGCAATAAATGTACCACAAAGTTCCCACATTGTCTAAGACACCCAATTATCTCTGGACTAAATACTGTGAACTTAGGTAGTAGTAGACTTCAGAATAGTATCAGATTCTTCCTTTTCAGGTAAGCAAAGCTTGTTTTAAAATTAATTGAAGTTATTGTAAAATATGCTCCTTAGATTTCTATGGCCTTTGCTTTATGCCACAAAAAGAACAGATGAAAATATGATTACTTATTTTATGAACATTACTCTTTATTCAATTTGTTTAGGCATTTGGTATGAAGAACATTTATTTTTAGTTTTCACAAGGCTTTTAAAAGTAATCTAAATATAGATCTTTCAATCCATATTTGAAATATTAGCACATTTGCTACTGAATACAAACAAAAGAATTTTTCTGTCATAACAGAAGCAGAAAATTAATTGATTGCAACAACACCATTACAGAGATATTCTGCTTGTGCTGTCAAACATGACATAAAGGTATTTAAAGCAGCATATTTCAAGCCCCATTTTGATTTGACAGGAGAAATCAATAGGCATAAAAGAAGCCTGGTTTTGTTTTGATAGTTGTTGGGTTTTTTTGCTCTAGTGTCCTTCTGAATTTCTGCTGTTCCTTACTACTGTTGCTTTCATTTTTGAAAAAGAGGAGGGTCTCCTCTTCCGAGTCTGGTAACCTTCAGGAGGGCCAGCTCTAGGAACTGTCCTCAGAGCTGATGTGCAGGTATTCCTCTCCCCGGTCTTCTGCTCTAACGCTACCTATTCCAAGAAGAGAGCCAAAAAAAGATTTACCTTAAAAAGGCTGAATATATTGTGTACTGATGAGTATGGCTTCTTGGCTGACATTGTCTGCCAATAGATGATGAGCACTGCCCTTAGAAGCAATATGTCACTGCTGAAACTTTCAGGTAACATGAAAATAGCTCTCAGCAATTCAAAAAATAATTGTCACTTCATTCAACTTTGCAGAAAAAAAAAAAGCAGAAAGAACAAAGATAGCTGTACAAGGAAAAGGAAAAAAATAGTGATAGGCTGACTTAACAAGTAATACAATGTAATAATAGTCTTTCATTGAGATGGATTTCATGTCCAATTAATTCAAGATCAATTTTCATAAATCCATTTTGTATTTACTCAATTTTTCTAGGAAGAAATGTGAGCTATTCTGCCTTCCATTAAAGTGAGAGATTCTAGATTTCTTCTCTGCTGACAAGTTGTGGTTATATTGATGTCTCATGACATGTAATTGACAGTGAAATAATGTCACATGATTTTATAAAAAGTCTTATTGAAAGATGTGTTATTGGCTCATAGCATTGCAACTGAGGTAAAACCTAGATGTTTTGTGAAAGTCTAGTCCAGACTAAGCTCATTTCCAAGGAGAGTGAGAAGTCCCTGGATAATTCTTTTCCAACATGTTTATGACTAAGCTGGCAAGACATATTTCTTCTGCTAGTCACATTTTTGAAGCTATATCCTTAAGCAGCAGAAAATTGAAGCATTATGGCTACTGGAACAAACTTTTTGTGAAATCTTTTATCTAAAAATTATTATTAGTTTCTATAATCTGATATTTTGGCACATCATAGAACACTCGAGCTACCAACGAAAGCAAGGTTCTGAAAGTGTCAAAAATTCACATTCTTGGGGAAAGGGTAAAGGGAAACATACTGTATGGCTATGAGCAGTTTCAGGCACAGACAGGGAACACTCACCACGGAGCCAGCATGTACATGCAGTCGCAGGTGATGCAGGGAAGGCAGCTGTGGCCAGCGTGCATTTCACTGATGCCACCATGCTGGGCAGAATGGTGTAGGCAGGCCTGACAGAGTGAGGTACCTGACTGTGGCAAGCTGACTGAAAGGTGAGACTTTTGATTGAGAGTAGGTCTGTTGGGCATCCATATGGATCTTCATATAGTCTTAAAGTCCTTCCAGCCTTCTTCCATTACAAAATAAAAGACATATTGCCACTCCCAAGAAAGTATGCATTCCATCGCAGCTAGACAACCACTTTTTTTTTTTTTTTGACTTGCACATTTTCTCAGAATTCACAGTTTTATGGCAAAAATTTTATTTATTGTACACTGGCCTCACTTATGTGAAGTAGCAAATCTCAGAAAAGATGTAACTCATTCTGCTAGTGTTTCCCTTGAAGTCTGGCAGATGTAAATCAGTGGTATGTATGTGCAGCAAAAACTAATACACCAGCAATGAAGACAACATTACAGTTTTTGAACCAAGTACTAAATCTCCAGCTATGTATGGGTGCCACAGACAAATGTCAGATGCCACACACCAAGAGCAAAACTATGGCTTATCATCATTTACTAAAAATCTCTCAGAATAGGCTTTAACTTTTTCAGCATCAAAATGGTGGAACTATTTGCAAGTTGTGGCTTACTCGTTCATTGAAAGACTGGTTGTTCTACCAGGAAGTACTTCATGCTGAACTCATAGAAAGGTTATAATTTAAAGCTCTTTTATTGGTTCCAGTGTGATCTGTAACAGCTCATACTAGAATTTTGAAACTTCCTGAAAACTGGTAGAGAAATTTGTACTCCATGAAGCACCTGGAGGGCTGTCTGAGGTCTATATTTTCTGCAGTATTGAGGCTCTCGCCCTTTCCCACATTTCTTCTTTTCCTGATGCAGAAGGCTTATACTGAATGGGCCAGATCAATGCATCTTTCTGTGAGATTTCTCTTTGAGCTGAAAACGTCCCTGCTGCTAGTACCCTACAGGTACACCACACTTTTAACTTTATTTCTTCCAGGACGTAAAGTCTGATGAAAAGTTATCTTTCCCCTCACTCCTTCACTTCCTCATTGGCTGAGCAGTCACGGGAAGACCTCTTCTGCAACCCTGTCTTGTCTCTGCATTAAGCTCTGTTCTGCTACCATGGTCCTTCCTTTGTCCAGTCCACTAGAAGTCAAAAAAGACCATAATCCATTTAACTGCAAACACAGTAGCTATTCAGTTACACCAATGGGCATAATAGATGCCCCATCTGATCTCAGCTCTAAAGAGGTGTAAAACTTTAGTCACCCACTCACTTTGCCAGCTCCCACAGGTCTTCCTGCGAGCAGCCATGCCCTGTCCACCACTTGAATACAAGGTTGTTGATGTTCCTTGTGTTCTTTGTCTGTTTGTTTTCCTTTCTCCATATTCAGACTCTTTCTTTCAGATTCCTATGGTGATAAGTACTGCTGATGATTTAATACTCCATGTTGTGAACAGTACTGGGAGCTGGGTGTGATCCATGTCTCCTCAAGTCAGCTGAAAGAACACTATACACATCAATAGAAGTTTGATCAGTAAGTCATATCCTATTTCAGTAAACCAATGTTTTTATTATTTAAATCACATAATACATGCTATTGATATTAATATAATTTTGATTTATGCTTAAAATTAAACATGTGAATCTGATCTATCTAATTATGAGTTTAAAATAGTCATGGTATCGAAGACTTGTAAGTATTTTATTTTTGATTTATAAAGCATTTGCTGTAGCAAAAAAAGCACTCCAAAAAAGCTGAAACTCTTACACTTCAGAGATAATGACCGAGAGAAGAAAAAGTACTTTTTGTCTAAATAACTCAGTAAGCTTACATCAGGTCAAATTATATCTGTGTCTCCTTTCAGCTAGAAAGAGAAATCCTGAACAAACTTGAGCACACTAATGGATAGTGCTAAAGAAATGGAAAGTCACAGATCATATAATAGATTTAAATGTCAAGGTCTTAGAAACCCATTTCTTTACTGTTTCTTAAAGAAGGTTTGGCTCCATTACCCCAGCATTTATAAGAAACAACTTCATTTTCTTGTGCTTAACTCACACAACCTTTTAACATCAATAAAGATGCAGTGGCTTAAAGGAAGATCTTGGTTCTAGCTTTTATCCAGAAATAATAAAGAAATAGATAATAAAACTTCTATTCCTTGTGTTCATTCTGTCTCTGCTAATGAGGAAATGAAAGTTTTGTTGCAGAACAGCAAGTTCTTTTTGAATGATAGTAGTTTTCACTGTACTTGCTCAGGGATGACCTGACAAGATTTCTGTGTGCTGATATAGAGAATATACAGAGCAAAACTGTGTGTAAGAAAGTGTTTTCCCATATTTTGCCGTTCTTTTCAAGGATAATTAGCACTATTTAGTTTAAAGACAGGTTTATAAGCTCACTGTAACATTTATAACAGTGATTTATATGTGTGATTATTAAGGTTCATTACAAGGAATGTCTTTGTAAAGTACTATTTTGCTCAACTAGAATAGACTTTCCCTATTATTCATATAACATAACCATTACATAAAAATGTAATTGAATAAATGTAAAAAAATAATTAATTCTCACTTCAAGAAAGATACTGAGGTGCTGGAGTGAGTCCAGAGAAGGGCAATGGAGCTGGTGAAGGGTCTGGAGGGTAAAATCCTATGAGGAGTGGCTGAGGGAGCTGGGGTTGATTAGCCTGGAGGAAATGAGGCTCAGGGGGGACCTCATCACTCTCTACAACTACCTGAAAGGAGGTCCCAGGCAGCTAGTGACAGGACAAGAAGACTTAGCCTCAAGCTGTGCCAGGGGAGGTTCAGGTTGGACATCAGGAGGAATTTATTCAAGGAAAGGATTGTTAAACATTCGAATGAACTGCCCAAGGAAGTGGTGGAGTCACCACCTCTGAGTGTTCAAGAAATAACTGGATATGGGACTTAGTGCTATGGTCTAGTTGATGAGATGGTGATCAGTCAAACATTGGACTCAATGATCTCAGAGGTCTTTTCCAACCTAAATGATTCTGTGATTCTGTATGTCTACTGTGATTATACAAAATGCTCTTGTAATTCAGAGTTCTTCCCTGAAGTTAAATACCTTGAATTTACTACCCTGATGGAAGTAAAAGTGAATCATAAGATGAAGAAAAGAGAATTAACTTGAAGTTAACGAATTCATTATCCTATTACTAGTAACCTTACTATTGCTATAAAATTTCCTGCTTTTTGGTGTAACTCCTATTTTAATCCTGATACTTAAATCAGTAGACCTAAGACTGTCTTTTTATCCAGCATGTTAGTCTTTCTACTTACTTTAATTTTATAAAATTATATTATTTTGTAAAATTATGTAAATTCATCTGGTTACTTGAATTTCAGTTATTATGAGATAGAAATGTTATCTCACCCTGTGCTGGTGAAGAAGAAAAGAACCATAAAGGCAGACTACCTACAAGTGAACAAACAAAACATGTCTCTCCATCCTCCCATCCATCCTTGAAAGATGTTAGAATAACTCGTCGTGAATGTCTTCTCTAAATATGTGAAGGAAAATAAGGTTATCAGGAGTAGTCTAATGGATTCAGCAAGGGGGAATAGACTTCTGTGACGGAATTACTGGCTGATTAGATGAGGGGAGAACAGTGGATGTGTGGATGTCCAGGCTTTTGACACTATCTCCTATAACATCCTCATAGGTAAGCTCAGGAAGTGTGTGTTAGATGAGTGGACAGTGAGGTGGATTGTCCAAGAAGGTGAGTGGTATCCTGGGCTGCATTAGGAAGACTGTGGTCAACAGGTCAAGGGAGGTGATCCTGCCCCTCTGCTCTGGTGAAATCAGATCTGGAGTGCTGTGTCCAGTTCCAGGCTTCTCAATACAAGAGAGACATGGAGCTCCTGAAGAGGGTCCAGTAAGGGCTGCAGAGATGATTAGGGGACTGAAGCATCTCTCTTATGAGTCTGAGTGAGCTGGGACTGTTTAGCCTAGAGAAGGAATGACTGAAAGAGGAATCTTATTAGTGCATTCAAATATTTTAAGGTTGGTTGTCAAGAGGATGGGACCAGATTCTTTTCATTGATGCCCAGTGATAGGACAAGGGGCAATAGGAACAAACTGAAACACAGTTCCATCTGAATATGAGAAAATTCTTTGTTTTGAGGGTGACAGAGCACTGGAAGGTGTTGCCCAGAGAGGTTGTGAAGTCTTCTTCTCTGGAGATATTCAAAACCTGCCTGGATGTAGCCCTGTGCAACCTGCTCCAGGTGAATGTGCTTTAAGAGGGGTTTTGGACTAGATGGTCTCCAGAGATTCCTTCCAACTACAATCATTCAGTGATTCTGTGAAATCATTTTACTCAAGTAAATTCTCAGAAGTGGGAGCTGCAGTAGAACTTAGATGACTAACTGCTCTTAATGTATTTGACCATTTATTTCAATGAACCTGATTTCTGCACTACTATAGAAGATATCTTCAAGAGGCAAAATATTCAAAGCAGACCAGCAAAGAAAATTTAAGGCTTGCCGGCAATAAGCTTTAACATTTTCTTCTGAATGTTAATCTCTAGGCTTACATGCTTACATACCTTCTTACAGTTTTTCTACCCTGACTTTGAGGTGGTCCAATTTATAAAGTATGTAGATTATTTGTTGCCTTCCAAATAAATAGTCACAAAATGTATTTCCCCTCTATAACTCAACAGGGACAGGATGTGTACACTCTTGGGGACAAAGAAATAATTCTAATTAAAGTGGCCGATTATCCTTCTATGTTCTGTACATAACTAAATTGACCATAGCTAACTTGGTTTTCACATGATTGGCAAGAGGATAGGTGTTTTGAACCAATGTTAAATGTTCCACTTCATAAACTGGAAACATGCCTGGTGCAGCTGATTGTGCCAGCTGGCTGATCTTCAGCAGAGGGCATGTGTTCACTCTTTGTTTCATGGCATTGAATTAGCCAACTGTCTGTTGTCCCCTTTTGAGGCAAACATAATAAGAAGTGTGATTAAAGAACTACTTTATTTCACTGATCTTTGCCTCAAAAGCAGAAAAAAATCCTTTGCCAAAGAATAAATTTCTGCCGTTGGTTACCCCGTAGGTTATCAGTCAAATTAAAAACTCAGTTATGAAGAAATATTCAATGTTTTGGTGACCCGTTTGCATTTGTCTTTCAATTCTGCAACTGGAAATTTGAATCTCCACCTATATCACAAAGTAAATAAATTCAAAAAGTAAATAAATAGTTATTCATAAAGTAAATAAATAGCTGAGGATTCAAATTATGGTACCATAATATGGTACCAAACCTTCAACTACTTATTTAATAATGCTGAAATACAGGAAATTGCACTAAAACATAAGAAAAAAAACCCCTTTTCTTTTTCAGTGTGAGGGTGTCCAAATACTGGAACAGATTTCTAGAGAGGTTGTGGAGCTTCTATCCTTGGAGATACTCAAAACCCAGCTGGACATAACCCTGAGCAACCTGCTGTAGTTGACCTTGCTTGAGAAGAACTCTTGAACCGAACCATCTCCAGAGGTCTGTTAAAAGCTCAGCCATTCTGTGGTTCTGTGATACTGAACAAAATTTCGGGAAAGAGAAAGTTATTAATTTTATTTGGCATTTGAATTGGTATTTGGTTTTGATTTGGTTTGGTTTGTTTTTTTTTTTTTTTCTTCATTATTGTTGTGGGTTTCTTTCTCAGAAAATGCTAGTTGCTGAAATCTGAGCTGCACAGGTTTGTATCTTTATGAGTGTTTGTGTCTTTAGGAGTACTACATTTTAGACTCCCAATAGATGTTTTGTAAAAAAACCTGTTTACTAGGAAAATAAAATATAAGTTTCAATGTTTTATAATATTTTATGGATGCCTTAATAACTAGTATCCTTTATATCACCTAGTTTAGAGCTTTCCATGAATTCAATATACAAAGCATGTTGTAGGAGACTGGTCCATGAAGGGTAGTCTAGTTGAGTTTCTCAGTTGTTTTGTATCTTAATAAAAGACAGTTCTGATTATGTTTTTTCTGTATCAAAGTTTTCATACTGGTTGAAATAATTGTTTATGCCTGTACAGAAATGGCAAAAGAAGGAATTGAGGACAGTGAATGCTTGAGTACACATGAGCAATAGCTATTGAGAGATTAAGTGGCAGATATGTGCATCTATGAGGAACTGACTGTTAACCAGCATGATCTGATTAGGTGCTGTCATCCTGAGCTGTTACACAAACAGATGCGAGGGAGAGTGGAATCATTGATAATCCTGCCCTCGGTGTTAACCAGCAACAAGAGAATTAGTGTTCCAGCTACTGGTGCAGAATGTTTCTTAAAGGCATGAAACTTGGGTTAGAGGTAGGATAGTTGGCAGGGTTACTTCTGTAGTTATTCTGATCCACAAAGGAGTCTCTCTAATCATCAAGATTACCACTGCAAGACTGACACAGTTTTTGCCTCTGCATTGACTCTGATGAAGGATGCCTATGCTAGGATGAAAGAATCCTTCATAGCAGGCACGCTGTTGTTGCTGCACACCGTTAATGTCATGCAATTGTAGCAGGACTCTGCCTGAGCAGGGATACAGCTGTTTTTAGTGCTGAAGAGTGGTGAGATCAGCTTGACCAAACTATCAGACCCCCCATGAGGACACACAAGGCAGGTGCTCCCTGAGGAAGGCTGGAAGGAGCAAGAATGTGCAGGCCCTAATATAGAAGGGAGAGTCTGAAGTGCTGAGCAGGACAAACCGAAGAGCTGCTAACACCTTTTTCAGCACAAAGCATATTTTGCTGACTAAACCTGACAACACATAGTCTAAAAGATACATATGACTGGCAGTCAATCACTTTATTCTATAAAAGGCCATTCCCACTGTTGCACAATGAAGATGTCTAGCACACTTCCCTTAGGTGTGTGAAGATCCTTCCCTTGCGTGGGGATGCCTCTCAATGTTAGTCCTCAAGGCTAAGAGAAAGAAATTTGTTCACAGTCATCGGTATGGGTAATTAACATCAATCTCCAGTTAATAATTGTTTTGCTAGCTTTAATATAATTATGTCAATATAATTGCTTTAATATAATTGCTTCAATATAATTGCTTTAAAAACCCGTACACTATATTACATGTGTAGTAAGTATTTCTGATTAAGGTATTTTTGGATAATCATTATAGTTATTTTATTCAATTCAAATAAATAATTAATCATATTTATATTAATATATTTATTTTGCCATCCTTAATACTGTGGAACAAAATTGTATAAAGGTTCAATTATACCTTTATAATCCTTTAGATGTAAACTGTTGACTAAGTCTGGGGCTCAGACTGGATTCAGCCTTGCCTAGGCTCCTCTCTGAGAAGGAGTTTAGAAAGTGAGGGAGTCCTTCCTGCACTTTGTGACTTGATGGGAGGACTTCTCTAATAAACTTTGTCTGAAGTTCCCACTCTGCCCACAACAGCTATGCATTGTTAATGTAAAGCTAACAGTGCAAAAGTTTATCAGTTTTACTACGTTGAGGACCAGCAGAAGAAGAACACAATTTGAGAAAGTGGGTCTATGGGTCATGACCTGAAGCAGCAGCAGTGTACCAGAATACTTTCTGAGATACATCCTGGTAAACTGCATCAGTTGGCTTGAAGATGGTCCTGAATTGCTGCAAAAATTAGGAACTCGTAAGTTTTTTGTGTTTGTGATCGTTTGCATGGTAGCATGAGTGAGCTCTGGGGCAAAAGCACAATCATTCAGGAAATTAGGACGGGAAGGGTCCTGGAACTGTACATGCTGATCCCTCCCTATGAAAGTTTCACCATGTTCTTTCAAACATTGTAGTCTAAGCAATACTGATAACGCTTAAGCAGTTTTTGTACACAATTTCAGAGCTTGTTTTTTATAGTCTTTACAGATGAGTAGAGCTATACAAGAGAAATATTTTACTAGTCCTTTGCCCTCCTATTTTCAAGAATAATTAGATTGTAGTTATGTTTTTTTGGTAAGTCTGAGGACGGTATATACTTTATTTCATGAAAACAACAAATTCATGCTTTTGAACTACAACAGCTCAGAGTAAAAAGAAAAGAACATTAAGAATGCACTTCTGAAATTTAAAATTCAAGATGTTCCTGGGAAATTGCTCCACATGGTTCTTTTCCATGTTAATGGAGGAAGGACAATTGATAACAGACGACTTAAACATAAACTGATGATATATATTAGTGTGGATGCCAACACATCACACCACTATAAGATTTCCTTGACTAGATGATTAGAATGTTGCTCATTTTGCTTGCCACAGGTTTATTGGAGAGAGACAGAGGAAGAGAGGAAGAGAGATTCACTCTGAAAAATTGGTACACCAGTTTTGAGGAGGAACATTAAACAATTTAAATCAGAGCTGCCTTCTAGCAATTTAGTTGCTTCCCTGCTGCAGTATCTCCCAGCACTTTCTAAATATTGTATGAGGTACTTAAAGGTGAGGACACAGCTGTTGTGAATATCCATATCCATGAATCATTATTAATGACATTGCTTACTGACAGAGTTCTCTGGGTGACTATTGCGCCTGCCTCAAGTGGGACTGAAAATCCCTTTAAAAATGCATCAGTTCTTTTCAGTCCTTACACTGCATAGGCTTATCAAACATTATTAACCCTGTTATTTCTTGGACAGACTGTAATAAATGCTCTAGCACTTTTTCTTTCTCCTGGGGCTGCTTCAAAATCTACTTTTGCAAAGAGTGACTGAAACATATCTTTCAAATTAGAAGCCTAGGAAAATAAGAAATATTGCTGGAAATGTGGCTTCTCCCAAGCTTCAAAGTAATCACCTTTATAGCACCCTTTAGCATTGCTGATGCTCTATAATACCTTTACACTTACTTCCTGATATCCTCATAAGCCGCGTTGTGCTGTCAAGGACTAGATTGACATTGATATTAAGACCCTATGTAAGATTGACAGTAAGAATGTAATATGTTTCACCAAGCTCATGGAAGCAAACAGAACATAGATATTTTCAAGGCAAGACTGGGTGGATTATACTGAAGCTACCTAAGAAAATAAAAAAAAAAAAGAAAAAAAGATTAGTAAGAAGCATTTCCTCTCTGTTACTGAAATTTCTTGTCTCTGGAGGTTTTCAGGCCTGCTATTATTAGATTGTATAGAACAAAATATTTAGTGGTTTATTGTCTACTGTCTTGACTAATCACAGATCACAATACATTCATGTAGCTCACTGCCCTTTGTTGTTTGCTTTAGGTTATTTTATGTATATATGTTTCTTTTCCATTTTGTTTTTTTTTAGTTCAAACAACTAAGTTGACATTTTTTTGTACCAAATTAGGCTCTTTTTGCTGTCTCTATATCAAATTCCAATTTATATTTCAAAGATAACAGTACTCAAATTTTTATGGTGCCCCAAAATTATTTTAACATAAAAATAATTTTCTATAATACTGAGGAGTACAGAGAATTGATTTTATACCAGGCAATTCATTGAAGTCAAAGCAAAAGATATTTTCTTGTCAGGAAGGATTTGAAAGAGTAACTATTGATGACCGTAGTGTAAAAATCTTACAGGGAAGCAAGGCATAATGTAATTAATAATTAGGACTTAGAATCACATGAAAACAAAAAAGGATGAATGAAACAGAGGACTCTGTCTCCCTTATTAAATATACTGAGTAAATATTCAGTGGGAAATACTAAACTGAAAAGAAAAATACATACTGAAATCTACATAGAGGAGTAGGTTGATAGAAAGTACTTTGACTGACAAAGAAAGAATAAGATCAGTTTATAAGATATAACATAACACCGCACAGCACAACGTAGCATAGCATAACATAACAAACTAGGTGTAGATTCTTTGCATTTAAAGGCAGCTGTCAGAAATAGCTGAATTTGACTGGTCAAGAAAAAAATATTTTTTGGGTTTTATTGATATATATATATTTAAGATTTATATTTTTTAAATAAAAAATAAACATAATGTTTTGGACTAGAAGAAAAACTCAATATTTTCCATGACAACATGCATGTAAAAAAACCCCCATTATGCCGTTTATGAAGCTTCATGCAATATCATAAGCATAATGATATTAAGTTTTGAAAAACTAAGTACCTCCTGTTGTTAAGATGCTTTAAGATCATGTGTTGCTTTAAAAGTAAAATATGTTGCAGTACATTTTTTTGTGTCCTCTTTGAAGATCTTTTGTGTACTATCAATGTTTCTTATTTTCCTGCAACTTTTCTCGGATAGTTGTACTTACTAGCATCAAATAGGATTCCAAATTTTGCTAATGCTGTGATGTGCAGACAGTTTTAACTGAAAACCCAAACATTCCTATTATCAGTACTTTTTTTCCTACAAAACATGTAAAAAAGTTCGTCTATTCATTAAAGCTATTTTTGACACATTGCATGCTTCAGTTATGAGAAAGTTTCTTTAAAGTTTTTGATTGAGTTTGCTGACTTTATACTTATATGCTGAATATGTGTACACAGGCCAGACTGGAGACTTATCATGTTCCTACACATTCCTATGCTGAATGACTCAAAGCACATCTGAAGATTCTGAGATCTGTGTACGGTCACACACAGTCAAAGAAAAGAAAGTTATGTTTTTAGATGTCATAGAGAATTTTTAGAAAGGGAAATTGTAACTTACCAAAAATTTTGGAAGCCAAGGAGTTTCCACAGACATACAGGAAGCTTTTCATTACAGACCTTGAATTTCAGATGCTTTGGGTTATTATAGACATAAAGCAAGTTTGCTTGATACGATTCCAGAAATGGAGAACAGCGTTGATGTTCCATGAGAACTTTGAAATCTTTTTCTGTTGATTAAAATAGGTATATTCACAGGTGTTGCCCTCTTTCTCTTGTTATATGCTTGTAGGTCTCGCCTTATTCCCAAACATGCACACAAACACCATCGAAAATTATAAAAAATCCCAATTTTTTACAAGTGTATTATATACTCTCGCTGCTGTGACTGAAGACTGTGTTATGACCAAAGAGCTTCTAGTTGATAAATGAGTTCCTAAATAATTCTGTTTCCTTGGAAATATAATAGCAATTAAAGAGTTTGGAAATTTTTTTCAGTTTTTTGATTTTTAGTCCTTTGCAGGTGGAAGGTTATAAATGAAAGTAAGAGTGCAAAATTTCTTGAGAGCAGTAAAATTACGAACTGTTCTGTGTATGGTTTTCTACTGAATCCGAAAAATCGGTCCGAAAAGCTGCTCAGAGACTTTTTATCTTTAAGCAGCAAGGTATTTGTTTATTCAATGTTGGGAGCAAGCCAGCTCACGCTGGACAAACTTGCTTGAAGGCTTCACACAAAATCAGCATTTTTATACAATCTTCAGATGTGATTAAATGCATATTCAAGTGATTACAACATCTATCTATGCATATTAATAATAGGCGGAGTATAGGTGGAACTCAGGCGGGGCTTGAGACGGTGCTTCTCTTGGCCCTCAATCCTGAGGGTACTTCCACTCTTCCTCCATGGGTCTGGGGGCTTAAACTCATCTTCCTCAGCTTGACCTTCCTTCTCTTCCATTGTTCTTGACCCACTCACTGAAGCTTGGAAAAAGCCCTGGCTCCTGACCTATTTCTTCTATTTGAATGTCTACCTTATCCTACTGCATTTCTAATTTATCACCTCTAGGCCTATTACATGTTCTTGTGCTATTCTCTTAAGCTTAGGTCCAGTAAGTAGAACAGAACAAGCACAGATCATTTGGATGTTGGTAGCTTGTTAGCAGGCCCAAATTTCTTAGTTAACTCTTTTGGGCCTGGCCTCCTGTTTCACTATAATAGCTGATACATGTAAGATTTCTAAATGGTTAAAAGGATTCAGATTTAATGATTTGACCTTTTACCTGGAACAGAATTTAAACCCCTTCATGAATTCATATGGAAGGGAGGACTATCACTTGAAAAATCATATATTTGGACTATTAAATTTGATTCTGTACTGGTATTTATTTCCATATTTGTGTTATTTGCACAAAATTTAAGAAAAAACTCTCTGTGATAGAAGTTTCTGTTTGGAAAAGAATGCATCAGTACCTTGGCTAGAAAACAAGGAGGGACTATCTATAGGGAGAACAGAGTATGGCTACCGTTGATGGTGTAAGACTAGAAAAGCCATTTCCTGGTTTCCCACTGGGACTTACTGTTGCCACATTTTCGAACTGTCAGAAGATCTTCTACCTGTCTGTTTCCAATTGTAACTTTTTTTTGTGGATTTTACAGAACAGACCACGGTATAGCAAGGAAACTATTCCATTAATTGTGTTTCCCCATGCCTGCTCAGATGTTTCTCTGTAACTGTGGATGTCAGTTAGTTCAGGATGCCAGCTGTCCAGAAATCTCGAAACCCTCATGCGTGTGACCCTGAGCTGTCCAACTGGCAGCTCTTTCCAGAGCAGTGGTTTTGCAAAGCACCAGGTCCCTGTCCCCAAGGCATTGTACATGCAGGGCCAACTTCAGACTGGCAGACCTTGGGAGGCCAGACACTGCATAAGATGGCACAAAAAGTGGCACTAACCCATCCCAGATTTTCCTGTTTGTCAAGGGAGATGGCAATGACAAAACAGCCCAATTCTGCTAATTTGGCATTTTGTGGTAAAACCCTGCTCAGTTCAAATGTTCCTGACTAACTTGCCTTCAGCTTTCCTCATGTACTTCAGTTTAGCTCATTAATTTAACCTGGTGTCTCTAATTTTTTTTTTTTTGTGAACTGACAAATTTAATCAAGTTGGAACATGTTAATATGTTTTTGTAGGGAATGAGAATGATCTAATGAAATTTTTAAAACCATTTTTCCCTAGTCTTATTTAAGTACAGGTAACTTCTTCCCACTTTTATATTATTTTATTTTTTTAATTAGTAAATGTTTATTTTTTTAATTAGTAAACATTATCAACTAAGCTTACAAATTGTGACAGTAATTTTTCTCTCTCTTTCCTGTATTATATTATGAAAGCTAAAGTTACAAATTACATGACTTTTGCAGAACAGGAGGTAAAAGTGAGTCATGTTTGCACAGGTTCCCTCATCCCTGTCAGAAGTGATTATTAATGTCACCATTTATAAGGACTGTCAGTATTTCCCCCTTTAGTAAATTATTTACATGTTTTTGATGATATTTTTAGCACTTAGTCTGGGATTATTGATTGATTAATTTACTTCTGTTTCCATGAGGAGGTGTTTTAAAGCTTGTGCATCTATCTCACACCCAGTGTGTCAATAATAATGCCTTAAGAACATAAACTTGTAATTTTTTTCATTTTTTTTTTTTTGTAATTTATTATCATGACTCAGTTCTCTTCTTCTGTCTGATGCAGGATTGTGGGTTCTGTTTTTAAGAGGGATTATGTGTACATATAGAAAATATTTTCCAGTCCTAAACTGTGTGGTATTCAGACTTTTGTGGTTGTAGGCCCTGTTGTATGAAACATTGGAGCACAAACAAACAATTTATTGGTCTTAAAGTGTCTAAAAATGGGCTTGTTCTTTTATATTCAGAAGTATGTAGAAGACTCCCTTGAAAGGGCTCATAGATATTTCTGTGCCCCTGAATTATATGATAGAAGTAATGCAACCGGATTAACCCACCAAATGATTCTTATTCCCTGAAGTCCTGTAAAAGAAAAACTGTCTTTTGGGTTCCTATTCTGGTCCTAGGTAAAAGAGAAAAATCAATTAAAATAAAAAATTTTAGGAAGATGAGGCAGAATCAAGTGGTGAAAGGATATGAACTACATATATAAATAATATAATATATAAAATAATATAATATATAAATAAATATATAAATAAATAAATAATATAGTATAATAAAATAATAAGTTTCTGATGGTATGGATGAAAAGAAAGATAACTCAATAGAGAAGGAATAGATAGAAGAAGGGAGAGTTGTCAACTGATTTGATTTTAGCTTTTCTTAAAAGTGCTCAAATATACTAATTATATAAAAATATGTGGTGGTATTTTGTAAGATATTCATGAAACGAAAAGGAAGCCCGAAAGGTTCAAACATAAAAATGAACTGCTATTTTCACTTTTAATATGTCATAGTTCTAAGGCCACCTGTAATAGCTTTTGTAATAGAAGACAAAAGCTGAACAGGGTCAGTGAACTAGTGGCTTTGGGAGTCCTCAGGCTGACTACACAGATACAGATAATTGCTTCTGTAGTTTGTTTTGGGCTCTCAAAATTCTGTGAAACTTGGTGCAACAGCCTTTTGTGATGCTTAGGTCCTTTTCAGCTGAAGAAGGTCTGTTGTCCTTCAGCAATCTTGGAGGATCACTTGATCAAGGATATTTTCACGGAGCAGTGTGAGGAAACAGCACATGACAAGCAGCACAGAAGAGAAGCAGGCAGACTGCAAAGCAGACAAACTGTACGAAGACTGCCCAGTCATCCCTGGAAAATAACAGGTGAGGCAAGGACAAAATATTTGAGAGATAAAAAGTTGTTTGGTGACTAGAACAAACAAAACTAAAATTAAAGATAGGGCAGAATCCTGAAAAATTAAGCATAAAAAGAAGGACAGCTGAAAGAAACAATGAACAGAACTGAACCCATAAAACTGAATTACCTTCAAATCAAAGTAAAGGAAATAAGGGATGTAGGTGATAGAGTGACATAGTAAAAAATGAGCAATAGAGAATCAGGAAAGAAGCACACCTAACAGACATCATATGTGAGAACATGTAAAAACGTACTGTAAACACAGGACAGGATAAGTTGTCACAATTCCTCCATAGCTTTTGATTTATTACATAATCTTTATTTAAGATGTCAATTATACTTCTAAAATGAACATACACATATCTCTATTGACCTTACTCAGTTACTTCAGCATCCAGCATCTACTCACAATTATACTCACTATGTAAATTCTGGACAATATAATCAATGTATTAATTTTGTAACTTGATTATGTTTTGACATTTTTTCTTCCCAAACGAGAATTTAGAATAGAAATATTCAGCATATGGAAGAGGTAATACAGGAAACAGGAACATATGAAAAGCAGAAAGATGTCAAATTTGGATGAAGTTGTCCTTGTCAAGCTAATGATACACTGTGTGTGATTCAGTCACTTAAAAATGCTGAACAATTGATAATCAGAACATGAAGTGCCTCCTTAATAGTATTAATAATAATATCAGAAGAAAAACATCTAATTTCTTATGGGTGGGTACTTACGTATGTATGTGAGCATGTATAAATATTCACATACTTCACTCTCACCCACAAAAACACATTTTAATTAAGACACATAGTTTTAAAGTATTACAGAACCTTTGTTTCCCATATGAATTTTTCTTTCACCTAATCAAGTATTTTTATTTTTCTAGGGTGACTTTGCTAATTGCAAAAAGTGAAGCAGTTCCCTAAGTATACAAATAGCTATTTGCCCCTCCTAAAGTGCTATGTTCTGCTGCCTTTTTTTCTCTTGGCTCATATTGGAAATGCCTTCAGATAGATCCATTCTTGAAAAAAGATTAATATTGCACCGAATAAACAAACAAGCAAATTCCTCAAAATTTAACTTCTATTTAATGCAGTTCATTAGAAACCATGCAACATAATTTTAAGTGGTAGAATATTTTCAGTTACCCTGGCACAAAAGGATATCTCTAAATCAACCTCGTGACAGAATTTGAGTCTTAGAATCATAGAAATGTTAAGATTGGAAAAGACTTCTGAGGTCATCAAGTCCAATTGTTAACCCATCACCACTGAGTTCAATACTAAACCATGTCCCCAAGTGTCACATTTGTATGTTTTATGAACACTTCAAGGGACGATTTCACCACTTCCCTTGACAGCCTATTCCAATGCCAGAGACAAGTTACATTTGTGAAAATGTGACGTAAACCTCAATGAAAATAGCTTCAGAGACATCAGAGTACAGATTTAGACAACAATTATTACAAAGCCAAATTCTTGTTAATTTACTAGAAATATACATAAATGTAGAATAAGTCCACCTATTCAATAGGAAAGCAAGAATAGAATCTGGCCTATGATGTTAATATTATCTCACTGCAAATGAAATATTTAAACATAAAGCAACCATTGAACAAGTGTAAAGGCTGATCTAGACCTAAGACTAAAAAGAAAAACTTATTCAATATACTAAGAATTTAATAGCGATTATCCTTAATGATGAACCTTGCTATCAGCTTAATCTCCATGTCTTTAAAAAGAGGAATTTTACAAACACAACTTTAAATGTTTTATACTTTTATAGAGAAAGTTTTATATTGACCCATAAGACTTTAAGTCTATATTTTTCATGCAGAGGCTTTTCCCTTGATGTGGATTCACAAACTCATCTCCTTAGTATCACAGTTAGAACACCCTTCTTAATACCTATCTTTTGAGGTGCTCAGGAATCTATTTGTATAGACCCAATTCTTACACTAGGTGCTTGGCACTTTTAGAGTTAAAGCAATAATATGGTTTTACTCTTTTTCAGCTTTTGAAAATTAATGCAAGATCCTTAAACATTCTGATAGTATAATTTCTCATGTTTAGTATGTGCTGTAGAGCAGGTTGTACAGATGCAGCTAGGATGAATGTTAGGTGTGCCCTCAGGCTGACTAGTTAATCTAGTTAAGAACCTGTTTCAAAAGATGTGTCTGAACCCTAATATATACTGCAGAAAAATGCTTCTTTTTTATTGTGTTGCTCTTGGGTATATCATAGTGGGAAGACTCTTGGTGATATGTTGAGACCAGTGTTTGATGAATTATAAAAATTGGGCTGAAATACTTTAGAAAAATGGTGCATTCAATATATTTTATCTCTTTTTATAACTCACACACTATCTGGAGGCATATTTCCACATTAAACTAACATTTAGTGACCCTGGAAGCAGAATTCCTGAGTTGCTCCAGTAAATAACTGTTTTAATACACCTGACAGCTAATCTTTACATTCTTTTCTCATCTGCTCTGCCTCAAGTTTCAGCAGCAGTGGACCTTCAAAGTAGAAAGGCCCTTGTTTAGTAGCTTTGTTGAATCGCCCAACATCCCACATTCAGCGAAAATCAGTGCAGGACACTTTCACTCTTTTACCTCATGGACAGAGGCAGCTCTACTCCCATTAATTTAAATACAGACCTTAGATGCTACCTTTAGATTTTAAAAAGATTAAATTTAGTTTTTACCTGTTTTGCCATACAGTGAACAATTTAATATTGTCTTCTGGTTGACGTGTCTGAATGGTGTTCAATGGATTAAGAAACAATGAGCTGAATTTCTGAGAACTGTTCATGTTGAAATCAGCTTTCTGCTTCTGGTTTCAGTTTAAATAATTGACGGCAAGATTAGGTGGCATGGCTCCATGTGAGTTTTATCTGAGTGAGTTTTAGAGATGTTCAGCTAAATGTATTTCTGATAATTAAAATAAAACCCATCAGCATAGTTCCATGGTAGAATGTTAAAATTATTAAAGAATCACTGATATCTGAAAACCTTTTTCCCCTTCCAGCCCCCAGTCTTTCGTGCCAAGGCTCTGCAAAATATCATGTTCTTAGAAAAAATCCAAACAACAAACAAAAAAAAACTGAAAAAAAAAGACAAAACTTGTTAAATATGAGAATTCTGGGTGGTCAAATATTAGTTTGGGTATTTTGTGTCAATGCATTTTATACTTCCAAACTGACACAAAATGACAGCTTTCAAATGATAAATGCTGACATCTTTCAAAAAATATTTTAGATCATTAACATTATATATGAACATATGGCTAGAAGAACATCTATACTCTATACTACAAGATGAGAACTGTAGAAAAGAGTCATAACAGTCATATCTTTTTAGAATTAAAAAAAATCAAGAATTAATTTGTTATTTTCTACTGCGATAATTTGAACGTATAGCTCCATGCAGAGTTATAGTTAAGTGTCAGGTACTTTATTCTTCACATTTATATTAAGGATAAAGAATCCTTACTGTTTTTTTTGTAATCATATAAAAGTGATCTTATGATATGCTCTGTTTTTTTAAAAAATCTAATGTATACTGTCCTAGTCAGAACAGCTGGGACCAGTTCATCACTGTGTGGGTGTGATGCCAATTTTATGTCCCAAAGAAGGCGCAGAGGAACTGCTCAGAGACAGAGTTTTCAGTCTACAAGCAGGAGGTATTTATTTTCATGGCTGGGGAGCAGCCAGGTCGCCCTGGACAAACTGCTCCAACCCGAGAAGCGCACAACTGAACTTTTATACACTTTTTGCTAAGTAATTACATCACATATTATGAATATTCATTACATTGCAACATCTACTTTTAATATTCATAACAGGCGGGGTTGAGGTGGAGTTAGAGGCGTGGTCCTTAATTTGGGGAGAACTTCGGTGGGAGTTCCGGTCTTTCTTCATCATGAACCCCATGTCCTTTTCATCATCATCCTCCTAAACTTTTGAACCTTCCCTAATTTGGGTAGTTTCCTTATGCATTTGGCAGGGATTTTCAGTATCTGGCTCAAGTGCTTAATTTCTTGGCTCTTCCCTCTTCTTATCTCCCTTTGTTTCCTCTCCATATGTCCTTTTTGTGTGTGCTAGCATTTTCTGTTCATGTTTATGTTCTTCTGTGTCAGGGTGTCCTGTATCCTAGTGAATTTATTGCCTCCGCTTTCTCCTAATACTGAATTCTATGTGCCTTGCTGAAAGCCTGCATGTGCATCTTGTGCTTAACTCTTTATATCGCTTAAATTTACTTTTCAGGTGTTACCTGGCTTCAGGTGTAACCCAAAACTGTGTATTCTATAGCCTTCCATGCCATTTCCCAGAAACTGTTATCAATAGACCATTTACAGCAGCTGCCCAGAGCAGCCTGACCCCTCAGGCTATAAGCTGGGTGTTAAGAGGCTTGTGAGACAGTAGGATGCTCCTGTCCTCACACCCGTTGTGGAACTCCCCACCCTGAGGGAGGTACTGGGCATTCCTGCCTGAACCTGAGGATATATAATTTTGGGGGTCTTGGGACTATGGTACCACTTGTGGCATCCAGAGAAGGACTGTGACCACCACTCTCAACCAGATTGCGATCACCATTCTCCACCAGACTGCAACAGCACCTCACCAACAGGTTTTCCCTCTCCTTTTACTTTGGACTCAGGGGACCCAATGAACACCACTCTGTTCATGCCCCAGGATGCTGAGTTATACATTTGGGTTTTGTGGGTTAAAACCAATTGTTTGTCTGTGTAATTGTATTTATTGTATTATTTTTATTAAATTGTTATTCTGATTTATAATCTCTCTTTTGAGTTGGGTTCATTTCTCCTGCCAGTTTATCTTTAAACCAGCACATATGCTAATTTACAGTAGGTTTTCCTAGTCTTAGTTTTAAAAAAAGTCTCATAGCTAAAAGTTATACATCATGAATAAATAAATAAACAGACAACCCCCAAACAAAAATCTTCAACAGCAAAACACCTGAAAAAATCCAGCTCTCAAACCACAAACCAGCTCTTGCAAAAGAGATTTAACTTCTAGAGCCATTGGCAGCTCAAATAGTCGACACCTATATCAAAGACATTTGACATAATTCTGAAAGAAATCTTTGTGAGCAGTTGGGGTGGGTCTCCCAGAGATGATAAAGGGTCTTCTGAAAATGTGCCACTTGAAAGTCAAATTCATGGAAGTAAGAAGTTCAAACCCTACTAATTAGAAACATACGAAAATAATATTAAAATTTTTAAAAAATAGATAGCTACTTTCATAAAATAGTTTGGATTGGAAGGGACTTTAAAGGTCATCTAGTCCAACCCCCCCCTGTAATGAGCAGTGACATTTTCAACTAGATCACGTTGCTCAGAGTCCCATCCAACCTGACCTTGAATGTTTCCAGGGATGGGGCACCCACTGCGTCTCTGGGCAACCTGTGCCAGTGTTTCACCACCTTCATTCTAAAAGATTTACTTCCTTATATATAGACTAAATCAACCCTTCTTCAGTTTAAAACCATTACCCCTTGTTCTATTGCAACAGGCCCTGCTGAAAGGTTTGTCCCCATCTTTTTTTAAGCCCCCTTTAAGTACTAGAAGGTCTCATCGGAGCCTTCTCTTCTCCAGGCTGAACGGTTCCAGCTCTCTCAGACTTTCCTCATTAGACAGGTGCTCCAACCCCTTGATCATTTTTGTTCTTACATCTCCTTTGAGATATTAAGATCCAATTTGATTCAGTAGCTGAACTTTAAGTAATTTGATCAAATAAGTTTTTTGAACTTTTTTGGTTGAGAGATGGGAAAAAATTCCTGTAAAGTTTCAGTGATTCATCATTTTTAAAGGGTAAAATAACTGTAATGATCATCTAGACTGAGTTTTTTATAGGACACCAAAACCAGCATGTCTTTCAAAAATTGTAATTCACAATTGAACTGGAACAGTTTTGTAAAGACACGCAATCTTGGTTTAAATTTTTACTATGATATGAGTTATCTTTGACTTATATATTTTTTTTCAGAATCTCTTCAATTATCACTGTATTTATCCCTATCAAAACAAACATAAGAAGTGTAACAGTGATCATAATCAAATGAAAACTTTACTGTACTGAACAATAGCAATTTTAATGAAAAGACAAATTCACGTATTCTCATGTCAAAGTTTTATTTGATTCATGACTAAAGAAATATTACTGACTGAAGTTGAAGAAGATAATTTTCCCAATAAAATGCTTCAGTAGTTAATGATAGCATTTTTTCTTAATATTGTATTTCTTCCTGGAATAACATTTTGATTTTTAACAGTGAGGGTTGGACAAGATCAAATTTAGTGATAAATTTCTTTCACAGTAACTAGGTTAGTCAAATAGCTATGGTTTCCTGTGGGTGCACCAAAGACTAATGTAGTGGTTTGAATCTTGTTTTCCCCCAGAGGCTAAGAAAATGGTAAAACCCCAAGGGGTGGAAACCCCTGGAAGTTTTGAAGTTCTGTCCAATGGGTGCTCCTGCAAAATGTAAACATTCCACAAGCTGACTGGAAGAGACGAGTTGTAGTTGGGTTGTTGTGGGAGTGGTGGTCATGTTGTAGAGCCACTAGGAAGGGGTTCAGAGCCCCACAGCGGGGCTTTGGCCCCACAGCGGGGCTTTGGCCCCCCAGCCCCCAGCGGGGGCCTGCGGGGACCTGGAACAGCATAAGGCTGAACTAAGTGCCTGCAGGTGAGAGTTGAGCCACTGTGAGTGAGCAGAGACAGCGGCGGTAGAAGCAACACTGGCAGGAGAAGGTGGCAGAGAGCCAGGAGAGATAAGACCAAGCAGCAACAAAGGCATGCAGCACCAGAGAAAGAACTCCTGCAAGGAGAGAGAGAGAGAGAACAGCAGAGAGACAGAGTTTTGGGGGTAAGAACTGATACCAGACCCTCCCCCCCAAACTCCTTTGAGACCTCCGAGAAAGGAGGAATAGATGGACTCCTATTTGAGAGAAGCCTTGGAGTGCTGCAGCACTGGAGAGAGAGGAGCTAAGAAGCTCAAAGACGTCCCGGAGCTAGACTGGGATGGCCAGATGGAATGCGGAGAGGGTGACCTTGGGGCCCTCCCTTGCTGCAAGCTACAAAGAAGCTCGCAGCCTGAAGCAGGGTACAGAGGCCCTGCAAGGAGTTTGAATCTCCTGGAGATTCCAGACTGTCACGAAGACCCCCTGTGTCTCGTGATATGACCGTGGTGGAACGACCTTTGTCTGGGGTGACGTAGTCCATGGAGGAAGACCCCTTTGCCTGCGTCAAGGGGCTGAGGGAGCTTGGATACCTCCCTTGTGAGTGGTGGCAGAAATCCAGCTATCAGCTACTGCATGCATGTGGAGAGGACAGATGACTGCTGCTGTAGAAGATACTTCTGCTTAGAGACTGGAAGGGATGTGTCCTTCTTTCCCTCCTGGACTTTTATTTGAAGGGGAGAAGAGATCTGATCCATTGTAAATACTTATGTCATGGTAGAGATGGTTGTGATCGTGTGTATAATGTATTATAATATTTATTTGTACAGTCATTGTAATATATTCCCTTTCCCCCATTCTGAGTCTGGCGTGTTTTGTCTGGAAAGCCCATCCCACATTAGGTTGAGTTGGGGAAGGGGGCTAAGACTAGGGAATTAGATTTTTGGGGCTATCTCAAACCATGACAACTAACTACACATATCTAATTAATACTTCCACTGTTGTCAGTGGAATTTGGATAGGAGTTACTTCCTTAATGCTAATACAGGTGTTGGAAATTTTTCAGTTTTGTTCAGAAGACTATACATACCTCAGATGGTAATTTTAATAAGGGCCTTAAAGAACCATTATTTTATAACATTTACATGTTAGTCTTAGGTGTTATTTTCTTTCTGTCAGTAAGTCATGTGTTAGCAATAAATGGCTTAGTGCATGTAAAATTTTCATGACTAAAGAAAAATACTTGGAAATCCTTTAAATTTTCCACATAGGCAATGTTTCAAAATGAATTCCATCTTTCACAGCATGCTCATTATTACGCTTTTGATGGAGACATCTATGAAAACCTTAGTATTTAAAACATGACATTTTCTATCGAAATCTATAGATAAAATATAATATTTATAAATCATATTTCAAATAATTTTATATGCCAGAAATAAGGTAACTCATGTAGCTTTAATTTTGATATAATATTGTATACAATATTATGCAGTTTTACAGGTTTTGATACTACTCTTGGTGTAGAGTTAGGAAGAAATATAGCTCAGCAAATTAATTAGGACACGTCCTTTTGTCTCAATATAGCAAAACTCTGCAGACGATTGTAAAATTATGAATGTTTTCAAGCCCGTTTTGTAGTAAATGCTACCATGTTGATTGGCCTTAAACACTGGCATTGTGAAACATAAAATAATATCCCATTTTACTTTAAGAGAAATAGACACAGCAACAAGAAGGGCAAGTTTTGCAAAATCTCAGTTGCTTCTAAAAAATTAGAATTTTTTTCAAGATATTTATTCTTTCATATGCATATTTGTATGCTGAAATGCAAAAAATAGGGCACAAACAATATGCTCTACTGCTTTTTGTATGTAAACTGTCTTATGTTCATTTTCAACTAAGAATAGAAATAGAATTCAGAGGATCTAGTGAAGTGTTAACTAAACTTAAGAAGAGACATTTTTGGCAATAATCAGACTACACCAACAAGACATTTAGTTATTATAAATATTTTTCACTCCTTTGTCTGAAAGTTTTTAATGCCCCACTAAAGTAAGATTACTTAGAAGAGATTTACTAAACAAGCTAATATAAAGTGCAAAGAATATTTGTATTTATAACTTCTTTTTGCTTAAGCTTTTGGTAAAAACTTGATTGACTGATAATGTCTGATTCAAATATTTTTAGCGTTAAGATGGTTCTGAACTTTAAAAAAAGCATTTAAGGATAGTGAACATAGTATAAGCTTTATATGGCATCTATATATCGTATATTAAAAGCACTCACTTGGGAAATGTTCTTGCATGAAACAGAAGTGGATAGAAATGGCTCAAGGAAATGTAGTGTTTATTTTTCTGTTTGTTTCTTCTCTGAGTTTTGATTATCTCATATAATAGTCCTGGCTTTTAAAAATGTAAATATGTTGCACAATACTCAAAATACCTCAAAACAAATTTATCTATTTGTATATTCCATATATATTCCATGCATTGAACATAGTTTTGTAATCCTGGAGGTACTTTAAATATACTAGCTGATTTAAAAACTGTGTGCTCTATTTCTGCTGAGATCACTTATGCTATTTTCACATGGGAAAATTTTTTTTTTATACATTGGCAGGCAATTCTTTTTACAAATAATATACTAAAAGTGAACACAGCACAAAACCATGCCAAAAAAAACTTTCTTGAGCTCAGTTTGTGTGACAGAACATCAGGCTACTTGTGGGTTTTAAAACACATAAAAGTTGTATAATTTACAGTGTGGGTAGGATTTGTTAAGCAAGATATGATAATGTTAACTTTTGAAAGCAATAACTACTATGTTTTTCAGTTAGTTCCCAGGCTGACATGATACTAAGATTACCTAAGGTGCCAAATCCAAAATTTTCAATAAAAAATATATTGAGACAATAGAAACAATGATTTAAAGAAAAATTCAATGTATAAGCTACAATTTTATTTAAATTTTTCATGTAAATATTTTTAGCAAGATATTTTTGTAAAAAAGGTCTCCAGTGCCTGATTTTAATTCACTCGAAAATGCATCTCTTTAATAAAAATTGTTATACAAGAAAAATTAGGTCCATATAAATACCTGCTTTGGTATTAATATGAATACCACTATCCTATGCATTGCATGCACTGGGAAGGAAGGGCACAATAACTGCTAGGCATGGACCTTAACGTCCCATGAACATTAATAACACATGAAGAAGGATACTTACACAGACATTCAAAGAATTGCAGTCATGTCCTTGTGCTGCTGTTACAGACTAATGTATCAGAATTACAGCTGCTACCTGTTCCCTGCAGCACAGTCTTTATTCATGTTGTAGCCTTGCAACAAGGGTAGGATCCTTGCTTTCCTAGCTAGAAAATGCATTCCTGGAGAACTTTTTCTAGTTCTGGTTTTGATTTAAAAAGCACAGATTTTCACGCTAAGAAAAGCATAATTATGGAGAGATTTTGCTATAACAACCACTGTTGTGCTCTATTTTATGAAGTGTTTGTGTATTACTTTTGTATGGATGCAAAGCAAATTATGAACTACAATTGTGCATTATGAAAGATTTATGGAAAATAAAGTAAAAGTTGACTGCTTGGGCTTTCTGTAAGTAATTATATTATTAATAATGAAACAACTACCATGAATCTAGTTTTCAAGAATTAGTATGAACATGTGAATGTGCTTATTTGAATTCAGAATGTTCCTGGATATATCCATTGGTATTCAAGGGAAACAGAAAGTACATGGCAAACTATTCCAATTTGATTGTCTGAGACATCGAAACATTGCAAACTCCTGTTGAATTAATTACTCTGGTTGTTTCAGGACCCAAATCCATGTTATAATGGAAAAAAAAAATCTTCTAATTTTTCAAGAGATGTGTGGGAGGAGACATTACTCCTAGCTTCCACGAATTTTTTTAATTGGACCATTTTACATAAAAAGGCAGTAATATTTTAAAATATTCATTTCTTACTGTTTTCCACTTGCCTTTATTTTTGTGTTTGTTTCAAAAAGACCACAGTAAGCACAAAAACTGCTCCACTACTCTGCTTTCACGAGACCCTCCCTGGACTCTGGCTCTGGGGTCTCCAACACAGGAAGGACGTTGACATGTTAGAGCAAGTCTGGAGGAGGCCACCAAGAGGGGTTAAGCACCTCTCCTATGAGGAAAGGGTAAGAGACGTGGAACTGTTCAGCCAGGAGAAGAAAAGGCTTCAGAGTGACCTAATTGCAGCCTTCCAGTACCTGAAGGGAACCAACAAGAAAGATGGAGGGACTTTTTACATGAGCATGTAGTGAGAGAACAAGGGGGCATGGCTTTAAACCAAAAGAGAGTAGGTTTAGATTAACGGTTAGGAGGAAAATCTTTACTCTGACAATGGTGAGGCACTGGAACACATTACCCAGGGAAGTTGCAGATGCCCCATCCCTGAAAGTGTTCAAGGCCAGGTTGGATGGGGTTCTGGGCAACCTAATCTATTGAAAGGTGTCCCTGTCCATGGCAGGGGGGTTGGAACTAGAGGACCTTTAAAGTCCTTTCCAACCCAAAACATTCTATGATTCTGTGTTCTATGAAATCAAGAAACAAAATAAAGTATAACAAACATGAATGGATTAACATGACTCAGTCTAGCACAATGATCTTGGTATCATTTTCAAAGAGTAAACTTCATTTTACATTAACACTCTAGTGATTTGACACTATAATTTAATACAGAAAATATAAAAACTCTGTGTGAGTAATGAAAATGTTTAATGAATACATGAATACCAGTGGATTTTATTTAAAAGCATTGATACTCTTTTTAAAATAATATAATCACAATGTAATGTGCATTTTGCAATCATCAAATTGCTTTACAAATTACATACTTATTCCCCCATTACACTGGAGAACCAGAGCTCTCGTCTGGGGGAGTAAAACATTTCCAATTCTTATTAATGTAAGAGATTAAAACTGTATATTAGAAACTCAGTTGTGTGCAAAGAGCCTGTGAGACATAAACTGCCTCAGACTATTTCATTCATAGATATTGATGGATTTGTCAGGGAATTTGATATTTCTCAGTACTTCAAAGAATGTGAAAAAAAAAGAAAAGCTAGAAGAGACTCTGATTCTGTCTTATTTATGCCCACTATGAGAAGTGGAGAGTTCATTTAGATAGAATGAAATCTGTATGGCCAGTCTTCATTGTCCACTGACAAGATTTTCAAAAAAATACTTGGACGTGTTCTTCAACACTGTCACTGATGCCTTGGACTGATGCCTGGTGGATGTTCACAATGCTACAGCTTCCTCCTCTTCAAAATCTGTCATTAGAAGATGCTTTTACCATCACATCTACAGGAATGAGTTGGTACCTGTGGAGTGTCAGTTTGTTCCATGGGTACTTTCTATTACGCGAGCATTGGGGTGTTCAGATCCATGAATGTAAGCCTCTCCATTTTCACAGAATTTGCATGAACCTGCCCATTGCTCTGCATTTTTCTTCAGGGAGGGATTTTCTTGGACTGCTTTGCAGATGTCTTCAGTATTCATGGAAACAAACATGAGAGAAGACAAAGAGCAAGAATTCATGTCCCAGCCAGAAAATTCAGGAAAATAAGGACTGCATTTGAGGGGAAGAGCAGTTGAGGGTATGAGAAGGTAGACTGATGACTAAACTATTGCTCCAGTTCTCAAGCAGTCATGAGGAGAGATAAAGAAATTCTGAATTGGCTGATTGGACTCTCTATTTTAACTGCTGAACTCAAGATAAAGCAATTCACAGAAAAGTAATTACGCTGAAACTGTTCAGCAGTGTGTATGTTCAATATGTCACAATAATGCAGACATGAGAGAGTGATATGGAAGATATTCTTAGGGACAAAGTGATTAAACATTGCCACAGAATTTAGAGGTGTTTCCTTGAGGTTTTTTGTCATGGAAGGCATAAAACCATTATCATGGTAACCTGTGAATTCTGTCAGAGAAAGATGCTTAAGACAGAAGTTCACTTCAATGGGATTTAGGTAGGGACTGTAATTTCATATTTTACATTCTACAAGGATTGTCTACTCTACTTTTTCCTCAGCAATTCAGGTCTTAAAAACATACTTTTACACATGAATTAAGTTTTTGGGGGACTGTAGTTTTTTAGTATGTTAAGTATGTAAAATTAAATTACAGCAGTTGTTCACAAACTTAGTCTTGCTGGTCTCCTGTGTGTCTTCTTATTTCCCAGCAGCAGCAGCTAGGTTGTGTTCCAACATTTCTTCATTATGCAGAAAAGTTGCACACTCTATATTCAGAATAATACTCTTGAAGGTTTGGCCATTTGCAGCAACTGTGTCCCATCTCTAATTCCTCAGCTGATTGTTTGGCTTTTCCCTGCCTATCACTTCTTCATGTACTGCTACTTCATGCTACTTCAATTTACTGAGTATATTTTTCTTTCCTTTTGCTTTTACGTACACTTGGTTTTGCATGCTGGTTTTCCTTCTTTTTTTAATGTATCTTTTTCGCATGACACTTCATCCCATTGTTTTTGTTGTGTTCAGCTGTACTATTCCAGATGAACCCTTCAGATGCTGACATCAAGAAAAACAATCTGATTTAATACTTTCATATTACAGAGTACTGTTTAGCCTTTAGCACCATAACTCACCAGTTACTTATTCCTATGCCATGCTTGTGTTTTAAACAACTAAGTGCTCCTGAAAAGCTAAATATTCAGTTTCTGGGGGATTAATACCTGGGGAACAATCTTTTCTGCATCATTTGAAATGAAGTTGCAGTGGTGCATATATGATTTAGCACTCTGATATAAATCAAAGTGTGAAGACACTTTGGCTTCAGGAGCTGAAAACAAAGTGCATTGAATTCTGCTTTTAGAATAATTTATAATTCTTACTACCTCCAAAATACAAAAGAATGTATTCCTATGGTATAGTGGTACTAATTGGTGGGCTTCTCCCTGTGGTTGTTTTTTGGCCCACTTTAATACAGCCTTTATGATGGGTTTGCCTTTGTGATATTTATTAATAACACTGTTTAAAAAAAGACTAATTTTCATTTAATGCAAGAAAAATAAATGCTAAGAAGAATGGTATGCAGTTCTTTATTTTCAGTTTTTGAAACAAAGGTGATGTATGTTTGAAGTTTATTAGTATGGCATTGTTCTGAAAGCAGTAGAGAAGCCTTAGTGAATGAGAGTAAAATAATTACTACAGGCAGAAATTGAAGAAAAGCAAAGAAGATATATAAAGAATAGAACTAGGAAAAATGAGATGCAAAAGCTAATTTTGCATAGTAAATATATTTTATGATGCGAACGTGTTGCTTTGAAATTTGCAGCTTCAGTAAGGGATCTGTTCATCACCAGAAGAGTTTCTATGGCTAATAGATATTAATTATAAAGTTCTTGCCAAGAGAGGCTGCAGGATGTATGCATTACATTGAGAACTGAGATGCCATTGAGAAGGCTTTAAAAACAAGTATTTTAGCTAAAATAATGTATGGGCAACTAACAAGTCCTGCAGAATTTTAATGAGGAATTTTAATGAGGAAATTTAAAAGTAAGAATTTCAAAAGAAGAGATTCTGAAGGGATAGATTGTTAATTTATTTTGTAGGATCTGTACACTGCTTCATTTCACTAACGCACCTCCTGTGGAAGACATTTGCTAAACAATTAATTTTGACTTTGAGGAACAAAAGCATAACATTAATGGCTTATAAATTAGAAGCCTTACCATGGCAACCTAGAAAGGAACCAGTTCTTCAGAACTGTCAGAACTCCCATGCTGCTGCTGTTGCTCAAGAGAAACCTGCTGTCTCAACTTAGTGTGTTTTTGGACTTATTTCGGAAAGTCAGACCACAGTTTTTAGGGTCACAGTCAAGGTTCTTTCCTCTTAAGAAAGAAGGCAATTAATTACTAGTCCTGGGAGGAGGTTAAAAAAAAATCCAATATGTGTTGTTCCTATTGGAGTTGGAGTGATAATATGAAAAATAATTAGAGTATAGAATTCAATACTTTGGGACATGGCAGAGAACTGCCAGTCAACAAGTACTTAGAAAAATTAAAACTTTTGGACATGCCTTGCTTCTTTGTGACAGAAACAATTTCCCAGCTCTGGTCTAGCAGGGAGGTAGCAGTGATAGCTCTACATACAATAAAAAAAGAGCATGGGTTCATTAATTAACTGTAGAGGTATGTGATGCATTGCCATGATGGCTGGATGGTAGATGAAACTTGTAGAACTCAAACTGAACAAATTGTTGAATGACAAGAAAAAACATAAGAAGATGCATTTAATTTTTTTTCTCCTTTTAATGAATGTTGGTACTGGTCATCAAACTTTGGAAGAAAATGAATTACAGAAATGTCGTTATAAATCTCTGCTCAAAATGTAACCTAAAATAGTCACTCTCAAACAAAACAATTCCATTTCCACAAGTATACCACAGAACGTTCACAGACAAGAGGTCAATGTTCCCAATCATGCAACTGCATCTCTTAGTCATATCAATCTAGTGAGTGGAAGTCAGCTTGGAAAAAGGACATATTTGGGAAAAAACCCCAAATGATTTATATTGCTTGGAGGGTTTATCACTGATGAATATAGAGATCTCACATATTAAATAATAAATACATCTGTAAGGAAAAAAAAGAGTATAAATGTAAAATTATTTTCTCCATTTATTTATAGGTAGCTGAAGTACCTACCTGTGTAAAAAGAATGGCTTGTTCAATGACAGAAATGAAACCTGTGACATTTACAAAGATGAAATCTTGATTTTATGTGTCACACCAGAGCTAAAAAAAAAGGCCTGTAAATATGAGATGTCTTCAATACCTAAAAGACTTTCAGGTTTTAGTATTTTTAAAGACAGGCTTAGAAACAAGAAAAAGAACCCCATTGTTAACAAGGTCAGTTGCAAAAAATCAGCTGATTTACACTTTTCTTCAGAAAGGGCCATGAGTGCACTATAAAAGAAGTGTAATTTGCAGCAGTCTAGAGACAGTTTTCTTCATGTCACTCAAAATTTCCCCCTGCCCCCATTTTGCTTTACATCTTGCAATAGCAGCCAGGACGGAAAATGGACTTTTAAATTTATCTGACTTTGTAGCTGCACTAGATTCAAGTAACTCCAGTGATTTGATGTGGCACGTTGATTACAATCACATCAAAAGGTGAATGAGACTCAGAGGGGGAAATGTTTCTTTCACAGACACTATATAACTAAAATAGTGTATAAATAAGAAATTGATGTACAGAAGCTGGTTTCTTATGCAATTATATTGCATTGCTGTTAGATCTGTTTGACAAAAGCTGGAAATAGTCTGTGATTGTAACAAATAGTTTCAGTGAAATAACAATAGTAACTACATCCTTACTTCACTTTTTCTGAAATAGAATAAACTCTGAGGGTAGTACAGATGCAATCCATGATTCTTTGGGAGTTTCAGAATAACTTGCTCAGCAGAAGATCAGAAATCCCTCTTTTTTTGCTTATTTCTTTTTGAAATAAGAAGAGAGAAGAGAGAAATGTATTTATTGCCTGCAATGTTTATAATATGTTCACCAAGGTATTAACAAGAATTTTGATATGGTAAGAAATTTTTCTTAGTTATTTAACACTGATCAGTTATATACACCAGTTATATGTGTAGCACATTCAAAATGCCCTGATCATTTTAGATTTTAGGAAGTGGCTATTCAAGGCTAACTTGAAAAGAATTCTATATTAAACTTCATTACAACAATGTCAAAACAGTATGCAGCAGTCTTTGGAATCACCATAATGAAGGATGTTACCATTTACTCTAGTATTGCCCTATTTCCAGTAGTAAAATCCATGTCTATCTCTGGGTAGTATCCTATTTTTAAGGCTTTATAACTGAAGAGATGAAGACAAATATTTGTGAATTTCAGAAACACCTTGAAATCTACAGGTTGCACAATCTTTTTTGTGAGCAGTTACTGTACATTTAATTGAAAATTGGTTCTTTAACTCCATCTTTAAATCCTTATTGGTCGGGCCCCCCCGCTGGAAGCCCGCGTGAGTTGCAGAGGGGTCAGGCCTCCCCATGGGGCCTGCGCACCCCAGGGCTGCCCCTGGGCCCGCACGGGGCTGCTGCTGCCCCCCTCCCTTCCCCCCCAGCAGGGGAAAGGAGAGAGGGTACTTCGCCGGTGTGGCTTTGTGCCCTCATGAGAAAGGAGAGTGGAAGTCTTGGAGCACACAGAGGTTTGCTGGTCTGGTTTGGGGGGAAGGGCGGAGGAGGGGAAGAGTACCGTGTGGGCCCTCGGACTGGAGGGTGGGCAGGTAAGCAGTGCGTGGGACGATACGAGGTAACACAGTGGGGGGAGGATAAGGTCAGGGTGGATAATGGTTTCCTCGGGGGGTTGGGGGGTCTCAGCCGGGCTGGGGCCTGGAGAGGTACTCGAGCCCTAGGTGGGTACGGGGGCCAGAACGGTTTTGTTCGTTTGTTTGTTTTTGGCTCACCTGCAGCTACTGCCCAGGTTCGGTATGTTCTGGATATATTCGTTACATCCTGAAAGGGTGGTCAGGACAAAGGGTTGATCTGGGTGTTTCCCTGGGATTGAATATAGACAGGTGGCAGAAAAGTAGGAAGTGTAAGACTTGCCCTAATCGTTTTAATAGGAGAAATGTAGCCTGCGTAATCCAATGCGGTTGCGAGCTATGCTGGCGATAGTACATGCCTAAGGTAGGGTTGCCCATGCCAGACAGGTCAAAACCGTAGGGTCAGATACAATACATCCTTGGGCAGGATGAGCTCATTAGCCTTCTGGCAGTCATCCTAGGAGAAGGACAACTCTAATCCCAAACCCGGGCAGATGGAGCTCGCTTAGCCCTGTAAGGCCATCCATCTAAGAGAAGGTCACTCTAATTAAACCTACATCCTGAGGACCTCACTACCACAGTCCAAGCTTGCTCAGCCCCGGCAGATGAACCTCAGGATTAAAGGGTGGGTTCAGTTCCGCGCATACTGCATCTCACCTAAAAAATCCATTGTGCAGGCTTGAAGGCTTTACCCTCATGCAAAAAGCCCTGTAGCGACGGGCAAGGGTTGAAACGGCAGGTGAAAGGTGCACTGGAAGCCACAGACCCAACCCTACATGCAGGTGATTCAGGATATTGGTCATTTGAGACTGACCGGAGATGACAGTCTCTTGGGGCAGCACCCTGAACGACCAAGCAGCCTTTTCAAGGACAGCACTGCTTGCTCCACTCGGAGAGGGGCCTAGAAAAGGTGGCCTAAACAAAGCTCATCTCCACCTTCACCCGGTTGGTTAACCGCAGGCCAACGGGCATCTTCTTCCAATGCAGTCGCACAAAGATCAAGAGACAAAGGCATGCACCTACCTCCAAAGGTGTACCTAAATTAACTCTAGCATGTTGGAACATCAGAACCATGCTCGATTCTGCGGATAGCGGACGTCCTGAGCATTGTTCTGCCCTAATCACCCATGAACTGGCTCGTCTCAACATGGACATTGCCGCTCTCAGTGAAGTTCACCTTCACGAGGAAGGCAGCCTTAGAGAACATGGTGCCGGTTACACACTCTTTTGGTCAGGTAAGCCCAGAACCAAAAAGGTTATCCCAGGAGTTGGCTTCATGATCAAAAACTCTATTGTTCCAAATCTCGAAAATCTGCCGACAGGTCACTCTGACCGCGTTATCTCCCTACGCCTTCCACTCCACAACAAGCAACACATTGTCCTCCTTAGTATATATGCCCCAACTCTCCAAGTTGACCCTGCCGAAAAAGATAAATTTTACACTGACCTACACCGCCTTACCCAAAAGGTGCCTGAAGAGGATGAGATCATTATCTTTGGTGATTTCAACGCCAGAGTAGGTAAGAATTTTGAAGCCTGGAAAGGAATTTTAGGCAAGCATGGTGTTGGAAACTGCAATGATAATGGTCGACTTCTGCTAGACTTCTGTGCAGAGCAACACCTCACCATCACTAATACTATCTTTCAGCAGAAAGATGATCTGAAGACAACCTGGATGCACCCCAGATCTAAGCATTGGCACCTCACTGATTATGTCTTGGTGTGACGGAGAGATGTCTGTGATGTCCACCATACCCGCGTGATGCCCAGCGCAGAATGCCAAACGGACCATCGGCTTGTGCGCTGCAAACTCAACTTCAATCTCAAATTCAAACCTAAAAGGGGCAGTATCCCAGGGAGAAGACTCCAAGTTAATAATCTCCAATCAGCCACAGTGAGAGACAAATAGGAGGAAATAATTATATCCATATCCTCTCCCTCCTCTTCCTCCTCAAATACCCAGGTATTATTTTTAGTTTGGACTCATACTAGCTTTGCTTTATTCAATCAACTTCTATCTTTGTATTCCATGATGGGTGTGTTTTGTGACTTGGGACAATTTCTATATGACATTTCTCTCTTTACCTCTTGGAAACTAAACTATCTACCTATCATAACTGATCTTGTCGCCATAGATATGCTTGATATGAATGCTTAGGTAGTAAATTTTAATTATTTCAGTGCCACCAATAAGAAAATGAAATATGGGTATTATTGAGAAAATACAATATTATGGTATTCCCAAGGTTCTTGCTATATTCAGCAGAATCTTGTTTATTCAGCAGAATACATAGGTAATTTATATAGTTTCCAGATTTAAGATAGCTTGCACATCAGTGCTAAAAAGTCTGTAAATTTTGCCAGAGATTGTTGAGAATTTATCACCTGTTTCAGTCCGAAAAAAAAGCATTTACTACTTACACAGTATTGAGACAGTTTTCACTGTTTTCTTAGTACCAATACCCTCTCCAACTCACTGCCTCCTTTCTGTTTAGTTAGAGGCCAGTATATGAATGAAAGAGTGGGTGTGAAAATATGTATTTGTGATCATGCAACGTCACATGGCAGTATGTAATATACTAGCAGTTTTAATTCATCTTCATTCTCTGTATAAATTTGTACCTGATGGTATTTTTGTTCAATTCCAGTTTTAAAACACAGGTCAGGGTGATTAATCCATATAGAAAACTTTTACTAGTTATTTTTGCTACACCAAAAGTGTTCATCAACATCCATTCCCTGAAAATTCATGGACCTTTAAAAGTGGTGGCATTTTCACGTGTGGACAGACTGCACAGAAGTGTGATAATCCTAGGTTTTCTCTTTTCCTTTTCCTCCTTCTTTTTTTGCAGTATGACCATTTTTGTTCTGCTTATTAAACATAAAAAAGCTTTATTAGCAACGTTGGTTCTAATAACAATTTCTTTTACCAAATCTGACCATGTCTCTATCAGCTTCTGAAAATGCACAATGAGATGCTGCCATCCATTCTGACCCAGTCTGAACTGGGAAGTAGCAAACCTGAATGTCTCAGTACGTTTGCATAGGTGCATTGTGTGCATATAGAGATAGCTAGCTAGATAGGTAGATATGCATATCTCTGTTTTTCATGGCCGTGAACTTACCTATTCATGATGAAAATTGTACATGGTGAGAAATGCTATTTTAAATATTTACATTTCACTGAGAAAGCAAATAGTTCTGGACCTTTAAATTTCTTACACCTCTTTTTCTCTAATTTTCTTGAGTTTCAAGCAGCTTATGCACAGAAGAGATTTTTTTTCTCATGTGTTTAAAATAATGTTATCAAAAAGTTAGCCTTAACTTTTAGGAATTTAGAAATCAGCAGTTTTGCTAAATTGCTTTAATTCTCTGAAGATCCTCAGGTTTACTTTTCCCCCCTCTTTATTCTTGCTGTCTTTGTTATCTCCCATTTAACTGAGTGATAGCTTTAATAAACACTGAACTCAGTCACAGGTTGAAATTACACATGGAAAGGAAAAGGCATTCATGAACTTTGTTCTAAATGCCAGCCTTCAAATCATGGGTGGCATACATTCCTTTAATATTTCAATGCCTTGCTGTATCTATATATCTATCAGTCTGCAGTTTGCTGCCAATGACCTTCTGCCAAGTAGTAATTTGTCAAGTAAACCTTCCACAGAATCCCCTAAAGCTCTTTCAGAGATGTGTATAATGCTCTCTAAAATGCAGACCACTCAACAACTTCCTGACAGAAGGAGTGGCTTTAGAGAGGAAAAAAAAAAATCAAAAAAATATTTAAGAACATTTAAGAATGAGGATTAATTCTGTATTACGTAGTCCACTGTACCTAGATAAATAGAATAGTGCCATTGAACTTTACTGGTTTTGGCCTGGACATCAGCTTTGACTGTATGTGGTAACCCAGGGCGTAATATAGTAGAATCATAGAACGGTTTGAGTTGGAAGGGAACCTCAAAAATCTTCTAGTTCCAATGCCACTGTCATGAGCTGGGCAGGGAAACCTACTAGACTAGGTTGCTCAGCCTGGCATTGAACACTTCAGGATGGGACATCCACAGCTTCTCTGTGCAACATGTTCCAGTGCCTCACCACCCGCACAGTAAAATTTTTTCACAATATCTAATCTAAACCTATTCTCTTTCAGTTCAAATCCATTCCTTCTTGTCCTGTCAATATATGCCCTTGTAAAAAGTCTCTCCTCATCTTTCTTGTCTGCTTCCTTCAGGTACTGGAAGGCCATAATTAGGTAACCCCAAAGCCTCCCCTTCTCTGGGCAGAACAATCCCAACTCTCTTAGTCTTTCTTCATAGGAGAAGTGCTCCATCCCTCTAATCTTCTTGGTGGCCCTCCTCTGGACTCACTCCAACAGGTTGTTGCCCTTCCTGTGCTGGGGACCCCAAGGCCAGACACAGTGCTCTGGGTAGGGTCTCAGGAAAGCAGAGTAGAGAGGCAGAATCACCTCTCTCAACCTGCTGGTCACACTGCTTTTCATGCACCCTAGGACACAATTGACTTTCTGGGCTGTGACTGCACATTGCTGGTTCATGTCCAACCTCTCATCCACCAGCACCCCCAAGTCTTTCTTGGGCGGGCTGCTCTCGATTAGAAAGTAAGAAATGTGTTTTATTTCTGGCTTATTAGATAGAGAATACATTGCAGTTTTGATAAAATGAATACTAGCACAAGAAATTCTACCAAAGAGCACTTTAGGAGAGCTCTGACAGCACATGGATCTTTTTGTCTATTTAATATATGGTCTCCTCAGACCTCACAGACCTTTATGTTTCTGAAGTACTCATAATAGTAAAGCACTTTCTGAACTCTTTGACTATACCAAAAATTGAAAAGACTGCTAGAGAACAATTACCTGGATTTAACATTTTGTTGTGAAAGGAAGAGCCAGCTTTCAAAAAGTATAATACTTAGGGTATTTCTCTGTTTTCATTAGTAATACACTTCAAGGGTTGTCTCAGGATACAAACATGGAAGAGGAAATATTTCACCAAGGAAAATTTCTTCCCTTGACATTTTCTTTATATCAATTACCATAAAAATTATATTTATAGAATAAGGCATGGAAGCACTGGCACTAAGAGCCCATGGAGCTGACTACTCAAATGGAGCATTTTTTCTCTGTTGCTTCTATAAGCTATTAGCAAGATCAGAACAAATGTAAAGGCTTTTATTTTTAATGTTTTGTAAAGAAATTTCAGAAACTTCCTCTAAAATAGACTAATAGTTTCTTTGGAAAAAAATAAGTCATATGTGCCTTACTGAGACATTTAAAGATGCAGTGTTTATATCTTAATTGTGGTATTTCTGAGCATTTTTCAGCTTTTGTCATTCATTAACTTCCCGTCAGAATGAAACTGAAATGTGAACCAGCCCCCCTCCTACCATTGTACTTTTTGTCATAGAAAGGACTTGAATCTACTTCTCTTTCAAGAAAAAGGAACCTTAATTGCATGGGAAGGAAGGGAAAAATAATACGTCAGGTTCACAAGTTGTATAATTGATAAACCAGGACTGAAGTCTATGTGGTGTGGAATACTTGCCCTGCAGCTTTATTATGGCAAGTGTATCTATCTTTGCAAATCAGACTCTTAAAATTCAACATTGAATCTAATATTAATAAATGTTACTTATGTATCCAATGCAAATAATAAAAATGTACTTTGACATGCCTCCCGCTAAGGCACCATGAACTTTGTCATCTATTATTCATTAGTAATTCAGATCAATAAAACTTTTAGTTGTTTTTATTTATATTTCCACATGGATCTATGACTGTTTTGTTTCATAATTTGTTGAATATATATCAACACCTTTTTTTCTAAACTTGTAAACTAGTTGATGGCTTCTATGAATTAGTGTTACTGAGAGTTTTCCTGCAGTTTTCTTTTATGTATAACTGATAGATTAAGGCAATAATGTAATTACAAAAATTCTTTTGCCTGTCAACAAATTTCAATATTCTGATGGCACATATAATTGCACAGAAAATAAAATGACAAAACTGTAAAACATTATTGTATATTACAGTAGAAAATGTTAATATGCTATTTTTGCTATAAACAGTATAGAAAATTCTACAAATTTAGTTTCACTTTAGTAGAGAAAGGAAAAAGCAAAAAGAAAGTGACATTTAAATGGAAAATGTTCCCAAGTATAATTTTTTTCTGAGGCCACCACATAACTGCTTCTTAAACACATCTCTTTCAAAAACATTTTGTCACTCACCAAGTGAGGTGTTGCATTTCAGTGAGTTAAAGAAACAGCGCAGTCTCCCCACATGGGTGTTTAATCAATTTAAACAGTCAGCAATCTTGCTCAACCAGCAGGTGTTTGGCAAGCAATTGCAAAAAACAAGCCCCCATTAATGCAAGGCATAGTTCATTTCACTTGAGTGCAGAGGGAATTGTTTCATTTGCTCTTGGAATCCTTACAACCTCTACAGTCAAACAGTTGAATTATTCTAGTATCATTTAGGGGTTTTTTATAGGTATCAATACTATCTGTATTTTTGTTAAAATGGTATATTTGGATCAATTTAAAAATGACACAAAATCTCAAAGATTCATTTCTTGTTGACATAAAAATATTTTCTCTCAGTGGAATTTTTCCATTATCATGATATTTACAAATTTTGAATACTCAGAACTATTTTTCTAATTAGAGTTTTAATTAATAAGGACTTTAAATTTCTAGTAGAAAAAGAAACTTCCCTCTACTCCTGATATTAACTATTTATCAAGAACACTTTTAAGCACAATTTTAATTTTATTTTTATTTGATCTCTTTAGGATATGAATTAAATGAAGTGCTGCATTTGATTTTTACAACTGTGCATTATTGAAGATTAAGATGCAGTGTTTCTCAAAGGTAAGATTCTGGACACATAAAAAATTTTCCATCCTTTTTAAGAATAAGGATCGAGCCCTGCATCTTTGCATTAGTCAGATAATTATCAACACTGTGTCCTGGTCTACTGTAATTTCCAGTTACAAGACTTTCATTCATTCTATGAAACAAGTAAGAGAAAAATTTCATTGTTAAAATATATTTACTGAGAGTATTGATTTGGTCTTATCTGCACAGGAAAACTTCTTCAATACCACCTAAGATTTGGATATAAATAGATGTAAAAATATTGCTACATGAATTTTTCCCGTGCAGGTTGTGTTTGAATGGAGGAGATTTGTGAAGTAGTGGTTGGTTCAAGGATACTTTTGGAGGCTTTATGCAATTCTAGGTAACTGTTACTAAACTAACATATCTAGAAAAATCTTTATTGTGTAAAAAAGTTTTCTTCAAAAAAACCCCTCCCTGATTAACAGATATTCTGAAAGCCTTAGATACTGTAGAAATTCTTTCAGATGTCTTTTATTTCACTAGATTATTGTGCCAGTCCTCAGTATACTGGCTCATGTCTACTGCATTCTTTGTGTCTGTCCCACATGGGAGGAAACCATCAATGTTTTATTTTATATGGTTTTTTTCCTCATGATTACCTTGTGTTGTTCAGTGGCAATGGTTATTTTTACAGAATTTTGCAGCATTACAGCTAATTTTAAGCTACAGCTATTCACAGATCAAGTGGGGTAATAACTCCTCCATATCCTTTAAAATCCCCAATTGACTTTTTAGGTTTTTCTTTGCAAACAGCTTACATTCTCCTTCAGCTTCAGAAAAAATGTAAAGCTTTCCTAAAGCTTGGAAAGTTCATTTATTTGAAATTTCTCAGTAGGGTAGGAAATCCTATTGCTATTTGTACAGCAGATTGTCAGCTATCTTCGTCTGCTTCATAATATTTTGTCTGGTTTTTCATCATAGCTCTCATAAATATCCTGAGCCCAAAAATCTTTGTAAAACACTCCCCCCCATTGCCACTAACACCCAAGCGTTTCTATTCTAGGTACCTTTGTTATTATATCCAGTCACATCTGCCTCCATATGTTTTAGTCTTCCTCTCTACCAGTAAAAGAACTTCTGAAAACACCATTCCTCTTTTATCTGCTGAGATCTTTGCCTGTCTTCTTCCCACATTTCCCACTTTTTGGACATAATAAGCCTCAAAGAGAGGCAACTGATCTCCTCCTGTGTCAGACACATTGACAGTGCTATAGAATAGGCTGACTTTCATGGTTGTGACAGATAAAGACATGGGATCCAGGTTTTTTGCTGCCCAGTTCTTTCAATAAGAAAAACAAATAATACGGGGAACTTCAAATAGGTTATGAGATGGATATTGCAGTCCTGGAAGGACCACATTGTCAGTCAGGGTATGTTTGAGAATTATTTTGCAGCCTTCTGCTTCACTTCGAAAGAAAAGAATGGCCTGATCATGCTCTTGCTGCTACCGTGTCCCCTGCATTTGCCAGGGCCTGGAAAAAAGTTTTGACTTAAAGACATTCCAGCAACATGAGATCCAGTTAGACACTGTGGTTCCTAAGAGTCCATTTTAGGTTTTTACTGAAAAAGCATCATGATGTACCCTGTTTTCCTTGTAGTAAATCCAAGATGTTTCACAAAGCAAGAGGAATTAAACACATGATTTCTCCTTTTTCTTAATCTTAATCTTAATTTCATTGAACATATAGTACTGTTAACATAGACTGATCATTTTGAATGATCATTTTGTTTCTGGAGCTATCCAATCTTGAGTTGTTGCTGATAGCCTTAGGTTCTCCCTTCTTTCCCCATGGTTTCACCTCTCCTTTCTGTTTGTTTGATCGCAAATTTCCAGGCAAATTTTTTTTATGCTTAGGAAGTGTGAATATTTTGACAGTTGAACACCTGCTAATTAGTCAACCAAATTTATGCTAACTAAAAGATTGTAAGACTATCCATCAGTCTTACATGCATCTCAGGAATGTGGTTCACATTTTTCACTCTCAAAAGTACATGCACATATCTGAGTCTTTGGTAGTTTCCTGCAGGAAAGAAATATATTTTGTACAGAAACTTATAATTTCAGAGGTACTCAAGTGTGCAGGAAATCCATCTTGCTCCATTATTACTGGAGAAGAAATTTCACTCAGGAACATTTTTTTCTTATTTAACGCTAAAATAAATCTGAAATATCCTGATGCAAAGCAGACTTAGAACTAATTATTCCCTTTGAGAGCTGTAGGGAGAACATTCTTTGGTTGGGTACAGTCCTATTGTAACCTGCTGCAAATTATTTATTATTAATGCATAGTTTTATTTACTGTAAATAGCTAATCTATCTTGGAGATTTTTCTCTTAGGTGTGATCTGGCTTGTATTAAAATAATGTTATGATCATTGTGCCTGAACAGCAAAAGAATACAAAATGAAATATTAATCACTCTCAGTATGTATTTCCATATGCCTCTTGGTCCCTCTTTCTTAATGATTTGAAGAAATTTGTTTTTATTTTTTTTGTGTTTGAAGAAATATTTGAGGAAAATGAAATCAACAGTTATAAGATATATTTGATTTTAAAATAAAATTCTGTTTCTTCTTGAACTTAACTTACTTTGTGAGTTTATTTTGTGCTTCAGTGTAATTAGATTCTTCTGTTTAAGAAATGCAGTGAACATATCTAAAGAGCAGTTAGCAAATGCTTAAACCAGAGTAGCACTTATGCTTAAACCATAACAGCATTTTTTCTAAAACAAGGTTAATTTAGACAACAATAAAAATTAAATATAAACTTTTTTCTTATAATTCCTTATAAAAGACAGGAATACCCGAGTGTTTATTTTGTACATGTAAGTATTTACTGCTAACCAAAACCAATATCAAAGTCCAATAGTGGTGAACTAGACTATCCTAATAATGGTAAGTTATTCAGGTTATTAGTATAGTTTATAGTATTAATTAGAATGCTAAATTTTGTAGTAAAAGTTTACTCTTAAAAAAGGGACCTAAATTTTTATGCCTTCCAAATGTCAGTCTCCCTTATTTTCCTCTTCTGGCTTGTATCTTACTCAAGTTTCCTTGCTTGTTTTCCTTTCTTATTTGTTCTGATAAAGACAACTGCCTGATGGTTAAATCCAACATTTGGTGAGGGCATTAGAATCTAATCAAGGGAAAGGCCACCACAACACAATGTCCACTGGCAGGTACTTAAATGTTGAAACAGTAATAGAGGCCTCTTGAAACACCAAGAAATCCTATGGTCACCTTGAAAGCTTTTTATGCTGTGAAATGAGTGAAGTATCATATACGTCACCAAGTCATCTCTCTGGAATTCTGTGGTCCCCCACAACAGCCTTTTCTCTAAATTGGAGACATACAGATTAGAGGGATGGACTGTTCAGTAGATGAGGATTGATAGCAGCCTTGCTGATAACTATTTTGGGGGTGAGACTGTTGGGTGGAAAGCTGGATGTGAGCCAGGAATGTGCGCTCACAGCCCAGAAAGCCAACTGCAGCCTGGACTGCATCAAAAGCCGCATGGCCAGTAGGTCTGGGGCGGTGATTCTGCCCCTCTTCTCTGTGCTCCTGAGACCCCACCTGGAGTACTGAGTCCAGCTCTGGGGTCCCTAGTACAAGAAGGAAATGGACCTGTTGGTACCATTGAAGAGGAAGGTCATGAAGATAATCAGAGGGCTGCAGCATTTCAGCTATGAGGAAAGGCTAAGAAAGTTGGGGCTGTTCAGCCTGGAGAAAAGACTTTTTATAGCACCTTTCTAGTACTTAAAGGGGGCCTATAAGAAAGATGCATACAAACTTTTTAGCAAGACCTCTTGTGATAGGACAATGTTTTTAAACTAAAAGAAGGCAGATTTAGACTAAATATAAGTAAGAAATTTTTAGAATGAGGGTGGTGAAACACTGGCACAGGTTGCCCAGAGAGGTGGAAGATGCCCCATTCCTGGAAACATTCAAGATCAGGTTGGATGGGGCTCTGAACAACTTTATCTAGTTGATCATTGCAAGGGGCCTAGACTAGAAGACCTTTAAAGACCATTCCAATCCAAACTATTTGATGATTATATGATTCTACATCTTCTACTGTAGTCAGCTTTTTACAGATTTGGAGCATCTAGCTATATTCTCACTTGGGCAACAAAGATGGTGAAGGGCCTCGAGGGGGAGCCGTATGAGGAGTGGCTGAGGGTACTTGGTCTGTTCAGCCTGGGGGAGAGGAGACTGAGGGGAGACCTTATTGCAGCCTACGACTTCTCTGTGAGGGGAAGAGGAGGGACAGGTATTGATCTCTTCTCTGTGGTGACCAGTGACAGAACACAAGGGAATGGCCTGAAATCGTGTCAGGGGAGGTTTAGGTTGGGTATTAGAAAAAGATTCTTCACCCAGAGGGTGGTTGAGCATTGGAACTGGCTCCCCAAGGAAGTGGTCGCAGCACCAAGCCTGACAGAGTTCAAGAACATTTGGATGGTATTCTCAGGTGAGACTCTTGGGGATGGTCTTTGGCAGGGCCAGGAGTTGAACTCAATGTTTCTTGTGGGTCCCTTCCAACTCAGCAAATTCTTTGATTCTGTGATTCTGTGTCCAACTTGAGCACTCTTTCACATGCATTTGAAGACCAGAGGGCAGAAATTACAGGATTTAATGCCCACTGGAGGAATACGGTTTTCTTTAAACATTATATCACTTTGTAAATTTTCAATCATAACCTGCGTTATGTTTTGTCACAGTTTTCTCCATAAGGAAGCCCATCAGATGGGAACATCGTGGCCAGTTTATATGTCCAAGTAATCTATTTCATTCTCAGGAGATGGTTCCCAGAAAACTAGGCATAATTAAAAGCATCACTTCACTGTTTTGGTTTTGTCTATGGAGATTATCTTTTTTGTTTTTTCCTAGGATAACATTTTTAATTTTCAATCTTGTTTTTTTTCTTTTTTTTTTTTAACAAGAGATAGGGCTTTCTTTTTGAAAAATATATAAGAGAAAATTAAATATCAGAACAAGCAGTGTTATTCTTATTAACATAAAATCTATTTACCAAAAATAATTTGGTTTTTTTTATTTTTTTGGATAATCTTATATTGCATTTACATTTTTATTCCTATATTTCATGTAAAAAAAATTCTAAAAATTGTTTATGGAAAGGTATTTATTTTCAGCTAAGCATGTAGTAGACGTTCTTGACTGACACATCAAAAATAAAGCTTGCATTGTGCACACACAGACATATATGTATTAACAAACTCTTTTTTGAATGCCATTTGCCATAAACTTCAGGTCCTATTTGTACAGGAATTGTTTTCAAACCAGATAGTTTTGTTAACTTGTATGAAGTAAAAGCATACTACACCAGAACAAAAGTAAGCACAAACTCTTAAAATAGATTTGTCATATCGATCACAGACTGTCAGGACTAATCTTTTCTAGTCGCCATCACAGAAACGTGGTGGGATGACTCGCATGACTGGAGTGTTGCCATAGATGGCTACAAGCTCTTCAGAAAGGACAGGCAGGGTAGGAGAGGTGGAGGGGTGGCTTTATATGTTAGAGAGTCTCTTCACTCTGTTGAACTTGAGATCAACAACGATAAGGTTGAGTGCTTGTGGACCAGAATCAGGGGGAAGACCAACAAGGCCGACATCATCATAGGTGTCTGTTACAGACCGCCCTACCAGGATGACGAAGGGGATGAAATATTCTTCAAGCAGCTGACGGATGTCTCGAAATCATCAGCCCTTGTCCTCGTGGGGTGACTTTAACCTGCCGGATATCTGCTGGGAGCTCAATACTGCAGAGAAGAGGCAATCTAGGAATTTCCTGGATCGTATAGAGGACAATTTCCTTCATCAACTGGTAAATGAACCTACCAGGGGTAAGGCCCCGCTAGACCTGTTGTTTACAAACAGAGAAGGGCTGATGGGAGATGTAGTGGTTGAAGGCCACCTGGGAAATAGTGACCATGAAATAATAGAATTTTCAACACTCAGAGATTCAAGGAGAACAACAATAAAACCTCTATGCTGGACTTCTGGAGGGCAGATTTTGACCTATTCAGAAGTCTAGTCCGGAGCATACCCTGGGAAATAACCCTTGAAAACAAGGGGGTTCAGGAAGGATGGATGTGCTTCAAGCAGGAAGTTTTGAGTGCACAGGAACAGGCCGTACCGGTGTGCTGAAGGCAAGCCGGCGGGGAAGACAACCAGCTTGGTTAAACAGGGAGATTCTGAAGGAAATCAGGGATAAAAAGAGAGTTTACCGACTGTGGAAGAAAGAGCTGGCTACTTACGAAGAATTCAGGAAGACGACTAGATCATGCAGAAAGAAAATCAGGGATACAAAAGCGCAATTTGAAGTTAAATTAGCCGCTTCTGTTAGGGATAACAAAAAGTCCTATAAATACATTAATAACAAAAGGAGGGGCAAAGAAAACCTCCATTCTTTGAGGGACTTGGAGGGAAACATAGTTAATAGAGATGAGGAGAAGGCTGAGGTACTTAACACCTACTTTGCCTCAGTTTTTACCAGTAGGACAGGTGGCCCTCAAGGCAACTGGCCTCTGGAGCTGGTAGACAGAGATAGGAAACCAAATAGTCCCCTTGTATTCCAGGAGGAAATAGTTAGTGACTTACTGAGTCATCTGGATCCTCACAAGTCTATGGGACCAGATGGGATCCATCCTAGGGTAATGAAGGAGCTGGCAGAAGAGCTTGCCAAGCCGCTTTCCATCATCTTCCAACAATCCTGGCTCACTGGGGAGGTCCCATATGACTAGAAGTTGGCAAATATCACCCCAATCCATAAAAAAGGCTGCAAGGCTGACCCGGGTAACTACAGACCTGTCAGCCTGACCTCGGTGCCTGGCAGAGTTATGGAGCAGATTATCCTGTGTGAAATCACACGGCAGCTACAGGATGGACAAGGGATCAGACCCAGCCAACATGGGTTTAGGAGGGGCAGATCCTGTTTGACCAACCTGATCTCCTTTTACAATCAGGTGACCCATCTGGTGGATGAGGGAAAGGCTGTGGATCTGGTCTATCTGGACTTCAGCAAAGCCT
>NW_016690255.1:2333187-2418574 GCF_001604755.1 Lepidothrix coronata | reverse complement strand
GTGACCTCATCACTCTCTTCAACTACCTGAAGGGAGGTTATAGCCAGGTGGGGGTTGGTCTCTTCTCCCAGGCAACCAACAATAGGACAAGGGGATATGGGCTCAAGCTCTGCCAGGGGAGTTTTAGGTTAGATGTTAGGAAGAAATTCTTTACAGAGAGGGTTATCAGGCATTGGAACGGCCTACCCAGAGAGGTGGTGGATTCACCATTCCTGGAGGTTTTTAAAAAGAAATTGGACGTGGCCCTTAGTGCCATGATATAGTAATTGGAGTTGGATCAGGGATTGGACTTGATGATCTTGGAAGTCTTTTCCAACCCAATCTATTCTATGATTCTATGTTTGGTTAAAAGTGAGTTAAAGCCCATTTTCAAGAAAGGCAAGTAGTATGAAATCATCGGTAGAATCCCACATGTGCTTCGTAATGTTGGTTATTTTCCTTTATGTCCAAAATTGGCACCTTATTTCTGGCTTAAGTGTATCAAGTTCCTTGTTCATGCTACTTTGCTAGATCTCTTGTTAGGACCCACAGGTACCTTCCTTCTGGATGTGTATGTATACACTCCAATGAAGCCATGTTTTGGTTCTTATTTTTGATCCATTGGAAAGATTGAAAACTCTGAGCAACTCACACTGATATATTTTATTCTCTAAAATCATGTGATTACTGAAGTATTGGACTGTAAAATGGCACTAGAAATAGCTTTATATATTGTAGAAAGGGTTCTCTGGGCATATTGAATGCTATGTTTTCTGTTGCCATTAAATTTGACAGAATAATTTCACTAGTTTATGTTATCATCTCCAGTGATATCAATGTTGCTGAAAGTGGTGCTAGTTACAAATCAATATCAATTAACCTGAGTATTGATTTCTGTCCTTGAATTTGGTAAATCATTCATTATATCTGCTTTAATATTAGACCTTAAAAAATGCATCTGATACATACAAAATGCAAGTGTAAGGCTCTAATAATAATACAGACTGATATGCTTAGCTGAGTGAGATATTCCCTACATTATTCAATTTTAGAGTAGTTTGGAATTACATATACACTGCTGTTTCTTAGATAAGGTAAATGGCTACCAAGATCCTGCAAGATATAGAAATATAATTATGGTTGCAGAAGTAAACTTGCCGAGAAGCTCTTCTCCACACATAGAATCAATATTGTAGAGTTAGGGTACTTAATTCAGTAAACTTGTGGATAGCGTTAAATTAACACAGGCACACACATGTTCAAAAGTATATTTCCCATCAAGCAGCATGAAAAACACCAGACTGTTCCTTTCCATTTATTCTGATTTTTAATTTCCTAAATGGAAAGTTGCATTTAAGAAGTTTGCAGCTTTAAGCAATCCTTCTTGGCTAATGTGCTTTGAACATTGCAATGCAGTACTTCTGAAACGCTGTTTTACGCACTGTCTGTAAGCACAGCTAACAGAAATGGGGAAGCTTTGTCTGAGTCAACTTCATGTGCTGTTAAAGATTGTGTCCTTTATTTTTGTTCTCATCTATAACAAATATTTGCCTGTGTCATACATTTGAGAAAATTAATTAATTTGTAGGACACAGGCAATGCAGAATGTAGGAGAAGTCCAGTGGTTCCTGCATACTGACTGGTGAGTTCAATACTCCTGTTGATTATGTAACTCTGTGAACAGATTATTGTGCTGTCCTCTTGTAAGAATAAGAATGTATTTAAGGGTCAGAAAGAGGAATATCTTTTATGTGAGTGTTAGATTAGTGAACAGTGCTGGTTATTTGAGTTTATTTTCCTCTCCTATTCTTCTTTTTTGATTTCAGAAGCTTGGAAATATGATGATCCCATAAAACCCTGCTACTCCAGAACTATATCAGATTAGCATTGAAGAGGCATGGGAACTATACCGGAGGAAAGATTTCCTTAAGAAAAGTAGAACCTCCCCATTTCTGGCTAGAAATCAAGGGTTTCCAGTTTGTAGCTACAAGAGATGGACAAGGCTGAGGGAAGTTTTTTTCTGATGGTACAGGTTACATGTAGAAGAGTCAAAGTTTTCTTCTGATGGTACAGGATACAGGTGGAAGAATAAACTAAATTAGGTGAGCTACCTTACACTGAAACCAGATATTTTAATTTCATCCAGTCAAGGCCTTTCTTGACTATGTTTTAACCATTTTGGTTTTCCTTCTGGTGAGGAAGAATAAACATTTTTCAAAAAAATCTGTTTAAATTTTCTGTCTGCATACACATTCGCTTGTAAGAAAACCCTCAGAATTGTCTCATGTTTGTGCTCCAGTAAAGATCTGTCTATATAGGACATTTGTTATATAACAACATCTATCCTAGTTATTATTTTATTCAGAATGTGTAAATGAGGAGTTTCTCTGACTGGTTCCCCTGTAAAACTAAACCAGTAGTGTGACTGTTCCTGTAGCCTTGAGCGTCTCCCCACTGCAGATGTAACTGATTCTACATCTCCCCTTTCCTTTTTAAATTTTAGAATAATGATCTGCTGCTTCATTTTAAGAGAGTCTACATAGCCTGAAGACTCAGGGATGTGAGGGAGTTAGGGTACAATCTGTCTTCATTAATTCCTCCTGACTTGGGGTATTATAGCAGTCATGAACTTTATTATCAGATACTTAGCTCTCTCTGAGTAACATATAGGGAGTTTTGCTAACTGACTCAGTCACTACAGGAACAGGGCATTTAAAAACTGATTTCCATGATGATGAATGGGTTAACTTAAACATTCATGGAATTGGTCTTAACTTGTTAATTCACTGTCTACCTTTTCTTCACCAAGATTTATTTTATTTCATATTGACTTACTCAAGATACAACCCTTTCTTTCAAATGGGCACAGAGCCCTTTGGAACACTAGAAAATTGACCTATGCAATCAAAGCTTTTTAGAATATTGGATAATATGCTGTCTAGGACTTGTCATTTTTTAACACAGAAATAAACTACAAAGGAGAACTGGAAAGGGACAGACCTATTGACCGTCAATTAGGTTTAAGGTTCAATGACAGGATGTAATATAAGTCACTTTGTGTACAAATGTTGCCATTGATTTTCAGTTTAACAGTATTGTCTTCATCCTCCAGCAATTACTGTGTCTGTTGCTAAATTTTTTCCCTTTAATGCCATCTATAGAATCAGCTTCTTTTTTCAGGGTTCTGCCTTTCCATGCTTATATGCCTGATTTTCATACAGAAGTATTGTGATCTGGAACATCATTATTTCTAAATTCCTTATATTTCAATAAATTTGAGAGCTAAAGTCATAAATCAAGAATGTCACTGGTCCACAGCCTTATATTTCAGGAAAGTAGCTTACTTGCAGCACAGTGAAAGAATCTCCAGTCTCTAAAAGAAAGCATTACACTTTATTCCAGTGTTTACATAGGCAGTTATTAAAACAATTCACAAGACATTATTTTTATTTTTGACTTCTTAATTAACTCTGCCAGGAAATATCCCTTGTCCTCCTTTCCTCACAACACAATCTGTCTGTTTCAGCACAGATACTTTGAATCATATAGAAAGTTTAACACACCTAATAAGTATTTGAAACTAAAGTGGGTTTGCTGCGCTTAATCATAGATCATTTTTTAAAATGTTTTTCTACATACATCTGTAAAAATGCCTCCTTGCAATCAGGAAATATGTATGCATCAGATAATGTGTGCTGAAGAATTTTAATTTATAAAACTCAGAGAAAGACAAACAACTGTAGGATTGATGGAAATAACTATTCTTGTAGACATTTATAAGTTCAAAAAGCCTTAGCATGAAAAAAATATTAAGACGTTGCACTCTTTGCACTCTACAAATTTCATTAGATGTATCGTCCTGCTCTAAAATAGAATTCGAAGACATAACTACAAGAGTAACTTCTCTTTTTTTTTCCCTTTTCCTTTTTAGTATCTGCCATTGTTAAACACCAAACTCTTTTCTACGGTTTTTATATTTTGAAGCTCTATAAGGTCCAAGAGATCCATAGTGTGCTCAGTGGTCTTCTGATGGCTCCTGGAAATTTTTTTAATTATGTACAATTTCTTCATGTCATGTAGGCAGGACAGCAACCAATAACATCCAGTGTCCCTGTTGAGCTTTAAAATTGAAACCACGCTTTCAGAACACTGCCCTAAATTTGCTTTCACACCAGTCAAATTGCACCACATAGGTGGCCTCAGGTCTACTGCCTGAGCTACATGTAATAATGCATACATCATAAAATGTCCATAGTTGTCCACAATCTTCCTTTTGGTTCTTTCATATCTGAAAAGTCATCAACCTTCATAAGACTTGCATTTTGTTTATCTCTTAGTTTTTGTAGCATACGAAACTCAATGAAAATGTCATTATTTTGTGGAGATTAATGTATATAATGTAAAATTATATTTTACCATTGATGTATTGTTCTGAGATGAAATAAAATTATGTGTATATAAAACATGACAGTTATGGTGGAGTTACAGCTTAAAAAATGTGACAGAGGAGTTACATGGGTTTCTACAGATGTATTCATATCTTCACTTCACTTGTTTTAAAACCATTGTGATTAACAAATGGAGAGGGGGGTTTCTTTCAGCCACTTATCTGCAGAGACATTTGAAATAATGGTTATCAATGCCAATGGAACATATTAGTCTGCTGTCAGAGGCTGCTGTGTCCCTTAGAGAAGGAGCCATCAGTAACTTCCAGAATATTTCGAAGTCTTGTGACGCTTTTGCTAGTGCCGTATAGTTATTGTCTCACCATACTTCACCAGTCCATCGGAAAACTGATATTCCCTGGAATTTCCCATGTAATTCATGCCTTCTGCTTCTCTGAGACTTCCCTGTTAGGTTTTTTCTCATCCATGTTCCCTCTGCCTGCAGTGTAAGTATCCAAGCAATTGTCTAAGAAGTGTCTTGCTTTCTCATGTCCTCCTCTCAACAGAAGAAGCCAGAGCAACTCCTCTTGAGCTCAGCTATATCCAGCCTGTGTCTGTTCCTGGCTTCGTCAGTCTCCCTCAGGCTTTTGAAGGGAAGACAAAATATCTTGGTTTTAGGAAAGAAAATCACCGTCCTTAAGAAATTTGAAAAATTTGAAAAATATTCAAACTATTTTTTTAGGTTTTTTTTTTTTATTTCATGTTTCTCTCTTATTGATAAAGAGATATTTATAAGTTTCTGAGCCACAAGAGTGCTTTTGAAAATGAGACATTAATAAAAGATTAACTAAGAGTATTTAGCTCCAATGGAATAAAAATATTGTTTTTTCCACAAATATTAAGTATTTCATTTTCAATGTCAGCTTGAAAACAAAGTGGAGAGAAGGATCATGCCACAATCTTGCTAGTGTATTTCGTATTTGAAAAATCTGCTCAAAGTTAATAGATACTTTTTTCTGTAATATATTATTGGAATTATTTTTGGAAACACATTTTTCTTTGATACCCACGAATAAAGTTTCTATGGATGGTCTTTTATTTTCCTTGTTTATTTGATGCTGTATCACACACTACCCCCTCCACGAAATCACAACATGAAAACAATTGATGAACTTCCATTCCCTGCATTTTGCATTTGTTATGCAGAGAGGTAAGTGATGCTTTCAGTAGGTAATGAGTCTTTCTGTCTGCAGATTCCACAGCAGTACTTCTGTTGTGTTTTGTATTTTATATGCTAACAATTCTTTACATGAAGGAACTTTCCTTTCACAGTTCCCTTCTCTCTGTTTCCTTGCCACCTAAATGGCTATTGAAATCTTAAATTAATTAGAAAATAGAGGTACAACCCATTCACTCAAAAATCCAATAATGGCTTTAAATGACAAACCGTGCTTTGATGATATATTTAATTGTAATGTTGTTGCCATGCTGCTATTTTTTTGAGAGATGGCAATTTATGACATTTTAAGGGGAAAGAGGAAGGGGTCTTTAAACATATTGTCTGCTGAGAAGCCTTTGTGTGTGTTTTTAAATGCTGAAAAAAACTATCACCAGCACGACTTATAATCATTAGTTCTGCTCCTGCTAATTATAGCTATTTGGAGAGAGACAGGTAATTATTGCATTGTCTATTTGTCAAAAAGCTTTCACCTCGGGTTTGTTAGCCTTTTTCCAGACTTTGTCTGAACCAGTGTTTTACCATAGTTCGGTTATATTGGTCTACTGCCATTTCACTCAGATTACAAGCATGCAAATAATCTGTTCTCCTCGCAAGTACAATTCTTGATCAAGAGTAGTAAATGGACTAAAAGACAAAAAAGTAATTGCCTCACTAAGATTAATATGTGAAATGAGCAATTACAGAAGGAACATGTGTTATCTGCTGGATGGTAGATTAATAATTAAAGGACAAATCTAACTGAATTTGTCGTTGAAGTTCAACTTCCATTTTCTGAAAAAGCCTTCAACTAAATTTGCAGTTGAAAGTGAGTATGGTCTGAAAGAAAGCACCACCAAGTAAGGCTACTATCCACACATTTCATCAGGCCAGGTTGAACTCCTGAGGAGATTGAATTAATCTAGATAAGGAGCAGAATGCTGGTTTCTGATAAGAACAGGAACCATGGAGTTGCAAGACCTGGACTGTCTTCCAGAAAAGTTTTTTATTGTTTTAGGCATATCATTTAGTCTTGGTTAAATGACATAAGTCAGTGAGTGGAGACATATCCCTTAGAGGAGAAAGCAAAAATCTGCTATCTATCTGAAGACAAATGAATCATTCCCTTCAGTCCTGGTTTTGGATAATTGTGAATCAGATACTGAATAATACTCTTCAACATGCACATTAATAAATTAGATTACTTGGTCATTTAGATTATTGCATTTATCAGTGTATTAGATTAAGACAATTATATCCTCTAATTCATCTTACAGCTAAAAAAATAATCCAGTTCTTGAGTCCACTGATTTGAAGTTTCAGGAAAGAATTATGACGTAGCTTCTAAAACTTTGGTTGGTTACTTAAAAAACTGACAATATATTCAGCTTCTGGTTCTCTGCACAAGACTAGGTCCTATTTTCTTTCCTGTTCTTCTTATGAAGGAATTAGTGGTCTCCCTGCACAGAAACGTTCCGACTGATCTTTTGTGTTAATTGACTGGTTGATTTCATAGTTCTGTATTTCAGATTGCTTTCACATGCAGTCATATGTTAGATTTCTTTTCAGTGAGAAGTACCTTTTAATTTTTCAATTAAATTTTACAAAGAATAAACACAGCATAGCAAATAGCTAAAAAAAAAGTATTTAAATGAGTACTGCTATATTACCAAGAAGTTCTCCAATAGAGTTCAACTCTCATTTTGATTGCTGGTTTTCACATATATCTGCATTTTAGATATCTAGAAAATTAATTATTACCCAGATACATTTCATTTCTGAATTCTCCAGGTCTCAAGGAATAAGAAGTATGGGAATATTTGGTACTTCTGCTAACCTATGCAAGAAACAAAAGGATGTTTCTATATGTTTCCGTATCCTTGACCTTTCACAGACAAACTTTCAGAAAGATGGGATGATTTGGAGAAATAAGAACTAAGAGCAAAATCCCGGATAGGAAAGAGAGATATTTCCCAAGAAGGCTGGAACAATACCAAGGAAGAGAGAACCTACTCATCTCACTGACAAGTTTGGATATGCAGACAAATAAGACTATTCTGAGGATGGCTTTTTGTTAATTGCAGTAACATCGGAATTTTATTTATTTTTAACTGGCATCATTAACTGCACCTGAATTTTACAGAATAATTGTTGTTCAAAATGATTCTTTGGTGTTTTCTCAAGGTTGCACTGACCTCAACATTCTTCTGAACATATGTATTTTGATTGGAAAGTTGCTTTTTTCTCCAACTCAGTAATGACAGAAAATAAGTATAGTGAAACTTTTTCAGTTAACTTACTAGAAATTCCAGTATCTTATCAATGATGGGAAGCTTGACAAATATACAGTGATTGTACTGTGGAGTGCATGGAGAAAGCAACTAGATAATAGCTACAAAATTGATATATCTACATTTTTTAACAATTATAACTACAACTCTGTAGTTCACTGGTACAACTAAATCATCTGAGATGCCCAGGGCTCCCAGGTTTGGAAGTTACGACCAGAGACACTATACCTGACCACTATGTTCAGTTGACGAATTTTGTTATCTTAGAAAAAAAAATTCTTTTCTAAATGTAAGGCTCTTGAAAGAGACATGAACAGTAAGAGTTACCACTATGATATGGACACATAGAGAGCTAAGAAAAAACATAAAATTATTTTAATAATCAGCTGGATATGTTTTCCTATGAAACATACTGTTGTGTCTGTCTACTGTTCTTTATCCTAAACTTGCCTAGGTGTTTAGATGACACCTCTAACAATTAAACAAAGAATAACTGGATTATGGATAAATTATGGACTGACAAAACCCATGCTATCTTACTGTCATCTTGATGTGAAGCAAAGGCTCTCCCTGAAATGACGATTTTATTGTCTTACCACAGACTGGAGAATGCAAAGCTCACTATTTTTGCACCCTGTATCTTGCCCACTCACTTATTGGAGACAAATATATCACATTACTTTCCAGAAGATTGTGGGTATATTCAGAATAAAAAAGGAACAAGTCCTTTAGTCTTCACATAATTGTTTTCAGAGGTCTCCCCTATTAATGAAGTTGCTTATCTGTTTCTTCTTATTACAGAAGTCTTAAAAACTGATTGACTGTCATTGGACATAATTTTTTTAAACTTATGCATTGATAGTATATTGTGTGATATACCAATTTTAGCAGCTTGTAATCTAAGAATATTTCTGTTCTAAACCTACATTTCTTCACAAGTTGATTTAATCGACCTTACCTCTGACAGTTTTTCCTTTTTTTAGAACCCTAAAAATACCTACAAAGTAGTTTCTAGTTTGCTTTGTCCAGGCATGAACCAGCTCCAAACTAGAAGCCATATTTGCCTTTGTTACATGGAACCCAGACTAACACACTGATCAAAGTTTATTAGGTAAGGGCCAAAGTTGCATTAGCAGCAGTTATGTGATTTCTTGTCTTTAGTTCATGTGGCCAGCTCAGAGCTTCATCACAGTCCATCTCCCCTGCCTTCAAATTTCATGTTGTCCTATCTTTACTCACATGACCACTGACAAGCATTAAACAGTTGATGAGCATTAAAGAGTCAAAACAAATTGGAAGAGGAAGATTACCACAACGGAAGGCATCAGTTATCTGGATGAGAAATAAGCTAAGTGTTGGAGGAGCATAGCAACAGTCCAATGCTCCCTCTGCTACTCTCTTTAGTGGTATCTTCTGCTGGAACTAGGAGTAGTGATGCACAAACTGAGTTATACAGTAATGGATTCTGAGCAGGCTGGTGTGAGATGAAGAAGGCAACCTGTGTCAGATTCTTTGGCTATGAATAATATAAAGGTACAACCAAAATGAACCGTATAAATCTGTTTTATTATTAATAGCATGTATACTATTATATGTCTGATATAGTATTACATACAGTATTTATACTAACATATACATTCTACAGGCTCCAACCAAGAAAAGGATGGAGTTAGCACTGTGAAACCACCTAGTGCAACATGCTTTTCTCAGACCATTTTCATCAGAAACACTTAGAAGCAATATACATATATATATATCTACGTGTTATATATATACACAGATTTATATGCATATATGTGATAGATATGACCTATATACATATAAATGCACATACATACCAAAAATGAGAAAGCAAGGGTACAGTCTGATGCAAGCAGAGATTTTATTTTTTTTTATTTCTGTCCCTTACCAGTTGTGTTACCAACTTGACAAGAAGAAAGACAGTGCACTATCACCTTCTGGCAATCCCTGAATGGGCTGCAAGACTGATGAGAACTCTCTCAGTTTCTTCAACATTATGGAAGCTGATATAGAAACACATATGGAGCCCATAAGAACTAACAATTCTTATGCAATGGGGAAAAGGATAGTTCTTTTCATCTGCTATATTTAGTTGGCATAAAATGAAACTGAATCCATCAGTGAAGAAATGAAACATTTAACACTCAAAAATATCACAGGTTTAGGAGTTTTATCAGATTAGACTAATAGGATAAGTTAAAATTCTCTGAGATGTGGGATGCTGTGAACTGTCTTCAAATGGAGAGACAGTGAAAGAGTTTCTTGTGAAAACATAGATGTATTAATTCCTATAGCTAGAAAGAGGGTAAAGTTAATTAGAGATAGAACCTTCTGCTTGATAAGTGAAAAAGTAGTTAGTTGATATCCAGTTAATATTATTTAGGAAATCACAACTGGACTTACTATGAGAGCTTGATCTATGTATTTTTGGGGGTTTTGTTTTCATAAATGTTTTAACAAACAATTTTTTCCCCCAGTAGCATGTATATGCAGATCTCTTAACTGAGTGTGTAGTTATAATCTCAGAATGTTAAACAAAACTAAATTTGTGCACTTGTGATTTTGGCAGAGACAAGGTCTCTGCTTTCTAACCAATGTTAGTTTCAAACTGTGTATTCAAGATTTATATAAGTGTATCAACTCAGTATTGCACACCACTTGACGTGCAATGGTGTTCAATAAGAGAGGCTGCTGCTCCACTTTTCCTTTACTGTGAAATAATGCCTTTTTTTTCATGTAATTATAGAATGACAGCAGAAGTAGAATCTCTCAGCCAGAGACCTGTGCTAATGCTGCAAAAAATTTTATGAGATTGCTTTGGAAAATTAATTTATTTTCATTCTCTTTACAGTAATTTTTTTGCTTTCTAATGTGAATAAACACTCTATAAAAGTCATTATATAAGTCAACAGTGCAGACTAATTTGGAATCCTTCTTGCAACGTGGGTTACTTTGCTTTGAAAAGAGAATTGAAAAATTAGACGAGTTTAGGGACAGGCAATAAGTCAGTCAATGAGCATAAAAAAAGCTTTTTAAAAGGAGAGAGTTTTTAAAATTGTTTGAAGTACTTAATGTAAAAAGGTCAAAGACATAAAGATGACAAGCACAGTTCTTACATAAAGATAAGAACAGCGTGTTATAATTGTAAAAAATAACATATAATTTATCAAGCATAAATAAAAGCTCAACATTAGAAATTACCCAATAAAATGAAAAATTTAGGAACTGAACATGAAATACCTCTTCACAGAATGTAGATAATTAGATCAATTATAAAAATTTAGTAAAGATGAGCACTAAGTGTTTTCAGGGGGATGCTGTTGTACTATATGGATCTTGTCTGATTTTTGTATAGTAATGCTTGGTCCACATACTGAAATAAACTGAGCAAACGGCAGTACATTACAATTTCTGTGTAAATGAAAATTAATGTTGAAAAGTGTTAACCCTTCATATGCCACAATACTTAAAATAGACATCTGTCCAACTGATATAAAATGATTTCCACATTGCTGAAGATGAATTTTTGTTTGAGTAGAACTTTAAATGTTTCTATTTACTGTGCCTAAGAAGTAGCTTTTTATTTTCGTTGAGTTTTTTTCGTTTGTTTTTACCATTTTTGGATTGGGGTTTTTTTTGTTTTTTTCCTTATTAAGGGTTTTCCCTTTTATTTTTAAATTTTTTTAAAAATATGTAAATTTATTTTTGGATCAACCTATATCCAGATTTTATTTTTATTTAATATTTGGGCACATTTCCATTTCTTTCCTGCATTGCATGGCTATTGGAATTTTGCTAGATTTTTACAGATCTCAACAGCCTTTCTTAACAAGTGACCTGCCATCAACATCCTAAAAGGCCAAGTTTACTGATGCTTTTGGGGCAGAGATGGCGGTGTAGAACTTATCGTGACCTGTAAGAGCATCATCACAAGCAAACAGTCAGACAGTGGCAGTTTCTCTCTGGCATCCTGCTTTTCCCCCACCACCTACTTCATCTCCTGTAGCAGGAACAACTCAATCCCGCTCTCCCTTCCTATGGCAGCAACATTTCATTTTGAGTACACTAATGGGAATGTCAGAGATACAAGAGTAATACTGAGCAGGTTAGAGACATTTTTAGTTCGTTGCAAATGGCAACCAGTGCCTTTCCTGGATAATAAAGTGTCTATTAGGGTGCAATAACCAGTAAAAGAGAACTCAGATTTTGTTGATGGGCACAATATTTATGTGAAGCATTAGGACATAGGAAAGTTTCCAGTTTGGTACTATTTTGCAATTTCACCATTTGCTGAGATTGAACTAAGATCAATCCGATTCTTTGAACAGGCTGAAGGAAATCATATATTTTAAAATATTTTTCCTCTCTATTATTCTTAAATTTAAAATTGAGTTTCTAATATATATTGAAATATCCCACTAGAAATTACTTTTTTTTTTTTTGTCACAGTGACAGAATTGTTTATTTGTGGGAATAAAAACTGCCATGGAAACTTCTTAATCATATAAAGACATGATTTTCAGCACTGAAGCTCTCTGCTTGAAAAGCTGTTGAATTGTTTTAATATTCTGAAGTGCTCTAAAGGGGAAAAAATAAGTTTTGTCCTACATTAAGTTTTTTCTGGTTTTTTTTTGTCATTTAGTATTTAAGCAGTCTCCAACACTAAGGAAAACTTTTAATTGATATTTGGTGGTTACTCTTTTTAAATAAGATATTACCTCTTGTCATATAATTAATGTATTCATTTTGCTTTGTGAGCAGTCCTCACAGTTTGCTCTCTGTAATGAGCTGAAGGTATGCCCATGAGAAAACTATATCCTGTTTTCTTAAATGTTTGTGAAACGTGAGCAGTACTATGCTGAGACCAATTTCTTGTTTCTTTTGCAGCTCTCTGGCGGAATTCTGCAAGGAATTTCGAAGGTCAGAGTTTGATGCTGCTACATGTGAAAGGAACAATACTTTTTTCTGCCTTGCCAGGTGAAACTGAATTAATATATTTACAGCTTTTGTTAGAAATAAGGAGTTTGGGAAAGAGTTCTGCTGACATGAGAATTAATTCTTTTCATTTGAAAAAGGAACTCAGCGAACTAAAATTTTACAGATTTAGTAAGGTCAAAAGAATGGAACATGTCTGTTTATATTTTTTAAACTGTATTAAGACTTCATTATTTGGAAATTAGTAGGTAAATACATCTCTCATGTTTTAGAGATGGATTCTTAACAGTAGCAGAGAAAATTGTGATACCAGTTTGTCTCTTATGAGTGAATAACCATTTAGAGGAGTCAGTACCATCTGTAAATAGAATTCCAATCCTTTTTAAATTTCATAATTGCCAATTATAGTGATGATGTAACTGTATCTCAGGCAATCACCTTACTTGACTTGCTGCACGTACACATGTACACACGCATAAGTGCAATACGTGTTGCACAGGTATTTTTCAAAACCTCTGCCAAGAACTTGCAGAACACTTGTACCACCACTGGCTTGATTTAGTTTTATGGTACAAGAGTTTATGCTGCTATAAGCCCTTTCAATATTTTCAATCTGGTGAAAAACCTACAGAAACTAATGGAGGCATCTAGATATTTACAAGACCATCTATAACATGGCAGAAGTCCAATCCTATCTTGCAATGAAAGGTCAAGTGGAGTCATCATGAATCTGTTGCGTAACAACTCTCACCTTGTTCGGGGAAGCAATTATAATACTTCCATGAGCTGCAATTTTATGAAATCTTTGTTGAAATTTATTTTCTGGGTAAGTGGAAATCCATTTGTTCAGAAAACAAGAATAAACTAACTGCACCAAATAGACTCTGCTGCTGTTAAAATTTGTGTGCTTCATGGCTTTTATTCTGACTAGATAGAAAAAGCCCAATTTCAAAGTGATTCCAACATGAATATAAAATATAATCATTAGATGATGGGAAAAACTATTATTTAGTTGTCTTTTATTCCAAGTCTGTGTTTTGCTGGCAAAGACCAAAGAGATTATGCATGAGGGATTTTTCTTCTCAACTAATTCAGATTGCAAATGATATAAAACTTAAGAGTTTTGTTTGATTCTTCATTCAATACATGCAATTTCTAACACAACCCCCACTCTCACCCGAGCATCAAACAGATACTGAAGAAACTTAAAATGAGTTTTAATATGAGATCCGGAGTATCTGAAAAACAACCTGTAGTTGTTTGCCTACCTTGTTTCTGTTGTGGTTTGTTCATGATCATCACCATAAACATTGAAGCTACTTCCTGTAACTGCAGAATGGCAAGTTACCTTACAGCCTACATTTTTCCCTCTTTGCAACTTTTGTCTCTCGCATCCTTGCTCAGAGATTGGCACAGCATGTACAAAGAGTATTGATTATGGGCTTTTATAGTCCTGAGCAGCCATGTAAAGTATCTACATACTGTGCAGAATACAAAGAAATTCACTCTGAACATATAAACCCAGACAGCCAGAAAGGCAAATAGGCTTTCTGAGGAAATATATCTAAAGGTTTTAGCCATTCTGGTTCTTTCCACCCTGCTCAAATGTGACTAATGCTGCTTATGGAGCCAGGAGGTAAACAGTATCAGGGAACTGATCCAGCTAAAAGTACTTTTCTGGGTAACTTTTTTCTGGATTGATTTCTCTTATCTGCTAATTTGTTTGCACTGCTATATGATGCTTGGGCCAATTGGCAATGTGAGGGCAGAAACAAGTGGCCAGGGTATTTTGGGAGCAGGTGGCAACTAAAGGAACTAGATTAAAACCTGCTGATACAGACTGAATCACTATGATCTTGGCTGTCAGCGAAGTCTTAACATTCATTATCTTTTGTTTATGCAGGGTAGTTACCCCACTGCTTATTTCCAGATACTTGCTAAACCTTACATTAAAAAAACAAAGGAAGATTATTTTAAAATTTATTTAGATTGATGTTTGATTTTCCCTGAAATAGCAAGAGAGTCAGAGTGAGCTGAGATGTGGGCATCAGAAAAAGGTAAGTTTTATTAGGGTTAGATGCAGAGGGAGTCTGCATCAGAACAAACCTTGAATAACCAGAGGATGCTCCTACTTGGCATGAACTAGTCTTAAAACTGTCTGTGCAATGCACAGTCAATGTGATTTATCAGCTCCCTGCCTTTTCCCCTGTGCTTATCCATGCCTCTTTTTCCTCACTTTTCTCCTGCTTTTGGGTTGGTGGTTTTGTAACCTTTTTTGTGGTGCTTGTTAGACCCTTAAAGTCATGAGGCAAGAAGTCCATCATTTACTCTTTGCCTTCGAGCTTGTTTCTGTTAAATTCACATTTGTTTCCATTGGTGGCCACATGTCCTGTAGATAAGTTTGTTAGATAAGAGAACATTTATCCAGGACTAAAAAGTAATGGGAAAGCATTTCCTCTTTCTGAGACCAGTAAACAGTTAAAGCAGTCCTGTTATCGAGGAAGGTATTAATTTCTATTGGATGAATGAGACTAAAATGCTTCATTTTTTTGTTGATCTTATTATTCTCAAAATATTCTCAAATCTGAGAATGTTTGCTGCACCTTCTATATCATCACCACAAGTGTATTTTCTGAATGCATCTTGAAGCAGATACATGATTCTACTGACTTCAATAGATTGGGCAAATGTAGAATGTGGTGTGTCCAAGGAAATAAACTCTCCTTATCATCATCAGCTCCTACTACATTATTCTTTTTTTGAAACATTATTATATTTGTCATTTTTGACCTGTAAAAAATTCCAAACTGAGATTTTTTCTATATGTCAAGTATTTTCTTAACTTTATTAATTATCAACAGTTTGTGATAAATATTCTTTATATTCCCTCTCTCCTATGTGGAACAGAAAGTGAAGGGACTTAAATGAATGCCTTTGGATGTCTAGATTCTCTAATACCCCCAAATGCCATTTATCAGAGATGAATAGGAATAGTAATTTTTGGTTGATTCATATGAACTATATAAATACCCATCTACTGATGGAGTGAAGTGGTTCATGGTGTCTCTGAAGTGCAAAGTTTCTGAGAGGTTGTTGTGGTTTAGCCCCAGCTGGCAGCTCAGCACCACAGAGCCAGTCACTCACTCCCTGGTGGGATGGGAGAACAGAATTGGAAGGGTAAGAGTCAGAAGACCACTGGGTTGAGATAAAGACAGTTTAATAGGTAAAGTGAAATCACAAGCAGAGAAAAACAAAGAATTAATTCACCGCTTCCTATTGGCAGACGGGTGTTCAGCCATTCCCAGGGAAGAAGGACTCCATCACACATAATGGTGTCTTGGGAAGGCAAAGCCACCACTCTGAATGGCCCCCCTTCCTTCTTCTTTCCCAGAAGCTAAACATGATGTGATATAGTATGGAATGTTGCTTTGGTTAACTGGGAACAGTTGCCCCCTCCCAGCTACTTGTGCACAGCCAGCCTCTTTGCTGGTGGGAGAGTATGAGATGCAGAAAAGACATTGGCTATGTGCAAGCCCTGCTCAGCAATAACAGAACCACCTCTGTGCTATCAGACTGTTTCCAGCACGAATCCAAAACAACAGACCCATACTAGACACTGTGAAGAAAATTAACTCTACCCAAGATGCAATCTAGAAATGGATTCTTGTGTCACCAGGTAGAATAGAAGGGAAATGAAGCAATTTTTCTTGAAAGTTACATTTTAATTAATGGCTACAAGTAGTCAGGGTGGGAGTCATATGAAAGCTTTTATAGGGAAAGAAAAAAGAGCAGCAATCATTTTTAGGCAAGCCAAATCAATTTTATCTTGTGACAGCCTCCAATAAATTTTTTTGATTGATGTTGATGTTAATGGACACCAAGTTAATTTTGTTCCCCTTTTCTAAATATCTCTTCTCAGACTTTTTATCTCACTTGGAATAGGTAGATTTTTCTTCGAGTCAATGCATTAGAAAGTTAGTAGCTTAAAGAGGGTTTACAGTGTGTTCCTCTGAGGTTAAATATTTTCCTTGACATCTAATCTATTTTGTATTTAGGACTTGCTATACTTACATTTCACACTGTAAAATCCATAATTTTGTTTTTGATGTTTAAACCATGTCTGCAAAGAGACCCTTCCTGTTCCAAGATAAACAGAAGATAGCTGTATCAGAGAAAACTGACTGGATTTGTACAAAACATTCAATTGTGGGAAATATGTCCATAAACAATTTTATGAATAACTTCTTTTCCAATACCAGCTGTAGGAACTGTGTTCTTTTTCATGAATAAGCAGAGAACCTGATGAGCGGTTTATCTACAAAACTTATGCAAGTAAATTTTTTGACGTATATCATCTTCCAATGAGCATGTGAAAAAGTGGAAAAGAATGCTAGGCATAATAAAAAATTTCTTCATGGACTAAAAAAATTTTGTTAAAACATGTCATTTTAATTATCTAAATTTGTCATGCCTTTGGGCTCTTGATAGCTTGTTCAATGAGATTTTTTGTGAAAGAATTGTGAGGTTGGTGAATTGGTGTTAAGACACAAAGTAAGAAGGTATTTTATTAAAAGTTAATGAAACTATAGACTGCTAATCCTTGAAGGATCATCTAAAGAGAAATATTCTTTTAAATAACAACCACATGATTTTGGTTATTATCTGTTGGTGATAGTTCTAAACTGATAATGAAAAACTCTAGCAACTACTTTTCAGTAACTAACATTTCTTTTTTAACCAGGAAAAATAAAAAGATATACAAATGGGCACTGGTTTTGCATTTAAGAATTCAGTGTGCTGGAAATCTATGGTTAAGATTCAGCCTGGGACGAAATTCTTCTGCTCTTAAAGGGAAAGAAAGGTCCATAAGTAGCTGACTCATATTATTCTCAAGAAAAAAAAAAAAAATCGGACCAGATCTTTTTATGTTTGGAAACTGAGAGTTGATTTTTCCCATGGCTGGTAAAGCCAATTCACAATTAGAAAAATTTTTCTGTGGCAGCCTTAGAAAAACACCAAAGCAAGGAAAAATGACACTCTTTGACACATTAATATTTTTAAGCAGGGGTGAACAAATGTATTCAAAGGGAGAAGTGAATATGAAGATGCTTCAGTATTCAGCAGACTTTCTCATTTCTGCATTTTATGCTATTCGTCACTAGCCACCTCATTTCTGCTTTGCTTGTCATTGTTTAAAGCAAGTAAACAAACAGACAAACATGAAACAGTTTCTGAAAGACTAATTTTGCACACTGTTGGAAATCATAATGATATGCAAAGCAGATATAGGCCTGTTAGGAAATGGAGAGGAGTTATGGCCTTGTTAGGACATTAAGCACCAAAAGTAAAAAAATTTTTACTGCATATGATAGATAAGTAGAAATAGTTCACAAATTATAGGTGATAATGTGGACTGAGTCTGCATTCAGTTTACTTCTCCATTCTATATCATGGGAAATTTTTTCCCCTAGAGTGTAACTTTAGATGTATTTCCCACTCTTTGTCTATGAACAGACTGATCATTTAAACTTCTACAATTTTTATATCTTTTAGACTAATATTTAGTATTACAAACAGCTTTCTTTAGCAGAGTACTTTAAATCCTTTTCATTACTTAATTTCTTTTCATTATCCTCATTTTATTATACTTAAATTTCAAAAAGTTTAAATACATATTCTTTAAAGTAGTATTCTTAATATTTTTTATAATCTTGTGAGCACTTATAGGAAAAGAACACAGTAATGTAGTAAAAGTAAGCACACTCTGATGTGAGAAATGGGGAGTCACTGTCACAGGAAGAAATAGTTTGCCACAAATAATTTATTCAGTGATTTTTTCCACTCTTTGAGATATTTCTGACAATAGAGACATTCACAGTTTCTCAAATTAATTGAGTATTTGAGGCTGTTTGCTGAAAAATCCCTGTGAGGCAATGTAACTTATTCATAAGCCCATATTTAGTAGCCAAAATTTGAATTTCAATCTCTGTTTTTGATATCCTATTGCACCTGGTGCATTGCCTGATGAAATCAGGAGGAACCATTTCACTGGCATTTGTGGACATTGGAGTGTGGGGAGGCTGTATGTTTTGTCCCTTCTTTTAGATAAAGTGAGATTTCAGGGTCAAGTTTCTGCTACATATGCCTATACATACATTTACATGAAATTCTGGTATGTTTGCTTTACTGGGGGAAATATTGCTGTCAATACTGCTAATTCCTCTTAATTCCATGTTCTAGACTGCTAGTGAAGTTTGAGGACACAGTGTGGTATGTTTACTCTAAATTAATATTCATAAATATATATTTTGGGTTTTATCTATGTGGGGTTTTCTACTTACCCAGCCATACTTGCAAAGACTAGCATTTCACTTGTACTATAAGTTTACTACTGAGAAAATTATTGGAATCAGTTTTCTATCATTGTGTGAAGCCTGTGCTGCTACTGCACTTCATCACCACCTAGGGATGCTGCTGTATTTAATGGGATAAATTGACAAAAATGTTAATAAACCTCTGCAGAGAAATTCATCCATCAGCTGAATTTGCCTTTCTTAAAAAAATGCTCTTTGTGAAAATACCAGGGAACATACAACACAATTAACATAAAACATAGACACCAATAAAACTATCAAAGACTTAATTTTACAGAACTTTTTAAAAAATGAATCTTAAACCTGGACTGTCCTCTATTATAAAGTGCATATATAAATTGGGCCTCTGTGCCAAAGTCTGAAAAGGTATAGCCTTTAGCACATGTTTATAACCATATTTGAGACCTACATTTTCAGGAATGAATAGAATATGATAATTAAAATCCATGGACAATCCTTTAAGTGGTCAAAAGCTTTAATTAGGAGAAGCATGTCCTAACCGCAATTTAAACAGAGTTGCAGAACTGTTTGAGGCTCAATGTGTGTCTTTGCAGTTGAATTGCACACCAACAAGAATTAACTTGAGAAACCAAGAACAAAAAATTGCAGTGTACAACTTAAAGCAGGGAAAAATAGACCCCCCTTGAGCAGTAAGAGCTAATACCTCTATAGCTGCCCTCAGGAGCCCAGACCTCAAGTGCTCCATTTCAGAGGTGGAAACAAGGCACCTTGATTACATGACTGCTCTGAACTTCTAAAAAATCTCAGAACTGCTCCAGTTTCAAGGTTAGAGAGTTACCTTAAGGACAAAGAAAACTTCTACTGATTTAAGAGGTGAAAATATCTAACAGTGTTTGCTATGTCTTCAGTGAGCTTCTGAGGTGGAGACCAGTCACTCAGTTGCAACAGCTAAGAAAAGGGCAGTTTACTACCTAGCATTTTTTAGAGAAGGATTGTAAGTAAAGTTCAGTGTTATAAGTAAAGTTCAGTTTCACCACCGGTGCTGTGAATAAGAGCATTTCCTTCTGAGGTCCCAGAGCAATACTCAGAAAGAAGTGTTGAACCCAGCTCTTATATGGAGATAGACAGAGATTGCTTTTCCCCTAACTGCTGCAGCTTAGTTGCATCCAAAAATGCAATCTTACTATATTGGAAAATTAATCTATAATTATGGCATTTGATTATGTAAAATATCATCAAGGAGAATTGAAATGAATGAAGGACTTTTATAAAGGAAAAAAATCGGGCTATTCTAAATGGCAATAAAAGCTGAAAAATGGCCAAGAAGTAGAGTTTGTTTTCATCAGAAAATTAAGATCTAAAAAACACAGCAGTATGTTAGACCTGAAACATGCATGCAGAATCAGATCTAATAAGTGAAATAAATCCAAGAAATGGAATATTTACAGCTAGTGAACTGTCAGGGACTTATGTGATCCACCTGCTCCCCTGTCAATGCCTGTGAACACACCACAAACACAGAAGGAACATATTCCTTAAATATGTTCAAATGAAACATGAAAATATTTCTAATTAGCCAATTGTTATGCCAAAACCATTCAACAGATGTTACTAGTGGGGAGTAATGCTTTGACATTACCTGGGGAAGACAGAGGAAGACGTTCACGATGGTTTTATTTTAGTACATCTATTTTCTTTCTAAGCAAATGGCAAGGTTTTGAGGAATTATTTCAGTAAATGTCTTTAAACACAGAGATTCAGCTTGCTAATTACAGTCCTAACAGCTGAAGCTCCCTCTTCTGAAAGGATTTCTGCCCTGGTTCTGTGACAGGGGAATGAAGGCCAGGAGGTGATCTAAGCTCTGCCAGGTGGCTAAAGGTATTGTCACCAAATGGAGAAGATTTTTGAGCAGGCAGATGTGGCACAGTCAGAGCCCATTATGATCCCCTCCTCATCTCGCAAATGCAGTGAACTGTTAGAAGCACAAAATCTATTTCAAGTCTAGTATTTTTTAGATGGATTTTTAAAAGGAATATTTAAAACATTTATGAAAATATTTGAATGGAAGAAAACACAGAGCGCAACATATTTCCATATTACTAATTTTCTCTCTTTGCTCTTAAATCTTACAGGAGTCAACTTTTAGACTGAAGTCTTACGTAATTGTCCCTCAGTCTAAGACTGGTGAGTTATTTCTATTTCTAAACTGGTAGAACAACAAATACCTCTGCAGCACTCTGTGATGCCCACGTGCCTTCTGTAGCATCTCTGTGTCATTTTCAATCTCAAGGAAGAACATAAAGTCTCTTTCTCTGCTTCTTTCCTTCTTTCTCTTGTCCAGTACATCTCCCATATTTAGCATATTTTTCCTTGCTAATTGGGTTTTTTTCCCCTCTCTTATAGGAACAGCCTGAGTGTGTTTTCTCTCTGCCTTCTATTTTGCACTAGATGGGAAAAAAAATACAGTCTGATTGTCAGATTCAAGTTAGTGCAATTTCTACTTCTGTCAGACATTTTCCTGACAGTAAATTTCTTTCTGCTGATCCATAATACAAATAGTTGACATGATGTTTGAAGTAGGAAGCTGCATGTGTTCATAAGGCTGAGACTTTCAAAGGCAGCCATTCAGTCCTTTTTAGTGGGCTGTGAAGTCTCTGCAGCACTACCAGCATACTGAGCCAATCTAGAGGCAAAAAACCTGCCTCTATGCCGTCTCTCTTGGACAATCCCTTTATGGCATATTCCCTTCAGCGTTTGGATCTCTGAGTACCTTCTTATTTAAATTCATTCTATCTTCTTCAGAAATACTAAATACATGCAGTTTATCATTAATCACTCTGTGGGTGGAAGTTTGTTCTTCTTAACACTGTTTCAGAGGAAATGTTTCAGCATATGTTGTAAATGTACCAAATTATGAGAATCTGGAACAAATCTAGAACAGGGTGGTATATAATGTCAGCTACTTTTAGTGGATTTTAATTTTGGACTATTTATATAACATCACACGAGGTCTTCAGGGAGTTGTGGGATCCAGATTCTGTTTGATGATCATTTGACAAAATAAATACTAAATATTGGTATTTATTTCTAATTCTACAAGAAAAAAAAGCAACATAAGTAAAATCTCAAAAGATTAAATGCTCACACAGTGTTGGAAATAGTATGAAGGAAAGCATTGGGTTTTTTTCTTTTTTTCCATAATCTTCTCTCTTTCTCACATAAACTATGGGTTTGGGGTTTTTTTGTCAGGGAATGTATTTCTTTCTCACTGTAGGTATTTACTTATTTCAATGTATTTTTTAGATTACTGGAAAGCTGAATCCCTGAATATTTGGACAAGGCAATAGCTTTTCAAGTATGAGGAGTTTCGCTGAAATTCCCATCTACTATTTTCACTCAACAATGCTATTCATGCACATAAAATTACTCTAACAGATAAATACTTACAGGCTTGAACACTGCATTTTAGATTTGACAAATGCAAAAAAAATATAAATTAAAAAGTCTTTATAAGTAACTTCTAGAACCTAAACAGGGATTACCATAAATTTAAAATAAAATAAAAGCTATTGCACCCGTTTTAAAATCAGGAAGGAACCAATACATATATGCTATCTTCCTGCCCTTTTTTTTTTCCTTTGTAGACAGTTTACTTCCTGAGTCTGTTGAAGTGCCTTCCCAGGAGAATAGATTATAGGTAGAGTGAAAACATTTTTTCCTTTCTACTGCTTTTGGTAATATTTTTGGACTCCTTATACTCAATTCTGAATAGATTTTTGACTGCTTTTCCAGTGATTGTCTTTCACACACATCTCCTTACTTCAGGATAAAAGAATGAAAAAAGAAACTGAATCATCCACCCTACAATTGTGATAGGGCAGAATAAATAGACATAAATGTTTATCTTTTTCCCTCTCTCCATTTAGTTCACCTATACAGTTTGCTAATTTTACAGTGGCCAAGTTAGCTCCTCCCTTGCAGTTCTGTGCACTCTTTGAGTGTTCCTTTATAGTTGTTATATCAAAGAGTCGAAAATTGTTCTATAATTCAGTTTACAGTTTCTGCAAAGCCTGCACAAAAAAATGGCTTAATGTCTAGAGGAAAGCAAGCATTTATCATGTGAAGTTATTAACATCTCTGTTTGCAAAGGAAGACTTTTTTTTATCCTTTATGAAACAAAGTTTTTGCTGAGGCTGATAAAAATATTTAGAGTAAATTGTGCTCCCTCTGTGCTCAACACCAGATTTCATCTGCTGCCCTGCAAGAGGTGGCATCTCCTAGGCTGTCTTGCAAGAACTGCAAAGCTCAGCCAAAACAGAGCTCAGTTGCTTTGACAATAAACATCTGGCAAGGGGATTATTTGTTCTACTGATTTTTTAAATAAAATTAAAATATTAAAAAACCTCACTAAAAATTGTTTTCAAGCTATCAGTGACTGGACTATCTTTAAGAATATACTTACTGTGTCACACCATAGCATTATATTATAAGTTGTTAAATGTTGCTTGGATCATTTGTAATATCATTTGGCATAATTGTCCTTTGACATTTGCCCTTTACTGGTAATAGGGAGGGAAATTCTGTCATAAGGGTCAAAATACATGCTCCTTCCATTAAAGTGGGTAAGCATAAACTTACTTTTTTTTTTTTAATCTGAGAACAGCATGGGGGTCATTAATACTGGATACTCTTATTTTCATTTAATCTTCTGATGATTATATAAAATTTACCTATATTACTCCAGCTATAAGAAGTGATATTGAGCTACCAAACACCTTGCCAGTGTCTCAAAGGAAAAGGGAAGATTAACTGAGGTTTATAGTCCTCAGAACCAGAGATGTGGTTCCACAGGCTCCAACAGAAGGAAACATTTAACCATCTGCTTGAAGACTCTCTGCTCAGGAAAGGACTGCAGATCTCAGTGTCTTGTGGATTGTGGCTGCACATACATTCTGCTCTACTTGAATACGTACCTGTACTTTCTGAATCATGTGGAAGTAATCTTTTCACTTGATTCAAGAGGAATGAGCGTTTTCCTGTAAGCAGTGAAAGAAAGTATGATATTGAGGCTTAGAAGTTGCACTGATAAACATTATTTTTCAAAACACAATAATTTTTTCACTGCATGAAAAAATTACTAGAGAAATATTTGCACTTTTTTTTATGACAATGTTAAATTGGTTTTAGGTTTTGAATATAATTCTTCCTTGCCAAAAATTGCTCTTGAATTTCTTTTTCTTCAGGGAAAAATAACCAAATCTAATATAAAGACAGTCTTTCATATTTCAGGAAGCTCATTTAATAACGGTTTCAGTGAGATAAGAGGAAGGCAAATGGGAAAATTACTTTTCTTTGGAGGGGGGTTAATCTGGAGAAATTGAGTTACAGGAAAAGAATGTAAACTATAATGGAGTTAGTGTGAAACTAATGTGGTTCATGTCAAGAACCATGAAGAAAATTAGAGGTGTTATGCAAAACCAACAAATACCACCTTCTCTTCTCCAATGATCCAGGATAATAATGATATGAAACTATTTTTTGATCTTGTTGAATCATGGGGTTGTCCTTTTGCAGATGTTGAAATCCAGTTTCAGTTCGCTTACCATCAGAGCAGTATTTGCTCAAAGAGCTCTACTGGTCTCATGTTGAGACATTAGCTTTTAAGATCAGCTCCATTAACGTAATGTACATTAACCATAAAACCTGGAATTTCACGACAAATTTTATTTCTTATCAGCTGTACTTTAAAGAAGACATTGGCCCTTAGTCTTCCGGAGGGGCTACTTTTCTTTTTCTAGCTGCATTCAACCATTCTCGTGCGAAATCCCATAGCCTTGGTAGAATGGTTCTTTATGCTAAAAAACAAAATAAAATTTTAGTTCTTAGGAGAAATGTATGTTGAACAAAGGATTCAAAACAGTGGGTTATTGTTGTTGTTATTCCATTGTACACAAGAATTGAATCCATTCTGTCTATATTTTTTTTTCTGTCAGAAGCTAGTTTTCTTTGAATAAATGATATGAATAAGCATCTCAGTCAATGTACCAATAATTGTTTAAAACTGCATCAAGACCTATTATGCATCTTATAGAAAGAGAGCCAGACAATGCTATGTGTCAGCCACAGTTACTCTATTGGTTGAGTTGAAGCAGTGAAATACTATTTTGAGCATTGTGGAAGTTTTTTACCTTTACAGTTATTTCACAAAAGTTAAGATGACTTGTAATCTCTATTTTTTTGTTGTTTTCCTTTTTTTTAATGTTTGCTTTCCTTTTGGACTAAGGTCAAATAAAGTTCAGACTGCTATGACAGAGAAAAAAGTGAATAAGTTTTGTTACATTTGTTTTTGATTGTGAGTAATCTGAAGTATCTTTCATGTTGTTTTCATGAAGGCATCATGTAAGCACAGAAAATATACCATTGCAAAGGATGTTGTGGTAAAAACTAATTATTAGCTGACATTTTACAATGTGTGTTAAAAGCAGTCTACAGTTTACTGGAGATTGATTAATCTCAGTTTCTTGGCTTATATATCTATTTTGAGAAATATATAGTTACTATGTGAGTCAAGAAAATTCAAGGGGGTTTTTTATTCTTCTTTATGTTGAGTTGAAAATATCATGTTCAAAAATCAATTAACAACTCATGACCATGTAACTAGTGTCACTACAGTAGAGGACTCATAACACACAGAGCAAAAATAGGAAATCAAACAAGGGTGTTTAGGAGAAATCCGTCTGTATTTTTGACCAAATCAGTAACAGTGAAGGAAGATAATGTATGGCATCTGCTAACATATTTGAGTATGTGAATACTAATTACACTAATGTCTTATAAGCATGTTTTCTGTGGTTTTCATCCAAGAAGAAAAAAGTCTGTACAAATTCATTCTCAATAATCCTACAAGAGGTAAAGGTTTTATCTGTAGATATTTTTTAGGGTTAAATTTATTATGAAAGTATGTATCAGAAATGTTTATCTTTGTTGAAAAGTTCCTCCTAGTTTACTCCAAAGATGATTTGCAATGTATTATGGGTGAAACGAGTAAATTTCATATAAATCAAGATACACAAGGAGAAAAGACTATTGTTTTCTTCATTTACTCACCCTCCCTCAATCATACTTTTTCAGGACATGTCTCTATTAAACACAATTGCAATAGAAATATCTTTCAGCCTGTCAGTCTCCCAAGCAGATGGCAATGGTTTAGTTCATCGAGCAAGAATATCTTATAAATCACTTGTGTATGTGGTGACAACAAAGGATTCTGAAGGCTTCAGTTGGCAAACACGTTGTCATTATAACTATATGTTTGCTAATGTTGTCAGGCAATGGTGTCACTGATGTATTAAGGACATCTCAACAAGATTAGTGGGAGGTTTTGCTTAAACCTCAGTGGTGTAAAATAAACCCAAGTGATTAGACTAAATCTATAATTAAATTTTTAAATTCTGTTTTAAATGACAGAAAATTCGGTTCTGCCTGTAAAGACAAAAGCTTTAAATACTGTTTATATTATAATAGCAGATCAATTTTCTCATCCCATAGTAAAGAAAACAGCTAAGGGATAATAATTTGGTTATTTGTGAAATTTTAAAGGAATTCTTCAAATAATTAAGAAAATAATTTTTTCAGAAGACTGTCAGAACTTGAAAATATAACAAATGCTTAACTGCAGATTTCATCACCATCCTTTCTTCTCACATAATGGTATAACCATTTTACATATGTCTTAGATATCTCATGTGAGAAAGCTGAGGCATAGATCGTTAAATTAACTTTACAGCTGTCATGCCAAAGGCTATTACCAGCCAACAAGCAGAACCTTTTCCTTCTCAGCTTCAGTGTCTATTTCCATAATCCTCTTTGCCTTTTTAGCTATGTCTTATCAAGAAAAATGAAACAGTGAGTAGATAGTGTACTGGAAGAGGAAATCCTTTTTTTAAATGTTTATTCAGTGTAGGTATTGCATTCATTGAAAACCCTGGCACATGTCCAGGTCTATACCAGAGACATGTCTGAGTGTTCTCCAAAGGATTCAGTATTTGGGTATTTTTGTACAATCGTAGAATGATTGGGGTTGGAAGGGACCTTAATGCTCATCTAGTTCCAACCCCACTGCCATGGACAGGGACACCTTCCACTAGACAAGATTGCTCAAAGAGCCATTCAACCTGGCCTTGAACACTTTCAGGGATGAGGCATCCACACGTTCTCTGGACAACCTGCTCCAGTTTCTCACCACCCTCACAGTAAAAAATTTCTTCCTAATATTTAATCTAACCCTACCCTCTTTCAACTTAAAACCATTGCCCCTCATCCTGTCACTACATGCCATTGTAAAAAGTCCCTCCCCAGCTCTTTTGTAAGCCTGTTTTAGGTACTGGAAGGCTGCTATAAGACCTCCCTGGAACCTTCTCTTCTCCAGGCTGAAAAATCCCAGCTCCCTCAACCTGTCTTTATAGGAGAGGTGCTCCAGCCATCTGATCTTTATGGTCCTCCTCTGGGTTTGCTCTAGCAAGTCAATGTCCTCCCTGTGCTGGGAACCTCAGACCTGAACGCAGCACTCCACGTGAGGTCTCACCAGAACAGAGGGACAGAATCCCCTCCCTTGACCTGCTGGACATGCTGCTTTAGATACAGCCCAGGACACAGTTGGCTTTCTGGGCTGCAAGTGAACATTGCTGGGTCATGTCCAACTCTCATTCACCAGCACCCCTAAGTACTTCTCAGGGCTGCTCTCGATTCATTGTCTGTCCAGCCTGTATTTATGCTTGGGATTCCCCTGACTCAGGTGAAGGACCTTGAACTTGGCCTTGAACTTCATGAGGTTTGCACCAGCCCACCTCTCAAGCCTATCAGGGTCCTGCTGGATGGCATCCCTTCCCTCCAACATGTCAACTGCACCACACAGCTTGGTGTCATCGGCACACTTGCTGAGGGAGCACTCAATACCAGTGTCCCTGTCACTGACAAAGATGTTAAACAATGCTGGTCCTGACACTGACCCCTGAGGAACACCACTTGTCACTGTTCTCTGCAGGAATTTTCTTCCAGTGGTCTGATGGACAGTAGCCACAAGTAAGCTGGGAAAAAAAAAAGTCCTGGTTTGGATGGCCTGCAGATGATTTAATGGATATCAAAGACAATGCATCAAACTGGGATTAACGTTGTTGAAAAACATAAATTTGCTAAGAAGGATGAAATTTTGGACAGGCACAAGACCATTTAGTTCCTAAGGTTGGAATTTTTCTTAACTTCACGTAAAAATTTGCACTACGTTTAATATGTAGCTACAAAATAGGAATGGTTGAGGTTTGTATTAAGGAAGATTTTGGGCTAGGTCGCCATAATATACTGCCTCATAAAAACTGCAAATACAGGAAATATCAGATAAGCATGCAACTCTTGCTCATTTAGATGAGATGCTCTGACCTCACATTATCTTGATCAAAGCTATTATTACAGTAATCTCTGAAATACTTTGTACATTGTACAAACCTCATAAAGAAGTATGTCACTTATTATTTCTGGACTCTTAGCTGTTTTGCAGAGGTTGTGGATACAGGTAGATAAGCTAGCACAACATTCTTTATGTGGAATCTTACAGGAACAGAAAAGAATACTGTACTTAAAACTCTAACTCAACGTAAAAGTAAGTATTTTTAGCTACTCTAAAGGCGTAAGTGCAAGAATAATAATACCAACATTTCAAATCTAAATTTTGGTTTGTTGAAAAGTAGTCAAACAAATTTCCTCAATCATAATTCCTGCATAACAAAACTTGTTTAAAAACAAAGAAGAAAAAGTGGATGACTACATTTGTTCTGAACAGACTTGTCACACTGTTTTGTTTATGTATGTGTATCTACATATATACATATTTATAGATTGTTCATATTGCTTCTCTATGAAATATTTAACCATATGTTATATGGAATGTACCTCCTTATTTCTCATAGTATATGAGTCAAAGTCACTGAAGAATTCAAGGAAAACATTATTTAAGCTTTATTCTGGTAATGCATATGCAGCAGTTTAGGAATTTAAACTGTTGCTGGATCTGAAAATAAATGCTAGTGGTAAAAAAGGATTAATTTCCTACAACAGGTAGTTCCTGACTATTATATTCAGCAAACCATTTTGTCGGGAGGCACAATGATCACCCTCAATTATTTCTTGTATCTCTAGACAGTTTAAGAAATTTTTCTGTTTAAATTTCATGCGTGCCCTATGATTCTTCCAGGCAAAATAAGAGGAACAATTAGTCCCTTTACAGAGAGAAACAGGAGAATCCACTGGTCCATATCCTGAACCATTTTACTGGGGCTGTTCAAGAACAAAATTGGACCATCTGGGATCATCTGAATCTTATTTAATGAGTTTTCTGTAGACTGGCTACTTCTGTGCTCATTTCCCTGCAGCAGTTCAACTTTATTGTTATCAACAAAACATTACCATTTTACCCACTGACTGATACTCTGCCTCATTCTTGAAAAAGAACTGGTAAGCCAAAATCTACAATTTCCAAATAAATAAATTTTGGTGACCAAATATTTCTTATCTGAAAAATTGTGTTGAACTTTCAGAAACAACAAAAATGTTTATGCCAGTTCTGTAAATTTTACTGTATGATTTTTGTCAATGGATTACTCTGATGTTGTACTGTAAATGTTTTTCATTGAATTATGTTACAAGTTAAATGTCAAATGCAGTAGAATTTAAATAATTGATAGAACAATGTAATGGAAAGAAAAAATGAAATCCAGAACTCCTGAAGACTCATAATAATCGTTCTGCCTCTGACTTTCAGGGAATTAGTACTGCACTTAAACATTTTCTTTTGCACCATTTAGTGACCTTCTAATTTGGACTAAACTAGTCTGTGTCCAGGATTCTTGACAAGTTCATTTAAGTGGAAATGAATCAATTAATTAAATCAGAGTTTGAAATGTGGCTACTAATGAATTTGATGCCATTAAGTGAATATGTACACATTCAAATAAGAACTTTCCTTCAAAATTTTAGGATTTTATTATAGATGTTTAAATTAAATTTATTATCATGTGTAGAAGATTCTCTCAAAAGTTATATACATTTATTTGCTTGAAGTACTAAATCATGATTTTCCATTTTAAAATGCTAGAGCTGAAATACAGTCAGGAAGCTGGTAGTGCAAGATCTTTTTTAATAATTCTGGAGAAAAATGTGCAAGACACAGCACATCTCATTCTGAAATGGAAAACAAGGATGCCCTTATTTTAATGACCTGCCCTCAAAACAACAAAAAGTATTCAAACTCAGTTGCATTTTGAAAGGGAGGAGGAAAAAATACTCTCTGCACAGTAGGAAGTTCCTCTCCCTTTCATATTTCTAATTCCAGGCAGGATGCTATCTGCTCCAAAGAGCAAGAAAACAAATGCCAAGCTTTAATCAGAATTATATTGGCTGTGTAGGGACTTTCAGATCATTTGCCCATTCCTAACAATGTCATGCAGATTCCCTTCAGAATATGAATGCAGAGGCCTTTGCCCTTGCTGTGAAGAAAAGGTTGCAAAAGACTGAAGATGAGCAGCAGGTCCATTTGAGGTTAACATTCCTTTTTGTGATGGGGGGAGAAGGAAAGGGTAAAAGTTTCACTCTAATTTAATTCCTTAATGAAACTAAGAATTAGAATCCCTGCAGTGTAGCGCTAACCTTTTCTCTAGTGTCAAGCAATTTTTTTCCTCAAATACATCTTGGATAATGCTGTAGGCTTATGGTTATCTGAGGGTTGGCTTAGAGGCCATTAATAAGACACACTGTACTGAATTTGATGGACCTTACAGAGCTACCTTAATAAAAATCTTTGTTGCAGAAAGTGCAGCCCTGTTTTTCAAATAAGAAATGTTTGATTATTACAACATGTGTTTATTTCTTTATAGAAAATGATAGTTTTTACCTATATCACTTAATTTTTAAAAAATTTAAGAGATGTTCTTTTCTGCTTCCTTTTCCCCCAGTGTCCCTAAAATTCCCAGGTCTTACTCCTCTTATTCTGTGCAATAAAACATGCCCACAAAAAGGTAGATTTCAATGCAGGTAAGATGCACTTAGACCATCATATTGTTTGGACAGTAAAGCAGCTGGAGAAAACATGAACAATAAACCAGCTCAGCTTATCACTTCTGATTCATAGGAAAAACGCAATTGTTTTAGATGCATTGGAAAGCCACTGCTGTATCTCCACCCCCCGCGCCTCCCCCCCTTCCCTTAGTCTCCTAGTCAGAATTTGTTCATTTTTAAATTGCAATTTTATAGCTATTCAGTTTTTGTCAATATGACTATGGTTTGAATAAATTTTTATCATTGACAAGTGTTAGTCAGCAAGGTCTAATAATCGGAAGAAATTGTATCTTTCATTCATATTTATTTTCCAAGCTTTTCTTTAAAGAGATATGCTCTACTCAATAATTTAGCTTACATGTTCTTAGCAGAATCTCTTCCATTCTGAATTCTTCTTTCCTGGATGTGGCTGAACAGGTCTGTAAATTCTAGATGAGATTTCATGAGGGCCTTTTACTGAAAATACTACAACAGAAACATATTTCAGGAAGCACATAATACAATGGTTCATAACTGTTTTGCAATCAACTAACTGTATTTTTCTGCAATCAACTAACTGTATTTTTCTAATCTTTTTAATTTCTAATTTTCACTATATGTTCTGGGACTACTGTACCACTGTGTTTGTCCTTTACATCCTTCTTTTCTACTGCATTCTCTATCCTCCCATTCTGGTTCTTCTAAATCTTCTGCTCTGTTTAATTTAACTTCATGAGATGTCTTCACACATTAGATTTCTACTTTTGTTTATATTTGTATTTGATTACTTTTCTCTAGCAAACCCTTTCATAATGTCCTAATGTATATACTCAGCCTAGAATAATACCACTTCTTCCTCTTTTAGAGATTTTTTTTCAAAGAAATATGCTATTCTTCTTATCAAAGAACAGCTAAGTTTTTAATGATTTTTCTTTAATCAATGTTTTCGAAAACTAACATCTCCCCAAATGAAATAATGTCTACTGCTTAAACTACCATAGAACTGCTTTATGCATAATGACACGTGGTCCCCTCTTTTTATAGCTAGACAATTTACATGTGTGCTATAATTTTATGGCAGCATATTGAATATATTATTGCACATTAGAAGGGGGACTCAAATATTTGTGAATAAACATTGACTATAAGATAGCAATGAATGAATACTTGAGATAAACTCTCCTTCCTATGGGAAATGTTACTGTTTCCATTGTATTTCATCAGATCAACAGAACAACTGACTCTTTCAAACTTGTAAGAGGTTGACAAGTTCCCATTTCACAGCATATTACTAGCTTTGTTAATAACTGGAAATAAATTTTTGAGTGCATGATGATGTGTTAGGATTTCATATTATCAGCTAAGAGTATTAGAGAAGAACTTCAGATCAAGTTTTTCACTTGTTCCTATTTCTATCTTCTGGGGGTATGCTAAAAAAACAATTGCTTTAGATCTTTCTTAGTATGAAATCTGTCTACACATCTAGTTTAACTATTTAACTATGCCATTTAGACGGTAATAGTTTCTTTATTACATGATGCATTTAAGCATAGATTCAAGGTTTCATTGACTTTTTTGCCCATTTATTATAACACATTACATATCCCCACTCCATTTCAGCATCCTGCCTACATTGCCTAATCAACAGTGAGGAACTGATATGCTGTAGGAGAAAACGTACACTCAAGGAACCACCAAATCTAGAAGTGCTGCATGCTAGATCAGTCTATTATCCCTCTCCACCACTTGCAGCGAAGTAAATTCACAAGAGAATTAAAACTGTGAAAGACAGTGAGATACTTCTTTGGAAACTGCCTAGAAACTCCATATTGGAGTCTCTTCATCTCTTCCCAGATCAGTGTAATATAAGTCAGGGGCTGAAAGCCAAAGCTGTGTTATGGCTGTCTCCTTTCTGCTGAATGGTTGTTTGTTAGAAGACTCTTTTACAGTTGTGCTATGTTTTTTATTTCTTTCAGTTCTACTTTTATTTCTTTTCTGAGTTGTCTTGTATTTAAATGTTCCTAACAACTCCTAAAATAATAGGAGACTAGTATGTACCATGCATCTGTGTCAACTTAGTCAACTTTTAAGTATCATTCTCTTAGTATTTTTGTGCATAAGCCATGCAAAGAAGAAAATCAGAATAAATCCAGCTTCACACGGGGACTTTCCAAAAATCCATTTTTATAAACATCTCTACAAAGTAATTTGAATGGGAAACTAATGCAGGCAGATATGTGCAATGGATGGTTCAAACGAGAGGAAAGTTATGAAAGTACTAAAAGACTGTAGAAAACTAGTCTACAACTTCAAGTTTCCAAATAGTTGGAGAATTTTGATGTTTGGCAGAGTCATATTTCAGAAGCATTATAGGCATTGTTCTTAATTTTCAAGAAAAAAAAAGCCTGAAAAACAAAATAAATTCACTTTTCAGTGTTTAAAAAATTAAGAATATGGGTAAAGTACGTCTGTACTTGTGGAAATATGCATGTATGTGAACACTTTGTGCGAAAAATTGGGACATGGAACATTAGTGAGGGAGAAAAAGAAGTGGTACTGTTGGGTTCCAAAATATGATATCTGCAGAAAGAAATTTGAGTGGTCTCTGCAGAAAACCTTGAGTCACAGAAGCTGGGGAAAAACCTCTGTTTGAGGGCCAGACCAGATGTCACTTGTTTAGAATCCTCTGCCAAGAGACAAGGAGATGGTGCTCTGATGTTATCAGACCTCTGCATAAAACCCATTGTATTCTCCCCTTCACATATGTATTCTCTGTATCCCTTGCATCCTGTAGATCCAATAGCTAATCCCCCCTGTAAAATCACCCAAGACAGAGTTTTTCCCATGAGGTAATTCCTAAGACTGCAAAATGTATTAACTTGGGTTTTCCCCTTACATCATCCTTGTGAAATCCCCCAATTTTAATAGAATGAATATGAAACCCCCCGACGAATATGTAACCCCCCTGTTGAATATGTAGACCCTAAACCCTTTAAATATGAAATTGTATGTCCAATAAGCCATTCTAGTTTCTGCCTCCAAACTGGGATTGCGTTAGTTAATTGACTTGCTACATGGTACTACTCTTTCTGGTAAAGGTGTCAGTTCCTTCATTCATCCAACATCTAATCTTCCACTTTTCCTCTGAATCACAACCTGCACACAGCTGTGTTTCTCAAATAAATATTTATGCTTATGGAATTAACTAAAAAAAAAAAAAAGTGCAGTCTTTCAAAATGCAGCAGTATTTCATTTCTATTAAACAACACATAATCACTTTTATTGAGCTATTCAGAGTATTTTAAATATGCAATTTATAACTATTCTGCTTTCTTTTTTTTTCTTAGCTTTATATATCAAAATTTTCTCTAATACATGGTATGTGACACAGAAATATCTTACCTAGAAGACACCAAACTATCTTGGAAATGTAAAGCCATGTTGGAGAGAAGATTTTGTGTGAACTAATTTGCTTTAGCTATGCTGTGCTGAAAGAACTAGAAATATCTTTTCTAGAAATATTTTTATCAGATGTCATTGCGCTACAGAGACCTTATCATATATCTATTGAAAATAAAAGAGATCATGCTCATTGCTATGGTAATCATGTTTGCGTCCTTTTCAAGAGGAATTAAATATTTAAATAAGATCTTACCTGCCTAGATATCTTTGTGGACTTGGACCTTCACCTTCTAAATTAGTTTTCTAATTACAGTTTCACTGAGGATTCTTGGCATGAGACATAAACACATTAAATTTGTCAGTGGCCTCCCAAACATACCTTTGATTGATGAGGTGAGAAATTAAAGGAGTTGTAAGAAAATCAAACAATGCTTCATACTAGAATATATATTGTACCTCATAATAAATTCTTAAAAGTCATCTGTCTAGGTGTCCTTCAAGCACATTTTCCTTCTTTCTTCACCTTATTTTTTCTATAAGATGCATTTTATTTAAAAAAAAAAAGAATCTTACTATTAGTTAGATTTTATTGTTTCACAAGAGAGAAGAGTTTTCCTGTGTTTCATGTCACAAAAACCTTAAACCTGCAAATATTTACTACTTACCATGTGTGATTCTATTATTTTCAAAGAAAAATAAAAATGATTAAAGTTACTAATCTGTAAAAGAACTTAGAGATACACAAGTTTATTTATTGAATTTTGTCACTTGCTTTTTTTTTCACTTGGAATTTTTATCTTTTCAAATTGGTGTACAACATTCTCTTTTCTTTTTTTCCCAAACACAACTTTTCTGTTTTTCTTGCATATTAGGAGCACAGCTCAAGATATCCATAGTTATTTTTACATGTTATTGGAGTAGATCATAGTGGCTACCATATGCTGTGTTCTGTGTTATGTTTTGCTTGTGTTTTCTGATAGAGCATTGCTAGATGCCTATCACCTCTATCTGTTATATTGCCTTTCCCTGATCCGCACAGTCTGGTTTTTATTCTGTAACTGTCTATCAGGTCAAAGAGTATAGTTTCTGTCAAAGGAACATACTTCATCTGGCATGTGCTTTCAGAGAGTTGGAGTTCTCTCTTCTTTCTCACATCGTTGAAAGACTGAGGTTTCTGTCCTTTCCTCGTCCTTACTAAATCTCTTTGGATGCTTAATGTATTTTAGGAATTGTCTTATCAGTGGATTGCACACAGCTGGTGTGACAAGTGTGGTTTAACTACAGCCAGCAACTAAGCCCCACGCAGCCACTTGCTCACTCCCCTATGGTGAGATGAGGTTGAGAATCAAAAGTGAAAAAGTGAGAAAACTTGTTTGTTCAGATACAGACCATTTAATAGGTAAAGCAAAAGCCATGTATGCAAGCGAAGCAAAACAAGGAATTCATTTCCCACTTCCCATGGGCAGGCAGGTGTTCAGCCATCGCCAGGAAACAGGGCTCCATCGTCTGTAATGATGACTTGGGAAGACAAACACCAACACTCAGAATGTCTTCCCCTTCCTTTTTCTTCCGCCAGCTCTATATGCATGATGTCATGTGGCATGGAATGTCCCTTTGGTCAGTTGGGGTCAGCTGTCCCAGCTGTGTCCCCTTCCAACTCCTTGTGTACCTCCTGCCTCCTCACTGGTGGGACAGTACAAGGGGCAGAAAAGGCCTTGACTCTGTAAGCACTACTCAGCAGTAACTAAAACCATCCCTGTGTTATCAACCATGCTTTCAGTCCCATACTAGCCACTATGAAGAAAATTAACTCCACCCCAGCCAAAACCTGAAGACTGGTGATGATGTACCCCGACAGCCTAGCCTTCAGTTGTTTTTCCAGGTCTGTTATCTGAAATCAGAGGAATCGCCTTTCACATTTCTTCTGCAGATCCATAAATATTGCATATACAGGGCCTATGAGGGGTATCCCTCAGAAGTCCATCCAGTGTTTCCTTGGTTTTTACAGGTCTCTGCTCTTCAGCAAAAAACTTCCCTGTGATTCAGTGAAAACTTCTAAGAGTTTGAGCAGGGTAACTTTTGAATTAAAAATGGATTTTATAAATGAGGATATGGTCTCAAAGTAACATGATGAAATTCAATGAGGGTAAGTACTATATCTTTTAAGTCAACCTGGCCTACTGTTCCCAGCAAATACAAAATTTAAAATAGGGAGGAAAATCCTGCTAGGAGGGGGAGAATAGCTGATCTGGGAGTTTTATCTGTTCAAATATTGTATTTGAGTCAAAATGACATAGTTGCAGATGTGGCAAACATCACCAGGGATATAAATGGTGCCATATTTAAGAAAAGAGAAATAGTCATACTTTTATAGTTGTCTGCCTTAAAAGGACCATGTCAACACTTTTAATAGACGTGTTTATAAGTTAACCTTCCTAAGATAACAGAACAGGAGAGGTAGAAATAAGGGAGGGTAGAGGAAGCATAATATTAATCTTCACACAGTAAACAGTTACTGTATTAAGAAGTATTTTTTTATCATCAAGAAATAATTGACTTGCTGTAGAAATGATTAATTACAGAAACTGGGGGGAAAATCCTGCTTGCAAAGACAGCTAAACAATAAAATAGACTACCTTGTGAAGTTTCAAAAAGCAGACTAGATGACCATCAGATAGAGTTAGTTTGTACAGTTAGTTTGAAACAGAGGACTGTGTGGAATGCTTCATGAGGTCACTTCAAACCCTATGAAATACTGTTTCTATACATAGTCCAGTCACTAATGCCACTGGTAGTTTCATCATCTGTTTCAGTGATTAAGTGATCTAAATGTAATTAAAAGTCTCCTCTGCAAGCCAGTGAGATACTGCAATTCTGTGATTCTGTGATTCTATGAGTGAGTCACTCCTTAACAATGTCACTTAAGGGACTTCTTGCCATAACCATAGATTTAACTATAAACTCCCTTAACTGTTGAAAGGATGAAGATATGAAGATGTAAACTAATAGTACTGATTTCATAGCTCTGTGGAGCTATTGTTCCAACTTCTCTGAAGGCTTTTGAAACTCCCATCTAATAACTATTGAAGATGGCAGCAGTGTGTTTTAAGAAAATGGTTTGAAAAATGTACTCCTGCACTTATGGCACTAAAAGTCTTATTTTTGAAAGCTAGAGTGTAGGGAAAGAACAGCTGGGATGACAACTCTTGTCCACATTTGGGAATTCAAATGTAAAATATAGTACTTTACCACTCCTAAGAGTTTACAGAAAATGGTGTTTACTGCTTGGAAAACTGATGATTTGACTGAATCAACAAGATGCTCACAATTTGCACCTGCTTGTCTTGTTTTGATGAATGTGAAACTATGCAGATTAAGCATTACCAGGTGTACTGCTGGAACACATATGCTCCAGCACTCTGTTTTTCTTACTCTTCTTTCTTCCTTCCTTTCTTAAATCAGTTTTGCAAGAAGTTTGTGGATTTTTTTATGTAACTGGACAGAAGGGTTCACAGCCCATCTCTTTTACTTCAATAATTCTGCAGCACTGTAAGATCTGCATCCATCTTTCCTTCATTTTACTGATCTAAATTACTTGTTTAAAATACTGCTTTCTCTACGTGACTGCAAAAAACATGATACTTTCGTCTCTACTGAAGAGCTAATAATGAGAAAATATTGTGTGTACCTTTGGCAACTAGAAGCCCCTAGAGAACTCTGAAGAGCTTTTACCAGAAGCATCTCATTACTAGTGAGAAACTTTATAATTTTTAACTTACTCTAAGGTTTTTATTTCTATTTTGTATGTTTGTGTGAGTTTGCACGGTTTTTCTTTTAGAACTCCAGATTAAGTTTGAAATATTTGTCATTAAGTATGGTGCTAAAGAAGGTCCCAAACCCAGTACCTCCAGAAACCAAAGATCCTTGTCTTCCTAATTTTAAAAATAATTTTTACTTCTAGGATCAACAACCTGTGTCTGTGGGAAGTGCTTTCTTTCCAAGCGTTAAGGTTTCGCTAACAAATTAATTCATAAAAACTGGAGTTATCTATGTTACGAACATAGGTATTATTTTCATCTCTTTGATGCACTGGAGTTGAGGTGCAAAATTAATCTCTAGTTATGTGTTTACTGCTGTTGGGATATGCATAAATGCGTATGTGAGGAATGAAGTCTTGGGAAAAAAGAAATATCAAGGAAAGAATTGCATCCAAATACTTTATCTAGACCTGTGCTCAGTACCCCATGTGTAGAAAAAAAGACACCAAACAGGAAATTTCATTCAGTAAAAAGGATGTTGTTAAAACAGGTGAGAGAAGTTAGTAATTTATCACTGACAATTGAAATCTGCACTAAAATTTAGAATTCCTTGGCTCTGTCACATCTCTGAAAGGAAGGGGATGGGAATGTCTCTATCACAAGAATTCAATTTTCATTGATATGGTATATACTAAACATGCAGCCTCAGGGGAAAATGTGGGACAAAATCTTATTACAAAGTAATTCCTATCCATTAATAAATGTATAAATACAAAGATACTTAATACATTTACAATAGTCTCTACACAGAGGCTGCTGAACAAAAAAATGGATGGGCAGTATATTTAGTGTTTATGTCAAGTAAGAATAACCTGTAAATACACAAACTTCCCATCAAACTGAATCAAGACATTCTGTGCTTATAACTTGAGAAACCCGGACTGCAACATGAAGGTTTTGTAGACTCTAACAGTTTAATTTGAGTCTGCATCTAGTCATAACATCAGGAATTTGTTCCTTTGTGACAAAAGTAATAAAAATCACTCACAGAATCACAGAATATCCCGAGCTGGAACAGACCCACAAGGATTATCAAAGTGCAGCTCCTGGACCTGCACAGGACAGCCCCAGCCATCCCACCATGTACCTGAGAGCATTGTCAAAATCCTTTTTGAACTCTGGCAGGCTTGACCACTTCCCTGGACAGCTTGTTTCAGTGCCCATCCACACTCTGGATGAAGAAACTTGTCCTACTATCTAACCTAAACTTTCCCTGACACAGCTTCATGATATTCCCTTAGGTCCTATCACTAATCATCAGAGAGCTCAGTGCCTGCCCCTCCTCTTCCCCTCTCAAGGAAGTTATAGACTACAATAAGGTCTCCCCTCTGTCTCCTCTTCTCCAGGCTGAACAGACCAAGTGACCTCAGCCACTCCTCACACAGCTTCCCCTCAAAACCCTTCACCATCTTTGTAGCCCTCTTTTGGATGCTTTCTAATAGCTTAATACCTTTTGTGGCACCCAAAACTGCACATAGTACTTGAGGTGAGGCCACACTATCACAGAGTAGAGCAGGACAATCATGTCCTTCAACTGGCTGGCGATGCTGTGCCTGATGTCTTGGTTAGCATCTTTATCATTGGGTTGGAGGAGGCAATGAAGCATATGCGCATGAAGTGTGTAGATAAAACCAAACTCAGGGAAGACAAGTTGATATGCTTGGGGGTAGGGTCCTATCCAAAATCATCTGGACAAGCTAAAGAATTGGACAGATGGGAGTCTTGTGAATTTGATCAAGGACAAGCGTGAAGTCTAGTCCTGAGGCAGTAGAGCTCCTATAATGGCAACAGGTTGCAAAGAGACAAGCTGGAAGTAGCTCTGCAGAAAAAGCTATGGTGAGCAGTGAGATGTGCCTGAACCAGGAAAGAGGGCCAACAGCTTCCTGGTCTGTATGAACAGAACCATAGCCAGCAGATACAGAGAGTGGTTTATCCTCAGAACTCATTAGGCCAAATCCACATTACTTTGTTCAGTTTTAGTCCCCTGATGCAAGAAAGATATCAACAAATTGGAATGTATTCAGCAGAGGGTCCTCAGGGTAGAAGTAGTGGGAGAAATTGCCCTGTGGGATGACACTGAGAGACAAGACCTGGAGAAAGCATAGCTTTCAACACATCTGTGATCAGCCTTCCAAATACCTTCAAGGAGATTATCAAGGAGATAAAGCCTGGCCTTCAACAACTCTATGTGGTAGGAGGAAGAGAGTCAATGGCTGTAAACTGAGACAAGAGATGTTCATACTGGATAAAAGGAGAAATTTCTTCACCTTGAGGGCAGCTCAGCAATTGGGCAGGCTGCCCAGAGAGGCTGTGTAGTTTCGAAGGTTTTCAACACCCAGTGGGACAAAGCCCTGAGCAACCAGGTTGGACGTCAGAGCCTGCCCTGCTGTGAACAGGAGACTGGACTGGAGACCTCACAAACTCCCTTCCAGCCTGAATTTTCTGTGGTACCACGACTCTATGAAAATCCTCTTTACTGACCAAAACAATGCAGATGCAATAAATAAATGTGAAAGCCATGTTTGTGTGAGATTTTGTCCAATAAGTTGCACCAAGGTTAAGAATTAAACTTCAAAAGACTTCTTTTTTAGTTTTATAGAAAAAATCTATCTCCTATAAAAAGCATTTGCAGCAGGGAAATTGCCAAACTGAAACCAGTACACCATTGAAAGTTCAACAAAACAACATTTATTACAAAGAAGTAGCAAACAAAATGAGAAACCAAGAGACAGGAAAAAGAAGGGAAACAAGCCCCCAAGAAAACCCCCCACTCACTCGGGCATTACTTACGAGGTTGTCTTACAGACCCCAGAATGCTTAGAATTCCCCGTGGCAGAAGCTGCATCTCTGGACCGTCGGCAGGCTCACAAGACAGCAGGCGTCCCTGCAGAGACAACCTTGTCCTCCATGTGATGCTTGAGTCCGCTCCCAACAAGAACTATCTGCTTTTTATACAATTAATTGGTGACGTCTACCTGGGCAGGTGTAGCCAGCCCTGCCCAGCTAGAGGCCTTCAGTCTAGTTCCCCATTATGTAAATGGTGCCCCTTCTGCATATGAGTGTATATTGGAATTTCCCTGCGCCTGCGTGCTACACCTCGGGGTGTCTTTCCTAAATGAGTCTGGGGGCTTACTTCATCCTCCTCCTCTTCACTTTCTCCTTCAAATGTCCTTGGAGTGCTGTTGGCCAATAGTCATACCCCACTTAATTTCAGTTTATGTAAGATGCTTCCTTCAAGGACGAAGTTCTTGTTTAGCAATGCTTCTCCTCACATAACTTGGCAGGAAAAGAACAGACTCTTGCTGGTGGCTGGGCCAAACACAGACCAAAAAGTGATAGCATCTAATTAAGTAAGAATATAGCGTTGCATATAGACATTTATGAAGAGATTTTTTTGTCTGTGTATTTTTCATTCTGAAATATGCAAAAGAGGAAATCAACTTGTGGCTACTTTTTTTGTGGACAAGTTTCTGCTGTTATTTTTGTTATAGGTTAGAAGTAGGAGGTAAAAACACTAATGATCAAAAGTACAGTTGACTATAACAAGCAAAGATCCCAAGGAAAAATGTCAGTATGGCTAAAAATTAAGACAGCTATCTTCGGCCTTAATTATTGCAAAATATAGTAATGAAGATTTTATTTCTTTCTTTATTGGATAACAATGTCTTTATTTACCCTCTTTTCCATTTTGTAGTTTCAAATCCCTTACAATTCTTTCGAGAGAGAGAGACTGCTTCTTACTGAGGTCTCATCACATTTATTTGTGGACTTTTTTTTTCAGAATTTTTATGCCAGAAGTCTAAGAACTATGCCTAGAGGTGGAAATACTAATGGTGACTATAAAAGCCCTTTGATGGTCAGAGGGACATTGTAGGTTTTTGTTTTGGCAAGTACATTCCTGTAACTTAATTTTTTTTCCTCTATTTTTTAACAAACCACAACAAAATCTCTTAGGAGGTATCGTTTAGTCTGATACTGGAGAATTGTCTGTTTTATTTTCTTTTATGCAGGCAGACACTGTAGGCAGCCTGTGTCTGACAGAACTGAACGTACAAAGTTCTGTTCCTTTCCTGAAGGCAACAAGACTCACTGCAGATCCCCTGCCCTGAGCTGTCCAGTGAACACTGTCCATCTGCATTGCTATAGAATGCAAATAAATACTGTAACTTAGAGATTTCATTTAACATTTAGTTTAAAATCACTTCACGGAGCTATTGTTGCTTTGAGGTTTGTTTATCTGAAGTGTGAGCAAGGTGTCTGTAAAACCAAGAGTTCAAAACTCCGATGTGTCACATTTTCCACCGGTTGCAGGAAAAAATTGTATCCTTCTCTTTAACCTGCATTCTAATTAATCCCTGGTACACTTGTAGCTAATAATAATTATACATGAAGTTTTAATATAATTTAATCAAAAATGTCATAAAAGCCCTGAGAAATTGGTATTTAAATAGATGCACTAAAACATTTTGATTTGTTCCAGAGTTGTATCTTTAGTCAGCCATCCCACCTCTATGGATCACATTAAAGGTAAGCATGGTAAACAAGGTAAAAAACTGTATTTTTGATTGATAGCCATTGTTTTGACTCTAGAAATACCTATTTTTAATCTTTATTAAGTATATTTTTACTTCCTGTAATATTTTCACAGTAGTTCCTTGGAGATAACAAAAAGTCTCAATATAATCTGATGGTTTGTAGAGGGTTTTGGATATTATCTTGTCAGTCTTAAAGCCAGAGCTTTTCTAAAATTTTTTTAAAATTAGTTTATTGAGTCTCCAGGGAGTCTAAACCTCGATATGTTGGTTTGTCCTGTAACCACAGACTCCCATAGGAACAAGGATAGGCTACATCAGAACACAAAGTGCCTTCTGCTTGTCCAAAATGCCTTTTTCAGTGCTTTTTCATATACATCCATGTGGAACATAATATGGAAAGATACTAAATGATGCAAAGTCCCCAGATCTGGTAGAGTTTCTCAATACTGCCACTGTTAGTACATTTAGTAGGGGTTGTATCTACTTCCCTATAACAGCAAAGCTGGATAAACATGTCTGAGTTAGCTTAAACCAATTAGTTAAAATCTGAGCCATTACCCATCTTCTTGGGCAGGCTGTAAAGGCTGGTCTGAACTCCAAGCAGTTCAGCTTCAGGTAGATCAGTTTAATCTGCAGAGGAAATGTGTCTAGTACAGTTTTTGTCAGGTTTTTTAACAACACACATGAAAGTCCAACCTTCGACATCTGGGCATGTTGTATCATAAACAATGCACTTACCGGCCCTGACACTGACAATGCACACTATTTGCATGGGCTTATACTTTTAGATAGATAGATAGATAGATAGATAGATAGATAGATAGATAGATAGATAGATAGATAGATAGATAGATAGATAGATAGATAGATAGATACATGTGTATAGATTGAGATGAATTTTAGGTATCCAATAAGTATTTATATTTGCACTCCTGTTAATTTATTATCTTAAATACTTTGGGAGAGAAATCAACATAAATCACAGCAGATTTTAGTTTATAAATAAAGGTCAGAGTAGAATATCAGGTTTTACAAAACCTTCAGATATGAAAACTTTGATTTGATGAAAGAAAAAAAATTGCATTTTTTCCTCAGGACTCACAAAATAATACATACTTGTTACTAGTGAATCTTCATTAATTCAAACTGTATTCTCAGAAGATTCCAGATTGAAATTTATTTCATAAGAAGTACCTATAAATTTTTCATGTCCAGTACACAACATAATGTTTATAGAGTAAATAACAAATGCTAATGAGGCAGTAGCCATCTATCCACCCCACACACTGACATTATTAAGCTGCAAAATAGGTAATAAAAACTTATTCTATTTCAAGTACCATTTTTTGGACAAAAATCATGTAAATGTTGATGCATGGTGAATTAAAGTAAATTAATCTGATTATATGAGTGAATTGAACAAGCTGTGTAATATAAATATTTTAATCACTTCTTGATCCAGAAGTACCTCATTTACAAATGAGCAATTACTTTCTACCTCATGGGAGTTGTCTCTAATTATGAGGCAGTCTAGTTGGTGCTATACAAAAAGTACATGTAAATATCAAACATCAGACCCTTGAATTTGTCATTTCTAATATGAACAGCATTTTATATCCCTTTGTGCAATCCTCTTTGTCTTTCACACTAGTGATTTTATTTATTATGATTTTACCCTGAGTAGACCAGTCATTATGAAGATTTCATTTAATTTGTGGGCACAGAAACACTTCCCAGTGGAAGTTTGAATATATGTCTATTAAGTTTAAGCATAGGCTTGTTTTATTCAATTCCTTATAGACCAACCTACCAATGCTTTAGGCCTGAGGACTATAGGTTAAAAGCAAAGTTCTGGATATAAAAGTGAATTATTATTATATGTTGTTTGTCATATGTAAGATATGTGTGCCATTAGTCTTATTAAAAGCTTAATCAGCCTATTGTACACTTAATTCCCATAAGTATATTAAAGGATTTTGGAATCTATGAACAGAATGACATATGGAAAAGAAGACCAAACAGTTTTGATTAGCACACTATGGAGTGCTATGCTGGGCCTTCCTTATTTGTGAGGAAGGCAGCAGCCTTCGCAGCCAAACAGCCTAGGCAGTTTCAGTAGGTGTCATTTGTGTACTGCATTCGTTGTCTTCTTGATGAAAATTAAGGACTTGTGTTCACTTGCTGCCGATTGTCTCACTTGTATGCTGTCTGAACTGGAAACACAAAAAAATGGGCTGAGCATCTCAGAGGCAAAAATTGTTTGTGTCTCAATTACTGATTTCTCCTTAAAGATGACAATGACACTTTCTAGTGAGACATATATAACATACTGATTTTATATAATGCTGGAGTGAAACTTATATGTGCTTTAGAAGAAAACCTTTAGTCCACATAGCATTTTTAATGTTATATAAATATATATTTGAATAGATTAATTCATATTCAAACAGTATGTGTACTTTAGAGGGAAAAAAAGGGAAAAAAGCTTTCTTGGGTCATTTCAGAGAAGTGTTATTCATCCTACGGCTCGCTGCTGTAACAAAAAAATGAAACAGAAGAAACTGAATGATCTGTTAAAAGATATGTGATGTTGTAAAATATGTGTTCTGGTTTTGCTAGCTTTCCAGCAAATGTCAATTAAACATAAAAAATCATTGTTTCCAAATATCACCGGAGATGATAATTACCACAAATCTCTCTTCTATGCAACTCTAAATTTCCATAATGTACCCTTACTGACAGTGACAGGAGAAAGAGTGTCATTATTTGTATCAATGGATGAGGAAGAGTCCTTAGAATTATTTCACATGTACTTCGCTGAATTTACTGCTTCTGCCACAAACCCCCAATTGTTTCCTGAGATATTTGTTTTCAAGATCCTGACTTTGATTTTACTCTAGTGATATCCTATGAGGAATATTCTTCACTTTTTCTTTCTATTTCAATCTAGCCTATTGAAGAAATACTGCTCTTTTGAAGCACATGGTTCTTTTGAGATGCAGATGAGTGACAAGTGGTAGTTTCTAAGTTGATCTTTGTATCTTTGGGATTTCTATTTGGCTGGGGCCTATTCAAAGACTTCCATCATGCTGTACTATTGTTTTGTAGAAATGAGACGTGAAAACCTCTCAAATATGAATCAAGGTGTCAAAATGATCTCTGGGACCTATTCTGTGAATGGAGTACATGTTCTTATAAGGGATGAAGCACAAGAGCATGGACAGTGATGCAAGTAGACAGGAACGGACGAGGAAAAATGGAAAATGCAGAATGGGCACAGTCTCACTTTCACACATCCTGCTCCCTTGTAAACAGGATTTGTTTGTAAACACTAATGAAATTTCCAATAAAATTAATCTGAGAAGATTTCAACTCATTAATGGGAAAAAGCTGGCAAATGCAAGTGTAAACAAATGAGTTTCCAACTGAACATTTTGTGTTCCTAAATTAATGTCTTTGAAAAGCCTGCCTCCATTTCCTTCAGTAAAATAAATATGCTTGGAATATAGAGTTAAAAGTCCAAAGGACAATGTAACTCATAGATTATGATTATTAAAATTAATACATTTAAAACCAGTATGGCTCTCTTTAGTTTAATCATTTGAAATAAAATCTATTCTCATTAACTGTGAAAGATTTTATTTTTATTATTGCTTGCAACATCATCAGTGGGTCTTACCAGTATTATTTAATAAGCTGCAACTTAAAACTGTGAAATCGTGTGTAATTAAAACTTACCTAATTGATACCTTGGGAAATTAATTATAATACTGAAGCAATTTGCTTAAGTATCCTGTTTGTATTTCATTCATTTATCTGCTAATAACAGACACATTAGTAACACAGTAAATACTTCAGGTTTTGTATACTAAATGATAAAAGAATGTAAGATACATGACTGCTCCAAGTTTACTATACCATGCCAGATTTGATTAAGTAAAATAAGCATATGGTTAACTTAATTCAATGGAAAGATACAAATATTTATAATTAAACACCTAGTCTTTATGTTCTTAGCCTGGAGCTTTGAGAGCTAAATTCCAATATTTCTACTGGATTTCATACTGTAAATCCAAAGTTTTGGCTTTAATATTTATACTGCAGCACTCTCTTGCATCTGGTCCTTCTACATGATGAATCATAGAAGTTAAATATAAAAGGCAACTATCAGTTCGGTCTGTCCTTTTTGTCACTAAGGACAGGCCATCCAGAGTACTCTCTGTAGTGCACTGAAAGAATTAGAAGTGATTCTGTCTCTTTTTCAGGGTGGACGTTACTGGGCGATAGGGCTGAAAAGATTACTTGTTTCTTTTATTATTAATTTATATAGTCCAACTATATCTACATCCATATCCTGACTTATATCAATAACTATAGATAGACACACAGAAAAGATTTCACCTCCTTTTCACCTCCTTGGAGCATGCTGCATCCAATAATGTTTCTGTTCAGGACTTCATGCTTTCCTTTTTCAAAGCCTTCTCTAAAGGCTTCTCTATTACCTCTTGACACTTGAAGATTATGAGGCCTCTCTACTCTCAAAATACAGGCACTGGTGTAATGTGTCTGTCTTCATTTAAAATTACTCATTTTAATGAGTTTAATTTAGTGTAGCTGCACACACTTATATGAAAATCTAGGCAAGGTATAGTATGAAAAGAAGACATTCTGTTTGTCAGGCTCCTAAGAGTATACTGTGCCCTCAGCATCATGAAGTTTACCTGGAAGATGCTCCTAATGCCTTCTGTCACATTCCTGAAGAAAGCACTGTACTGAGTCTGGTTGGGGTGGAGTTGATTTTCTTCATACCATCCACATGGTGCTTATGTGTTAGATTCCTAACTCCTGTTATTAGTGTTTTAACTCTTGCTCCTTTGCAGTTTTCATGGCACATAAAGACATTCTTCCATAAATATATTATCTCTGCATGATCAATCACCAGCCAGAGACTGGAGAAGGTGAGTTTGGTTTTGTTTTTACCACTGGGTAAAATCATTACCCGGGACTGAGGGTTAGTAAGTTAATTAATTGATGAGTGTCTCTCTACAGTAGTGTAGCCATAATCAAATAAACATAAGGAGTTTTAAAGACCAATTATGTGGCTTTTCAAAACAAAATGTTTCTGTGTGTATTTTTCTCAGCATCTAAAATTGTTATATTTCTTCTTGTTGAAAAGATAACTGTCATATAAACTTAGCGGGCAAAGGAACCAAATTAAAGTCAGTGACATTGACTTTAACGGTGTCACTTTTTTCTCTGAAAATTTTTATGTCATTCCTGTGTCTTTTTATGACTTTCTTTCTGTCTCGTATTATTGACATGTATGAAAAAATTCAAGAGAGTTAAAAGTATCTTTGTCCACAGGAGAAAATTGTAGTTAATGACTTGTACTCTATAAACAACAAAATGCAAGATGACAGCAATGCAGAGTAGCGTCACCTTTTCCCTGGGCTGTATGAGCCTGTGGCACCATCCTGTGAAAAGTGTGGTGTATTTCTCGTCACACTTGAAAATCCATCGCAGAACTGGTACACTAAGATATTATTATGTAGTACCTGCCTCCATATTTTTTTAGAAAACTGATTTTCTGCAGGCATTAGGATGGAGATGAAATCAGATTTATTATCCACTGTCTAATAAAAAATATAGCAGGCAAGTAGGGAGCTTATTGTTTATTGCTATATACATGCTTATCTTCTGATCACATAAAATCCAGTAAAACCCAATAAATAGGAATTATACATCTCTCTTTTATTTTATAGATAGTTCTTTATTCCATTGCTTGATTAACAACCTCTCACCTTCTGCCTGAATACCTTGATTTTCCTTTTTTTTTTGTTATTGTTGTTGTTACTCTTGACAAATGCCAGATACCTTTGAGGGTTAGCACAATGTATGCACATGGGAAGAGAAAGTCAGAATAGGCAAAACAAGGTATTTAGATACTTAATGAGGGACGAGGTGTTACCATCAAATGGCAAAATTGCGAGGAAGGGATGCTTTCTTTTTGGTCATTTTCATTGGCAAGAGACTCTTGGAAAAACAAGAATAGAAAGTTGGCAGAGTCCTTAAATTACAAAGCTAGAAATGCTAAAGTAATTTATATTTCCTTTCATGATTCAGCTGCTACTTGGTACATGGAATTTTGTGTTCTGTGTGAAGAGCTCATAGAGACATCTGAAAATCCTACATGTTTAAGTGTTGATTCATTTGATGATTGCTTCTAGATTTAAAAACATTGAATATTGTGTTATGTCAGATTATTTCTGATAACCTATTAATTACTTCTACTTAATTCTACTAATTATTACTTGAAGAACTGGGGAAGTCAAATATTAGTTACATGTTCATGCAGGTACTGTAAGCAACTTGTAGTCTTATCATATTCAGAGATAATTAAAGTTACAAAAATAAAAAAGAACTTTAGAATCCCTTGCCAAGCCTATTTGTCTCCTGTAATGTAACCTATCAGAGGAGGAAATTCTGTAATCTTTATTTATCACTGTGGAACTAACTTCCTTAGTAAAGACAAACAGTTAAGCCTTGATATCTCATCAGTGAGATAAAGCTACATATGGCAATAACTGTTTTTCTTTAGAATCTTTTTTTGAGAGGTCATTGTGACCTGGTAACAAACAAGAATCTCAAAAAAAGCATTTTATTTTAGGTACTGAGAACAACGTTTAATTTATTGTTTTCTCCTCAATAAAATGAAAATGTAGAAATAAAATTTCAAACCACTGCACTTTTTTTTTATTTTAAAATGAGTGAAGCATAATCACAGACAACCTTTTCAGTTGCTTTATATGAGGCTATTTAAACTACATTGCATTTTGTCCTTATTTTAAGAATGACTATTTTCTAGTGCCACTAGGTGTCATCATATCTATTTTTAAATCCTGTACAACAGCTCTTCCCTGTACCCTAGCAGACAAAGTTGATGACTTAATCGGCTTTATCAGAATTTCAGTTTAAAAGGAAACAAAACAGGTAAAAACATAAGACAGTATGAAATTGGAGAAGTTAATCACCAGAGCTCAGTTACACAGAAAAAAAACCATTCTATAAAATTGGATACTTGGAAATTTAAAACTAAAACTCTTATTTAATTAATTTTACTACAGATTTTCCTGTTAAATACAGAGGTGTCTTTTAATCTTCATCTGATACCTCCCATTACTGAGTATTATGTCAGTCAGATTCCCAAAGTAGGTACATAGCAAGAATGAGCTTTATATTCCCAAGTATAAAGCTGTGACCTGGAAAACCGATCTGTCCCTCAGAACTGTTAATCCTCATGACAGATACAACCCCTTTTGTTCTAAACATCTGTAATACACATGCATACATGCATATATTTATACAACTGTTCATGCCCAAGCATTTGCCACCAAGCTGTGCTCTTTAGTGCTCCAGTAACACAAAAGAGCTCTGCCCAAGTGCTTTGATGACATCAAGCTACTAAATGTATTTAGAAGCTATCTAATATACTAATATAGGACTTGGTTCCCCAGCTGCAAGAAGAATTACTTTTGTGTTGGTTTTCTTTCTCTTTAGAGAAAAGTGATAATCAAGTAACATTGCTTTTCGTAGGATGAAGGATACATCAGGCACATGTTCATAAGCTGATTCAGGATTTTACAGGCCCTGCTCTAACTACATAAACTCACAGCACACTGGTTTCACTGTCAGAAGCATTCCTCAGCCATCTGACCCTATGCTAGGTGAGCTGGGTATAATTTCTGTGTTTTCTATGGTTGACCAGAGAATCCAAGGGCTAGAAGGGAGTGCGGAAATTAGTTAAACATTTCTAACTGGTCAGAATATCCATTTAATTCTGGTTTCAAGGCTCTGTGCCTCAAAACTATCCAAGTATTTTCACCAGTTTTTTGCTGAACATCCAGACTCTCAGTGATGTTCTCACTCAAAATCTCCTCATTATATTTCCACTGGAAAATATTTCATTGATAAGCCTGTTCTTTTTTGTGAGAGTCTTACACTAGAATCTCTTGGCTAATTACATAAATATGCCTTACAGGGAGAACAGAGACCTCAGACACTGCATAATGTGGGACTGTTTACTTAAAATTCAGCAGAAGTTTAAAGGTGGCCACTGGGAAAATGAGATAGTCAAATATTGAACTTGTTCAAAGAAACCACAGCACTTCCCCCTTCATCCCCATACTTACAGTATTTTAACACTCTTATTAGTCTCTTTTCGGTCATGATTCTACCTTTAAGTGAATTTAATTAAGTGTACCAATTATGTTTTCTTAAGGTTTTATTTTCCAAAGCTGAAGCTGTCTAAAGTCCCAGCATGAGGAACTTAGAAGGTGACATTTCACTAATGACTGCTCTGAGAAACTGACAAAGATTGATAGAGTGGTTTTAAAGATGTCCCCATGAGAAGCATCTCATGTAAAATGAAAATGACACTGAAAGTTTTCAAAACTAACTCTGGGTTGTGCAAGTGGGTTTGTTTACAAAAAAGAACTGGCGTAAAGAAGCACTTTAAGGTAGTTTTCCAAATGTGTGGTGCATAGTTTTTTGTTTAGAAATGTCTTCAGATTGTTTTTTAAACAACAGTTTTATGCTTAATAAAAACTCACTGAAAATTCTTTTTCACCTCCCTACATACCAGAAATATGCACATTATGGGATGGGCTGTGCATTGGTAGGTCACAGAAGGAGTACTGAATGAGTACTTTCTGTGCAGATACCTTCAACCCTAGGTATGAACAGGTTCATACAGCACACCCCTCTCCTGCTGTGTACTGGAGAGGTAGAGCCTTACCTCTCAATCTGTTTTTGTTAATTTTATTATCTCACTATAGATACTAGAAACCTCAAGGTTTCATTTGCACAGCTATCGCATTTAGGCTTTGCTCTTCTGCAGAAAACATAAGGTTCTGGAAGCTTCTTTAGGTTCTTCCCATAGCCCACTTCCTCAATCTGGCAGGGATAGCTACCAAAGGTTACTGCACTGCAATCTGCGTTTTGGAGCCATGCATCTACGCTTCAAGGATCCTATGTCACAATGGAGTCTCTCTGTAGCCAGCAACCAAACAGATGAACAGACTGATCCATCCTTCATGGAGAGAGCAGGACCAGTTCTGGGGACCTGGGACAGCCCAGCCCAGCCCTGTTAAGTAGTTCAAATGTGTACTTAGGATATAGTGAAAAGAGCTTTTGATCTTTGGGATTCATCATGAACTTTACATCCAAAGGCAAGCAAATGCATATTGAACAGGAATACTCTGCGTCTCTAGGTACAGGTAGATGTGCTTCACAGGAGGTAAGCAGTGCTCATCTAAATAGAGTAAGAAACCTGACATTATGTAAGTTTGGTTCAAGTGTACAGTTCCCTGATCTGACACCACACTTCTCTCTGCGCAGGAATCAAACTGCCACTGAATGCTCTTTGACTTTCATCATAGAAAAACAACTTTGATATTAATCTTTTATACCATTTAAGAAGTAAACTTCACCCCCCCCCCAGATTTAGTAGTTAAAGTAAAATTAAGCAGGATATAAGTGCTGATGGGAAAGCTGCTGTTCTCTAGCACAAGAGAATTAATTCTAACAGTCTCATCATTACTTCAGAAGAAATTGTCTTCAGAAGAAATAATGAAAAAGGAGGCTTTTTTATTCTCCCTTGACTTAGATATGATTTTCAAGTCTCTGTTGGTCTAGTCTCTCTTTTAGAAAGAAAAGTGTATAAGTAGAAATGCCACTTTCACTGATTCCCCTGTATTCTCTCTGTTCTTGAAAAATAATTAAAACCAGAAATAGAAGAGAGTGCTTTAGATGGGCGTGTGGTCATAGTTGTACAGTTCTATCTGTTTTTATACAGTTCATAAAAATTTTATTCACGTGATTTCACGTGGAGGATATGTATTGAAAAGTGGTTTAGAGAGATGTTAATGGTTGTTGCTATCTGTTTCTTAAATTGTCATTCCATCAGGTGCAGTGCAGGTTTAAAAAAACCAATATCCTTTCTTATGGGTATATCAATGCATTAAACTCTCCTTCGTGAGAAGCATTGCCAGATCAATAAGACATTTTATCCATGTTTTCATGGTGATCCCTTGAGCTTCCAGTTTCCATCCTAGCTATTAATTGAGCCAAATGACAGCAGATATTATAAAAAAAGGTTTCCAGCTTCAAATCCTTTTACTAGTTTTATGTTAAAACCTTTCAAACTGATATTATTCAGTTGATCAGGTTGAAGTTTTCTGCTTTATTTCTTTTGGACAATATCATGGCACCTTAATATATTTTTTTTAATTTTTATTATTTTCATCTGTGAAGCAACCATTAAAATGATGGACACTTTTTATGTCCAATGAATAAATCTGCAGTTGAAGGCATCAGAAGATGCCTTTTTACTTTGGCAATTTCAGCATGGGTTTCCAATCATGAGTCCTCCTAGGATTTACCTTTATCTAATTATGAGATATCAATACAGTGATGTACATCGATGTGACTGTCTATCCCTTGAAAGTTCATCTTTTGAATCTTCTTGTCAGCTAGGCTTTGCAACGACATACCCAGGATCTCTGATTCCCATGCATCACTGATTTCATGTGCCTGCCTTCCAGGCTTCCTAGCCCTGGGCATGTAAAGTGCTTTGGTCCTGCTGATAAGCCCAGCTTTCAAATTAATCTTCCTCTAAAGAGCACAAATATACCTGAACACTAGTTTATAACAAACATATTAAATGTAAAAGCAAAAGCCATGACACTTAGTACACATTACCAGTAAGGAGGGAAATTTGCTTTTTCAAGTTTACAGCCTGTTACTGTCAAGGGATTATATATATATGAGACACTGTGATAGGGAGTACTGTTCCTTCTGTTCCTTCTTGAGGCTACCAGGCACAATGGTACAGAAGAACACACATTTATCACAAGGATCACCCAGATCATTTGTTTCTGAGTATTAGAAACAGCTAGATTTAGATGTAGCATGTCTCACCTGTACTGTATATGTTTGCCAACATTACATATGTTCGCCAACATTACACATGTTCACCAACATTATACATATTCTGTACATTGTTATCGAACAATTAAACATGGTAAAACACTAGCAAAAAACATATGGGTCATCTTTCCTGGAATTTTGTGAAAGAATAGAAATAACAGAACAGAAGTAGCTCTGGATTTAGAGAAGATACAGCACAAAGATAAGAGAAAATACAGCACAAAAGTGCCACAGCTGTGCATGATGTGGCATATGGGCAAAGCGTGGGTGGACAGATGGCTCAGGAGAAGGAAGGCAGAAAAAAGGGCAGAAACTCCAACTGTAACAGTTCAGCAGAAGAGCCTCCATCAATCAGAAAGTATTCTATTTAGAAGCAGGGCGGCATGACAGTGGTTTGGGACATGGAGTAGTTTGAAGAAAGGGCCTCTGCTTATCTGACAAGGGTAGGCTGTGCTGCACTGTTTTTCTGTGCCCAGGCTGATGTGGTTCAGTTGGTGCTAAATGCCAAAGAAACAGTGTGCTCAGATCCAGGAGCAATACTCCCACAGCTCTGAAGGCTGAACAAGGAGGTTGCAGAGGTTTGGCCACCAGCCTTTGAAGTGCACTTGGTAGGTGCAAAGGCTGCAGGCAGTAGAGGCTGCAGCCAGTGCCAGGTTCCTGGGTGAGGCGAGAGCACTATCTCTGAGCCCATGGGTCAGTCCTTCCCTCGTGGTCATCCCACAGACAACTAGTTTCAGGTTATAGCTACAAAAACCTAAATGTTTTTAGCTGTCCAACAGATTCACTAGTTCAACATACCATGCTGTCAATTTTCTCAGTAATTTTTACGTTTTTCTATAACCTTCTCATCCACATGAACTCTGTGACAATAATTTCATCTCTTTTCAGTAATAAAAAAAAGACATCATAGTTTTTCTGTATAATGTAAATGTGACAACACTTGAGTAGAAGCATAAAAAAATAAGATAAACGTAAAACTAAATCTAGGTATGCCATCATTTTAAGTCAGTGTTAGGGCTTGAATTGGTTTGGGGTTTTTTTTGTGGTTCTTTTTTGTTTTGTTTTGTTTGTTTGTTTTTGTTGGTGGTTTTGCTTTGTTGTTGTTGTTTTTTCCCCAGTGCTTAGGTTTGGTGGTGTTATTAAACTATATTTTTTATTCTTAATGATGATAAACTGAAAATATAATCAGTGCTAGCTTCTGACAAAAGGGAACACAGTGGTATCAACTCTTTAAAAGACTGCTAATTATCTTAATTTTATTAAATTTAGGTATTTTCAAATATTTGAAGGTTAAAATTGGTTTTGGATTTGAATCTCTGTTGTAAAAATACTTAGATATCATTATTACCATTACTATCACTAATAACATTACTACAAACCTTAGAATCTCAATGGCAATAGTCACAAACCCATAGAATATAAAGTTTAGAGGAAACTTATTGTTAAATTTAAAGCAAAGATGAAAGTTTAAATAAAAAGTTTAAGTAATATCAAGGAATATTAAATAGCGTAAAAACACATTAAAAAAAACCCTGTATTTTTTTCTGGAAAATTACTATGGAAATAGTGATTTCTCTCTTGTTCCAGTGTTTTATACCTCTTAGTTCACAAAGAAGAAAGTTCAGTTAGTTTCCAACTCTACATGCTGTAGTTTGTAGATAGTATGGTACATTCTTTGTCTTTAACAAGGAGGTTGATTTCTTGAGTGAAGTGCAAAATAGGATTCAGGTTTACCTGTAAATGCACAACTGGTGTTTTCATAACTGAGAAGCCTCACCATAACTGAGAAGGTTTTACCACAAGCTTTAAGATAGTACAAGGGAGTCTTCTGAAAGAATCATAGTACAGTTTGTGCTGTATGCTAGCAACATGCTCAACATACCATTTTCTACATCATTATTTTCTGGTTATGATTTTGTTTTTCTCTTTACTGTAGACTTGCTTCAGCCCCATTCCTTTTTCATTTGTCTCTAGGCTTAGCCTTTCCATGCTTCCTTAACTTCAGGTCTTTACTTTTGCTTCTCTGATTAATTCTTTGTGACTTTTCCCCTTAACTGTCCATCTCTGGGGGTCCTCTGAGGGCATAATTCTGAACTTCATGATCAGAATGACTAGAATGACCTTCAATAGCATTAGGTTCATTACAAACTTTGTCAATACCAGCTCTTAAGTTCTTGCTACAGATTTAGCTGTATAAATAATAATATGACTCCATGATTGAGGAAAACTAAGCCCATTTCAGCAACAATAACATCAACAAATGACTACATATTAACATAGAAAATAAACTTTACAACATGCAATTGGTGTAATAACCTGAATCGGAACAATACTGCTAAATCTAGCTAGACATACAAATGAAAATGCCTTCTCGAAAATTATAAAATCAACCTAAAGTGATTAGATTGGCTTTTAAACAAAAAATAAGTTTAGCTTCAATTTATCTGCCTCTATGTGACCTTTTAGAGTAAACAGAAGGTTCAATAATTGCTGTTTCAAGAAATGAAAACTGACAGTGTCAAGAAATTATCCAACTCCAGGATTGGGAAATAGGAGGAAAAGCACCAAACAATAGCAGTAAGCTATGGAAAAATTACAAAATTGGGTTTACACTAAATTTTTATGATACTAGTAGGCCAGTTCATGTATATGGTGCATGCAGTTTAGTAAAAATACTTGGAAAGAGCCCAGCTCCAGTGCTAGATCAATGAACAAATGTTAACAAGGCACTTTTCCCAAGCTGGTGTTTGTTACCTCTTATGACTGTACATGTCCTGGTTATCAGTCTTGTTCAACGCTGGCTGCATCAGAGAGATATACCCTCAAAATGCTAACTCATGAGTGACTGCTTTCACATTTAAACCTTCCAAACTGGGCTGTAAAACAAGTAAAAACCTACTTCTCTGTGAAGTTACCAGTCCTACTGTTCCTCCTTGTGATGGTTGGTCTGCAATAACTTCAGGGCAGCCTGGCACTTCAGTTCCAGGTGGCTCAAAGTACATCAGACTAATTATTATATGATAAATGCAAAGAGTTTTGCTTAGATTTTAGAGAAATGAAACTTTGGGGATCTTGTCTACAGATGTTGTCTTGTCTCCATATACAACTTCCTTTTCTTCATTATAAGGAAGTTCATGACCTCTGTAGCAAGTTACTCATCTTTCACCCTAAAGGATTTACTGAACTTTTTCCTGTGACAAGCAGTGGCTCTTTCTTTGTAGGACAGCTCTGGCTACCTGCAGTAGAGATGTTCATTTGTCCTCCAAGATGTTGTCTCAGAATATTCAGCCGATGGCACTTGGGATGCAAGGCCCTGCTTCAATGTTATACACTGCCATATATACCTGGCTCAGTCAGCACTCCATTGGACAGACCCTTCCACTATTAGCATTTTCTGCTCAACTTCCCTCACCACTTTATTCTCTTTTTAGACAAAACCTTCAGGTACATGTCATCTCATGAAAGCCGCCTGTCAGTACTGGTTTTGCCTTTAACTCAAGCCACTGCAAGGCAATATTCTGCTGCAAACAATAGCCCTAAACTCAACTATCTTTTCGTTTATGGGAATAGGCTATAAGAATTCAGTAGAGCTATTAATAACCTCTCCCCAGCCTGTACTTTAATTTCCTCCTTACTTATGTGTTTTCTTTTCATTTTTTATGAGAAACCCATGGTTCCCAGTTCATCCTGACATCAACTTTTTCTCTGCTCTCCAAAGGCTTTCCATGTTCATCTTCTAAAGTTACAGAGGCACAGCATACCTAGGCTGTCTTGCATCTCTCCTCCTTCAAATGCAGGATCCTTTTTGCTTCGCCACATCTTCTGGGCTGTTTCTGAACTGATGACCTGTGAGCATGGTTGCTGCTTGCTTCAGTGGACTGTACTGAGCCTAATCAAGCCTGGGGAAGTTGTAGAAGTCAAGGGATCATAAAAGAAACAATTTACAGTAGGCAAATTAATCAGAGTATTCATTTTTATAACATTTATTAAACAGACTGCCTGCGGTTGTTGCACTTGTCCTATCTTATAGCTGTTTCTGAGAAGTTCTACCTGCATCTGAACCTCCTTTTCACAAAAAGAATATTATTAACTGTAAATACAGGCCTGAGATGTGCACAGATGTCTGATAAAATGAGTCTTGCATATGTTTACATGAAGACACATTATGAGATTGATTTTGGGCAACCATGAACTCTTATCAAAAATTTAATAACAGTTCTTAAAAATAATTGCTAGTATATAATGAAATAAAAATCAAAGAACAAAGAGTAGGAAATCCTAATCACATTTATATCTCATTTCCATTTATATTAGTAACAAAATTTTAGACTCTGTATTGAATTGAACCTTTTCTGCTATTTAGTAAAGGAATTGCTTGTGTTCAAGAATGTTGTGAGTGTTTATTTTTGTTATTTTTCTTTTTATTTTCTGTGCTGCCCCTTATCTATGTATGTGAAATAACAAGTAGCACAAGTAAAAAATCAAATAAGATTTTTTTTTAAAGAGAATTTTGCTCTCTGACATAAATTATGTTTGATATGGCCCTTAAGTTAAAGTTTTCACTGCTTCAGTTGTTCTTTTTTAAGTATGAAGCTATTTTTAGAAAGTGATTCATACAGAGAGATTTAATACTTCTTTACTTCACAGGATATAGACAAAAAATGCTCTGTATTGAAGAGTCCATTTATTTCTGCTATGACTATTTACATGTGCTTATGAATTAGGCATTACTTCATACCATGGGGCATTTGTCCACCTTAAAAAGAAGAACATCACCACAAAAACTTAGAACTGTATCAAAAATGTCAGAATAATGGTCTTATTTCAGCGCTGCACATTGTCCTTATGCTTACCAGGGAATTCTTGGTTGATAATGATACTGTCCTTGGAGAAATCTCCAGAAGTTTCTTGTGTCATAAAGATAATTGTCACTTCTTTGACGTAATAAATATTTTTCTTCCTTTTCATGACTGCTGGGATGAAGAAAAGGAAACTTTAATGTTTTCAGTATTTCATTTTCTTGATATCTTTAGAATAATCAGCTGACCCTAGCAGCTGCATGGGCTCTCCACGGAGTGTAGCTACTTGATCAGGCTCAACCCACTTTGTAAGAATTTGTATAGGCTGAGAACATCTGTGTTGTTAAGGTCATCCAATCAGGGAATTTTTTGATGCAAATGGAAGTAAAAGTAAAGAGAGAAATGATAAATGACAGCACACAGAGACAAAAATGATAAACAGGGATAACAGAGGCAATACCAAAGACCAGAAGCCTTCAGTGAGTAATTGTTGGGCCACCAAGAACCTGCAGGCACAGCATTGGAAAGGTGCAACCCAGACCTTGTACTGATGTGAGGGGAGAAAGAAGAGGAACATGAGGATTTGGGATATCCAAGAGCAGCTTGTGGGACAATGCAAAAGTTCTGAAAGAACATTCAGGGTGAAGGGATGAGTTGGAACAAAGAGGAAATTAAAAAGAAAGGCATATAAAAGAGGACTGATGTGTTTAAACCATGGCTGGTCAGTACACTTCTTTGACCAAGCCTGACGTCAGATCACCCCAGTCTGTCCTATTTTCACGTTAAATCCTGTCTTAAATATCTCTGTGTGATCTCACTCTATCTCCTGTGTGAGGGCTGTAAGGGCTGAGTGCCTGCTACTGGTGAGACCTATGTGAGTGGATTTGGTGCCAGCAACTGTAGCTGGCACCAAGGTGCCCTGTAGTCTGTGGTGTCAGCTACTGAAAGAGTGGAGGTCTCAGCTCCAGCCACTGGGATGGGACTGGTGTTAACTACTGGGAGTGAACAAAGTGAATGAGGCTCAGTGAGAGCAGCTGGAGCAGGGTTGCAGGCCACAGCCTGTGTACTTGGTGCTGGTGGATGGAAGCGACCAGAGTCTTTGCATCTTCCCTGAACTCGGTGTGCATGGGAGTATGTGTGTAAATCACTAGCAAATTTCATGTTGGACCAACTGGTAAGTAAGAGAGTCACACGGACAGTGAGAGCACCTGGGATCCAGGCAGGGTTACCCAACAGACAGAGAGGCCTTGTCAGTATGTGGAGACCCTACAAATGTGCATGTGCTTAGGAGCTCAGAGAGTATTAAATATGTGCCTGTATTAGTGACCCTCAGTCCTGAACAGCTCGAGAATAGGAGAGGAGCTTGGCTGTCTATATGTCTATATTTTATGAGTCCTGGTCATGTTACATGTGGGTGCTGCTAAAGGCATCACCTTGCTTGTGTCAGTCTGAGCAGCTGTCGGTGTCTGTGTCCTCTGTGTGTGTGTGTGTCTAGGTTACATGCTCAGCTTTGCTGCTGCCTGAACCCACAAACAACAGGAAAAGCAGTGGCCACATCCGTTATCTTGTGACAGAGAACCACAGGAGGGTTACAGTGGCCAGGAGGGATGTATCCCTGGCCCCAAAGTCCACCAGAGGAAGCATCCCCTTAACATCCCTATGCGAGGTTTCTTTTGTTGTGAGAGAGGAAATTAGCTATGTGTAGTAGTTGCAGAAAAGGCAAATGCTCTTGCAGGATTCTGATGCTTCTCTGAAGACACTTTAATTTCTTTTGTGGCTTATATTCTTAGGACAGGAAAGATTATAATTTGAAATAGGCATTATGAAGAAAATCAACCTTGTGATGTAATTGACTAAAAGATGATTTCAGTCATTCTGTGAGAAATGATAGACATGAATGCTTCACATTTTAGGTGAACTTGAGGCAGAATAATATGAGGAAAACAGATGATGCGTATTAGAAAAGAATTATGTGTATATGAAGCAGAGGCAGAGAGATCTCCCACTGTTCTAAACGACTCTGCAAAATGCAAAATTGAGTGCTAATACACCAGAACACACAAATCTGATCCCAATATACATTTTAAGAAACTGAGTATAAACTCAGAAACTCCATGGGGTTACTTCAGAATTACCAAAGTGCAACTACATGCAGAATTAAGCTCACGGGATTTGGCACATTAGGTAAGCATCTTGTCTCTGGCACTGTCTCTGTCTCAAGTGCAGGTTTCATTTATTTAATGCATAGTGATTCCGTTTTAATTACTTTGTACACTGCACCAACCTGATTGTTTTTCTGGTTCCTTTCCAAGAAGTAATCAAAGGGAGAAATTCATGGAGGACTGGTCAATACTGAAGTCACTTCTAGTTAATTTGCTCAATTCATATTAATTCAGTGGTGTTAAGCCCACTGGCAAAATTTTTGTGTATTTTTTCAATATTGGGGAAGTCTCAAGAGAGTGATAATAAAGAGAAGAGTATACAATTTCCATGGTTAATCATGCAGCAGCCATGAAAGATACCAAGATGCCTTCATGTTGAGGCTGTAGATAGATGGTTCCTATTACTGTCCTTGTATACTTAGACTCAGTTATCACTGATTCATATATGAGGAAATGTGAGAAGATCTCCATCTGAATGTCAACCTTCTACATCAGCAACATTTCTTGTAAACATCACTCTGAAATTATAGATTTGATCACAAAGAATTGGCTTTTTAAATTAGATGAGGTTTTTCTAGAAAGAAGAACCCTCCACCTCTTTAATTCTGTTACAACCCATGCCTGAAGGTGAGGATAAGTGAGATTCTTTTTAATACATCCCTTGGGGCAAATTACAGTAAAATGACACTGAATACCTGGTATGTGTATCTATATCTAATCTATCTATATCTATCTATATCTATATCTATATCTATATCTATCTATATCCATATCTATATCATCTATATCTATCTATCTATCTATATCTATATCTATATCATCTATATCTATATCTATATCTTAATATATATATATATTAAAACAATTTGGTTGCAATGGAAAGGAGGTATGTAGCTGTTTTGGTTATTATTATCTATAGTAATATAACACCAGAAAAGTATAAAGCTATCACTTCGGAAAATGCCTAAGGCAAAGAAAGAAAGGATAAGAGTAGATAGCAGAAAAGAAAGATATCACCACTTGTGGATGAATTACTTGATTATTGTAATGTAGATGTCCACTGGTTGAAGTGATGGTTGCAGTCCTGATCCATCGGGGGTGGGGGAAGCCCAAGAAGCCAATAGTTCAACAGGTTAATATATGTTATGGTTCATGTGTGAATGCCCAATTTTAAATCTGCAGATCATGCACAGTCCTGTGGTGGGAGGCCCCAGAAGTGAGTCTGGGGGTGCTTTGGTGATCATTGGTGGTTGCAGATGCCATCTGTCCTGTAACTTGCGGTGATCTTTATTTGATTGGCAATATATGAGCAGTTGCTTCCTTTCTGACCGTTTGCCACAATGGGAATGGATGTGCAAACTGGATCTCACCTCCATCAGGCCTGGAATCAGTGCCTTCCTGTCTCAAATTCTGCCCTTCTATGCTTATCTCAAGATCCTGCTGTGGTGTCTTATCTTATGGCAAGTTCTTTCTCTGTGGCCTTGACAGTGTTTGAGACAGGCAACTGTGCTCTTAAGTGCTTAGAAATTCTCAAGAATTATTCAAAGGATTTTTTTTTTTTTTTCTGAGAGAGACAGAGACAGGTGGAGTTTCATTTAATTCCGAGCAAATTAGGTAGAACATTTTTGGTAACTTTTTAAATTGGAACCAAGGGGAAATTGCTAAGAAGTAAATACACTCACTAAAAAGAAAAATGAAAGGAGACAGCACACTGAAATGGCTTTAGGAAGATGAAGAATAATTGCCTGAAGCTGAGGTTAAAAGACAGAAAGAATAGGAAAGAAAATCTAGAAAAAGCATATCCTGTATGACTATCCACTTTCAAATTTTTCAGTCAAACTTTACATAACAAACTTGTGCTAAAATGAACAGATACCATCACTTGCTTAGTCCGGTCTGGTCAATCTGGAATATACTCTTTTGAGGCAGAGTGTGGGGAAACTTTGTCACTTGGAAAGAAAAACAAATGAAAAAGGATAGCTTTTTTGTTTTTGCTTTTGTTTAGAGAACTGCTCTTTTATGACACCAAAAATATTTTCAATGCCATGAAGTTGTTTCAACTCCAACATCTGTTGCCCTATTTGGTTAAAAGGAAGGGTAAAGGTGGCATATACAGAATGATTTGCTATATGCTCTTGCTTTGATGGGATAAGATGATGGGTGTTTTGGCTTTTTTTTTGTTGTTATTACTATACTGCCTTAAGGCTGTAATTTAGGAATCTATTAATCTCATTTTATTTTCGGACTATTATTGATGGGTATGCAAAACATGACTTTGTCAGATGTTTGACTCCACACTGTGTGTTCTGTGTGAGGGCTAAGGTGCTTTTGAGTAATGAATAATGTTTTGTTGCCTGCTAATTATCATCATACTTTTTTTTGTGAAAGTTACTAGCAGTAATTATCATTATGGTGAAATCATGAGCATGGATTATGCTCTCACTTGGATTTTTGGGTTTCTCCCTGAAATCAGCAGGAATTGCCTGGTGCCTTTGGGAGCAGTGCTAAGTATTTGGGGGTCAGGGTTCCTATTTTCCAATTCCACTGTAAAATTTTAGCTTCCTTACTAAAAAAAAAAAAAGAAATAAAATAAAAATAAATTACAAAAACCCCAAACCCAAAAATTTACCTGTAATAAAATATTAAAGTGGAAAACCATATACCTTCTTTTTTTTCTGTTTATTTTTTTTTAGCTTCATCTTCAAACTAAGTCTTTCCTTACATTTTTTTCTGAGAGGTATTATGGGTGCCTCAATGTTTGTGCACTGCAACTAATCCTAAGGGTTAATCTCATAATGGATATAATGAGTAATATGAATTAATCTGTGATAAGGTCTGAGAACAGTATTTGGAGCTGAACTTGAAGTTCAAAAGTGTTTGAAGGGCTGGATTTTGTGAGGTGCTCAATTTGATTAAATAAAGCTGTTATCAACTCCTAAGAAAGCAGCAAACCAAACAAAACAAACTCATGCTTGTTAGTAAGTGAATTCTGAGTTCCTAGGATGAGTCAAATTGTTTAGAAATGGATCTTTCTGCTGGAATTATTAAGTTTTCAATACATACAGACAATAGTTCTTTATCTCTATTACAGTTTTTCTTTTTTCTTTCTTTCTTTTTTTTTTTAATGTATGTACAGCTCTGTTGACAGCAGGAAAAATTACTATTGATCATAATGTCATCCGTAACTTTTTGAGCCTTCTGAATATTTTTTCTTCACTCAATTCCATTCCAAATAAAAGAGGGCAGTGGGTTAATTAGATATTTCTTTTGAGTTTAAGGGGTTTTAAATTCTATTTCTTGTTTGTGCTTCTTTATCTTTGATACGGTTTTAAGAGACTGATCCTGTTTGTATTTTTCTTTAAGCTTTATTTGGAATATAACAAACACTTCACATTTGCAAAACAAGGTGCAGATACTACTTTATTGGAGGTGGGTTCACCACATGGAGGACACAGTAAGTTACCCGTAAGAAAAAAAATCAGAGATACAAGGAAAATTCTGTGTCCAGTTCAGTAAGATTTCTTTTTCTTAAACTTTTCTTTATAAATAATAAAATATTTGCATACGTATTTGACTAAGCAAAGGTTAAGAAAAATCGTTCCCCTTGGATGTCTCTGTTGTGACTGAATGTTGCTGTTTACTACAAATAGGATAGACCAAGCCATTACTGCAGCTTGTTTTATACTCAGCTGAAGAAGATCTGTCCAAGAGACTGGTGATACTATCATTATTTTTTCCTGATGCCTACAGATTTAGCTAGATACCTATCCAGGATAAGCTGACTAAACTTTAGATGTTGAAGTTAAGGCCAATCTCAAGTCATAAATAGGTCAGTTGTAGACTTTTTTATTTCTTCAAACTGTACAACTGAAAAGCAGCTATGATACCATTTCGATAAAAAAGCCAAATTTTGCTGAGGTTGGGGCATGGCAAAGGTCTTTTCATTTGAATTAATATGGTATTAAGAAAAGTACTACTGGAAACAAAAATGTATGATTAAATCAGTTGTTATATATACCTTGCAGTAGATACAGCTTTATGAAATCCAGAAAACAATAACTAGACCAAATGGTCTGAGTCTTAGATAAAAATGTGTCAGGTAATAAAATCTATATAAAGACCCCAGTGCCAGAATATACATATATATCTCTCTATATAAAAAAGTACAGGATATGATGTTCTTTATGTTTATATTTGACACAAAAGTAATAATAGTTTCTGAAAAATAGTGCAGCATTATTTAAGAAAAGTCTCTGTCATGGAAAGAATATGCAAAATTAAATAGATTTAAGAGTGTAGATTTTTTTCATTTTTTTTTCACTTTTCCTGAAACTGGAGCACTAACTTCTGAAACCTTAAGATTTCTTTAACAAGGTGTCTTTGTATATCACAAAACTTCCTACACTCCTATTCTTTCTACTCTTGTCCCATTTTTCACACTGCAGAGGCCACTCTCTTTCTCTCTTGTTTCTCTTTCCCTGCTGCCGTATCACTAATGCAACATCACAATGAAAGGCAGAGAAAGCTGAGATAACCTTTTTTCTTCTTCCTTTTTTTTTTTTTTCATCTCCAGAGTTCAACTATGTTTGGCCTCGCTTCGTAGGCAAGCCAAAGTAAACTGTTTTCTATGCTTACTATTACTACTTTACTGGCTTTTCCTACAGTGAAGGCAGTAATAAGGAAAAAAAAAACCAAATAAATCCAAGCAGTATTTACATCTCAGAACAGCATCTTGAACAGAGTAAGGACAATTTTTATCATCTTACTGAAATAAATATCCTGACTGTGGAGGATAATGGTTTTAGAAACTGCAGGTAGGTAAACAGAAATTATCATTCTTACTGTAATAGCTGCTTAGCAAAATGGAGATCTGATCAGCCTCTAAAGTTGTTATATAACAACTTGAATAGGCTTATAATTCAACATTCCTGAGTAAAAGATGCCATGTAGATGTAATACCTATCCTCCATATTTTCAGACATTTATTGACAGAAATGTAACTGGTAAGAAAGTTCTCCCTTTTTCATTTCAGCAATTCTGCATAAAATAATAAGGGTGAGGAGCTATTGTGTAACACCAGTGTTTGAATATTTATGACTTATTATTATATGTAGACTCCCTGCTAGAGCACATCTTGATGTAGAGTCCGGGTCTTAGTAGCAATGTAGTACTGAATTTGCCAGTGTTGAAAGGTATGTGGATTTAAGGTCATATTTTGTACCGAAGAATATAACATTTATGGTATCAAATGAACAGTTCAATGGAAAAGTTCGCTGAGATTTGCCAAGTAAGCACTTTAGGTTGTCTCTTCCATGAAATCTTCCCTCACAATACTTTAATGTACATACCTCAAAGACCAATGCTGGGACTATTCCATTGTATAAATGCCATCTAAATAATTGTAATTTTGAGACTCTGAAATCAGAGTCCTGGATTCTTTAGTGTTTTCAACTCTTTTAGGATTCTTTAGTGTTTTCAACTCTTTTAATCATAACACCAAGGCTCACCGGTGTGTAGGTCAGATCAAATCAGCCAAGAATGGTTTAAACAACACAATTTCCTTCACGATGGTTTGCCTGTACAATTTGCAAGAGTTGATAATGTTTTAAATCCAAAAAGTAAAATCACAGAAAAGAGTTGTCTTAGAATGGCTTTTGCTACCTTTATCTTTTTTTATTACATTCATATGTTGTGAGCTAGTTTATTTTTCGTTTGTTGGTGCAATTTCCCTGCAAAGAGCCGACCTGAGAGCCTTTATTGTTGTCATTTGTTGCTTCAGGTGGTCTGCTAGTGTCCATATTTAGCATATTGCTGGGTACAAAACAAGATATAGCTGGTTTTGAATCCCTTTTAATTAGCTACAGCTCTGCAACTGCATTCACTACTTTGCAGAGTGTATCCAGAGCTGATGCTCTGTTACATTTCTTTTAATTGTTGCTTTATCTGTCCTGAGATACCATCTGTCTTAGGTACTTGTAGCTTCCATCAGCAATCTTTTCTTTTCACATGGCCAACAAGATAGGGTGAACATTTATGCACACATGTACTATGTGTTCTTATGTGTGTCTACTTGTGTTCCCAACTCTCCCTAAGAGTTTGAACATCATTTAGAAGCTTCACTTAAGCTGAGGTTTGGGTTTCTGAGGCAGACATCTCAGGATGGTTGTAACCACCTTATAGTCCTTAGATTTTTTTATCATTTGTACCCATGAAAATCTCAGCTGCTCTTCTAACATAGGTGCAGTTCTGCACCTACTTGTGTGTTCATTCAAACTAACACAATTGATATGTGTTTATGCTCTTCTAAATATATCAAGAGATGCTTTTGATGGCCTGTGCTAAAAGGTGGCTTCAATGAATCCGTGAAACATGGCTCTCCTCCCCAGTCTCCTTAGGCCAGCAACGTAAGATTACACTAGTAAAACAACATAATGCTCCCAGGATTTCTGAATATCATGTGCCAGGGACATCTCTGACAATATAAAGAGTTTTCACACAGGTAGAACTATAGCTCATTAATGGGCTATCTAGAAATATATTTCCATGAATTAGGGTCAATAAGTCATCAACCCTACTTCATCAAGAAACCCCCAAATAAAACAAACCCAAATTAACAGGGCTTAATACCAAAGCAAGGCATAAAATCCTGTGAATATAGAGAAGAGAAGGTATGCAACATCTGTATCTGGCTGACAGAGTATTTGAAGGAACAGAGATGACCCCACTTTTGGTGCACATAGTTCACTCCTATTCCTAATAACTGCATAGTTTAATTGTCACAGATCAAGTGTCACAGCTCTCTAAACTTCTTTAGAGCTCAAATTTTGATTTGATTGTAAGACCAGCTAAGTCTGCAGTTGAGAACCTAAACAAATGCAATGCGAATATTATAAAGCCTCTGATGTGAGTGCAGACTTGAGCTGCATGGACTACAGGCCTTACAGCAATATTGAAGTCAGATCATAGAATCATAGTATAGCCTGGGTTAGAAGGGACCTTAACGATCATCTAGTTCCAACCCCCCTGCCATGATCAAAGACAACTTCCACTAGACCAGATTGCTCAGAGCCCCATCCAACCTGGCCTTGAATACGTCCAGGGATGAGACATCCACAGCTTCTCTGGGTAACGTGTTCCAGTGCCTCACCACCCTCGCAGTGAAAAATTTCTTCCTAATATTTAATCTAAACTTACTCTCTTTCAGTTTGAAGCCATTCCCCTTTGTCCTGTCACTACACACGCTTGTAAAAAGTCCCTGTCCATCTTTCTTGTCGACTCCGTTTAGGTACTATAAGGCTGCAATGAGATGTCCCCAAAGACTTCTCCAGGATGAAGAACTTCAGCTGTCTCCCCCTGTCTTCATAGGAGAGGTGTTCCAGACCTGTGATCATAGAGGCGCTCCTCTGGACTCACTCCAGCAGGTCCATGTCCTTCCTGTTCTGGGGATCCCAGATCTGGATGAAATAACCCCAGATCTAGAGAAATATTTAGAAGCCTGTTTCTCACTGCAGTCAACTGAAATTTTGATGCTTTGTGAATTTGAATGAAGATAAGTCAAACTGACTTGCCAAGGGTGACATTTAAAATTTGTGGAAAAATGGAAAATCAAACCTTGGTCTCCTATTTCACTACCTAGTAGCTTACTGCTGGTGTGAAGTTACTGTGATAAAAGGTGATAGACAGGAAAAGAGTAGAAGCCAAGATAATATGTTCTTTGCCATAAGAGGGACCTGAAGCTGCTGAGTTGCTATGTGGGATTTCTGTGAGGACTTCCATTTAGCCTCAGGAGACTATGAAGTGAGGTCTCACTGTTTCAGGAGAGAACTAAATCCAGTGAATTTTAATGCCTACTAAGTTCTCAATGTGTCAAATGAAGCTCTGCTAATGTCTCCTTTCAGTTATGCTAGCAAGATTTCTATTTGCTTCAGGAAATTTTGTGCGTTTATTCCCAAATAAGAATTTGTCCTCTGGACAAACTGGGATTAATTTAGTCAAATACTTGCCTAACAATTCTAGGTGCAATTCTTGTATAGTTGTTGCTTTCTGTTCACTGGTTACTTATTAGTAGAAAGATATGCTTTGCAAATTGAACACTGCTCCTAATTTTAATTTTCAATACCATTGACCTTTTTGTTAGGACTATCTCCTATTTTGTGAGGCTTTTTGAGATGTCCCCTGAAACACTAGACCTGATTTGTTCACCAAATTAATGAGTTCTAGCATATCTATATACGTATAGTATATATATGCAACAGAAGAATCCACACATGAATATAAGTGGTTAAACTTGATTAAAACCCTAATTAAAACAGTGGTGAACTCTTAGAATTTACCTGCTACATTAATCTAAATAATAGGGTACAAATAAATGTCAAATGACTTCTCGAGCCATGATTCTATTAGTTATCTAAAATGAAACAAGACCAAAATTTAAACTAGAAATTAATAGTATTTTTGTCTTTACTAACAAGGAAATAACTATTGACAGGGATTTCAAAAAGTGCTATGGATCATCCTTTGAGTATTGTTTTCCTTGAAGCTCACTCTTCTCAAGCATCTGGAAAATGAGATATTAATTACTGCTATCCCCTTCTGGAAATTCCAGTCTGAATGACTTTAAATTTCCCTCATTCCACAGGGCATTAAGAGTTTTCTGTATCCAACAATTGGGTATCTGATCTCAATTCCTTAGTCTACAGCTTTCTTTTTCTCTACTTACTTGCATTTTATTACAATTGTTTTTCTTAATTAATCCATTTAATTCATTTTACATGTAAGCATAATTCAACATAGCTTGTAAATGATGATTTAGAAGTCTTTAATTGTTCAGAGTAGTTACTTTAGCGGAAAAGGGAAAACAATGTAATGAGAAAAATAATATATTATTTGTAAGGCGATAATTTAATTTTATTTTCTGGGATGATTGGTTGCAATTCCTCTTCATATATAAGGAAAAGTCACTAACTATTACTAATGTTTCTTGCAAATGATATCCTGAAAATTAATATTGTAATATGTAATCTCTACAGCTGTGGATGTACATCAGCTAATATTTTAAAGTAATGACCATTAAGATCAATGTCAATTAGCCAGAATTCATTGTTTGAATATTGATCAAGCATATTTAATTTACCATTAGTGTTAACAGAATGATGTATTAGTCAATTAAAATAACATTGACTGAGAATCTTAATTAGATATTTAATTCTTTAGTCAGATTTAAGAAAAACCTAACCATTGGTTTCAGTGTTTTCACTTTGTCTAGAATATCTGATTATATTACAAGGAAAGATATTGACTTGTACATCAGTATGAATTGCCTTTTTTTCAACTCACACTGAATCTCCCAGTTCTCATTTCTCCTGGAATTTATCAAATTTCCATCAAAGATCTTCTAAAACTTGCATACTAGTTTTCTCAATCTAAACAAACCCATTGCAATGATCTATTGCCTAACTGCAGAAGAGTCTTTTCCCAAGCAGGAAATAATTCCTGAAATAGTCAGTCACTGGCTGCTGCAGGAGAAAGAAGACCTTGACTGAAACAGAAACTTATGATCCCCAAGTATTTGTGCAGAGGCTATTGGCCAGTTTTTAAAATGAGCTGAAACCCTCTCTGTACCTTATTTCCTAACTTTATTCTTCATTTTGTCTGCAGCCTTAGTTTCCAACTCTATTATCCCTTGCCACCTTTGCTCAAACAGCTGTTCCTGTTTACCCTCCGCATCCCCGTTCTGACACTTTTGCCACTGATTGAAGTAATGCTTTCCTTACATGTTGGGTGAAAAAGGACAGCAGACCTTGCATTTGTAGTATTTAGAAAAGAGATAATCAGATATCTAATTTTAAATACAATGTTTTCTATTATCAGCAAGAAACAAAATAGGGGAAGAAAATATCCTGTTTCAACTGGATTGAAACACATAAATATGGACCTCAAAAAAAAACCAACAACACAAAAATGAAAAAAAATATTGCAACATTGCTTATATTCAATGTTTAATCAATATGAAATATAACTTGTTTTTAACATTTACTTCTGAGTACCTTAGTATTTGGGAGTTTCATTGCAAAATGGAACTAAATAATTCTGTCATCTCAGGAAATCAAAGTTTTATACTGCTGCATCTAGAAATATTCTTAGCTGAAAAGAAATTGAAGACTCATTCCAAATGAAGAACAACACTACATTTGAATTTAAGTCTGTTTTATATAAGACTTTAATAACCAGTGTCAGTTAATAAAAACACAGATTAAGCAGTGAGAAATAGGTATTGAACATATTTGAAATGGGCAAACTTTTATTTAATTCATCTAACCACTGCTCGAACAGCTACAGATTTAGAGTGTCATGACTTCTGAATTGGGATTTAAGGAGCTAGGTTAACTGTATCTCATTTAACAGTTTTTCTCTGGCTAAATTTAAGGGGTAACTGCTTCATATTCATATGATTTGTTGTTAAATTATCTCTTATTTGAATAACGTTTTTTTCTATAGTGATTCCTGAAAGAAAAAACATCAAAGATTACTTTTGACGTAATTTTTTCTAAATATTTTTTTTTCTACAGATTTTAGTGAGATGCTGTTTGCCCTTTAAAAGGTACTGCTCTTGTGGAGCGAATAAGAAAACTGTTGTTTAGCCTCTAGGGGACATGCACTGAAAGTACAAGTGTTACAATATTGCTACTGATGTCCTTGTACTTAACATAATCTTATTGTAAAGGTTTAACAAGGGAAAATCATGTTACATGTGTCTTCTTTCCTGTGCTTTCCCCTATGCATACACTAATTGACACTGTGGATACTGAGTTGGGTGAAACTTTGATTTAATGATGTATGGCCGTTCTTTCATTCTTATGAAGGTAAATTTTATTATGAAGTGCCAAGAGTAAGCAATGGTGAGGCAAAGAGGAGCATATAAAATGTATAAGAAGAGTACAGGAGTTTCTTAAAAGATTACAAACTTACATAATGAAAATTAGAGATTATAACCACTTCAACCATCTGCCATCCAGAAAATGCTCACAGGAGACTTTCAGTTCCAAATATTTCTTTAGATGTGACTATAAGCTGATTTTCTGACCTTTTTGAGTTCTCACTACACAAAGCTTTGAAAACAAACCATGAACCTGTCTAAGAACCTGTTTAATACCTCCATGAAAGCCCTGGAATTCTTTCTGATCTTTCAACATGCTTTAAGAATGGTACACATGCAAATAGAAACACTATTTTAAGTTTTTCTTTCTTCTTCTGTCTTCTATTGTTATTTGAAATAAATAAAAATTATTAGAAAAAATGAGAAAGAAAAACATTCTCCATGAGGTACTTATTTTTTTCCTTAAAATTTCTGCAAAGTAATGAATCCTAATCTGACTGTTCATTGTTCTCACACCTTCAGTTTACTAATTTGTGCCTTTGTCCATTGAGCAACACTACTGGCTGAATGATGTATGTTTGTTCACCATTCTTTGTAGAGAAAAAAAAGTGTTAACAGAGTGAATTTTAATATTTCTGTGGAGTTAGAGAAATTTCTCTTTACTTGATTAAAATATTGATTAGATAGTTGTAAGGTGAATGATGTTTCACTTTTTTCAGATTAGGACAAAATATTAAAGAGCTACCTTTTGCATGTGGTACACTATACACAGACAGAAAATTAAAAGCAAAAAATCAAATCATAGCAAAACAGAAACCAAGCATTGTAAAGACACAAGACTGTGAAGATAAATTGCTTTCCACTACTTCATGAGTTTCCTCATTCCTATTCCCTATTGCAGAGTGGTTATTACATTTTAAAAACCACTTTATTAAAAAAGTAGAATGCCTACATATTGTATGTCTTTCACATACTTTTATGTAAAATGAACTTTAAAAATGCATTATTTTCTTAAATGGAACTTAAATAGAAACAACACAAAGAGGTAAAAACATTAAAGTTGAAATTAAATGTAAGCTTGAAGTGAATACTTTGAGCTCTTTGTAGAATAACTTTAGTGTTGAGGTACTTGAGTTAAAGATTTTCTTTCAGTTTCCTATTCTGTTGCCTTATTTAGAAATTTGTTCAAAATAGGTGACCAAAACTCCACCTTTTGGAACCTAAGAATACAGAAAATGGCTACTGATATCTAGAGGTTGATTTTGATTTTTGTATACTCTTGAATAAATGATACTTGAACCCTGAATAATCATGAACACATAGTGACCAAAGTATCTAAACAGCTCAAATTCGCATTCATTTGGCATAATTAAAGTGAAATTACTCCTGTATCCACAGTTCAAGAACACAGAATAACTTAAATATTCATAATATAATATCTAGGAATAAAAGGGAAAAAATATTTTGTTGAATCTCGCATAATCTGGAAAGAACTAAACTTGCTCTATTTGAACTAGACTTACTCTGTCACTAGGTGCTGTATGTATTCTTTTTGTTAGCTAGAAGTGTTTAGTCTGTGTTCCATCTTCTGCATTAATAAAATGTGTAATTTACATTCTAAATTAAACAATAATTATTTAGGGTTTTTTTTAAATTTGTTGTATTGTTTTAAAATGGTTTTCAGTTTCTGCATTCTTAGGTTCAGTCTTCCTCTGTCCTCACAATCCTTACTTTTTTCATCCATGCCTGAAACCCTCCTCAAAGATTCCATCTAAAAATGTAAATATTGCCTGAAATACTTTCAGTTCACAAAGTTCCTCTCCAAAAATCATGCTTAGTTTCAAATATCATTATTTTTTATTTTCGGAAGGGTTCATCACTCAGCATATAGTATTATCAAACATTTATTTAATTTTGTGTTGCCCCTCCATATTGCATGGATTTTAACTGCTGTCTATTGTTCTGATTTAAATGCCCAAGTTAAGAGTTGACCAATAACTTGAATATTAACAATTTTTGTGCAAGAGCATACTTAAATTATCATTCTTACAGCAATGAAACCTAAAGCTATCTTTGACAAAAAAACATTAGGAAACAAAGAGAAAATATTAAAGGATGTAAGCCAGTTAACTTAAAAATATCTAAAATATTTTTGTGGAAGCCATGCCACTCCTTGATTTAGTAGTATTAATACTCAGAGAGTAACAACAAATTATTCAATAATACTCAAGATAATAGTAAGAAACTTAAAACAGTCAAGAGAAGACTTCTATAGCAATGAAGAATAGTGGTTTTAGTGCTGTAGAAAACCCACATAACATAGTTAAGAGTAACAAAATTTATTTATGGTCAAAAAATGTGGAAAAATTTTTTCAGCAAGTGATTCTGTCTATGTAGACAGTCTAATCCAAATACATTGATGAATCAATTTGGAAAACAGTAGTAAGTAGCAGCAGTAGGCAATATACAAAGTTACCACCTAAAACTTGAAATCTCTGAATCCAGAGTTAACATCTCAAAATAATCCTTGCAAGCAAAGTTACTGCATTAATAAGGAATGGCAAAATTGCTAATTGACAATGAGTCATCAAGCCACATCAGAAGTGGAAATTATTTATGTTGCTATATAAATGTTCAGTGCTGCTATTGCATTGGAAAGCAAAAAAAGAAGCAATCACCCTCTGCTTGACAGGTGGCTTATGAAGACAGCCTAATGATAGCAAAGAGGCTTCAGAGAGCTATCAGGGAAGTGTACTAAGGTCTGAAGTTATTTCCATTTTCTAACATACAGGAAAGTTGAAAGGGTTTTGTAAAAGATGTTTTCTAATTTATGGATTTAGTGATAAATGTGAAAGATATGCCTCACCTGTTTGCATCACTGCTGAGGATTCACAAAATATCTCAAGTTGCTCAAAACAAATGACCACTAACTTTAAATTTAATAATAAAGAAAATTATGGAATATAACCACAGAAGAAACCCCAAAAGAATATGGCAGTTATTTTAAGAGGTAGGCATCACAGCATTTCCATGGAGGGTTGAAACAGAGTTGTCTTAGTGACTGAAGAAGCCTACTAAAACTTTCCACTGCTGCCCTCCCAACAGATGTGAGATATAAAACTCCCACACACTGTGTATTGAAAAAAATCAGATCAGAAGTCTGTGTGGAAGAAGCATATTTTCTTCCCTAAGACTGTGATAAAATTGTCACTGATGATTTTGTGTTGGAAGAAGCTGCACATCAAAAAAGTTCTAATCTAGTACCTGTCACTCTGCAGTTGGGTCTACATGAGCAGGACCATGGACAGGGTAGTCAAAAGTAGGTCACCATGCTCCAGGTGACAAACGTAATTTCTGATACTGGTGCTGGCACTTGAGGACAGTTGGTTATAGGGCTCTTTCAACACTTGTGAGCTGTGGGGCTGAGGAGCCAGGGAGCATCAGGGCCACTATGTCACATATGTGCTGTCTGCCAGCACTGCTTTTAGAGGTGGAGGGTATGGGAGAACTAGGATATTATTAGAGCTGGTGCCTCCAGTGCAGTCACTGCAGTGACAAAAGGTTATTCCTCTAGAATTCTTCTTATGACTGAACACATCAGAGGATAAAGAAATCTAAGCATCCAGATAAATCAGGGGACTTGGTATCATGCTTACAAAAAAAATCCCTGTAATATACATTGTTTCTGAAGGATAGTCTGGGAGAGTAGAAAGAAGAGAACTGAAAATGTCAGTCCCTAAGACTGAATTTAGAATCCATTAAAGAAAGTAGCAGCCATTGCTACACATCCCTTATAGATTCTGATCAAGGTTTTGAAAAACACTTCAATGATTTAAGTGTTTTTCTCAGTATGTAATTTCTAAAAAGCTATGATTTTGAACATTAATATTACAGCATTCATGGAGCCCTGACGCTTTGTTCTGGAGCTTTGATCCAAACATGAAACTTCATTAATCTATAGGAAATAGTGACTGCCTATGGGATACTTCAGTTGATTATTCACATTCTCAGAGCACAAAAAACCCCACTACTGTACCAGCACTTTTTCTTAGGTGTGTGTTTTATATGGTTGCTATACTGACAAGCATTAGTGTCTAGTGTGGCTCTTAAACATTAAACAGTAGCTTTTCTTTGCCTTTAGCTGGAATCAGAGCATGTTTTTGATATATAAAAGGAATGTTTGAAATACATTACAATTTAATCTGTTTAATGTAATTTCTTGGCATTATTTCCATATGAACAGATACATAAAAAACAGGCTGCTCATACCAAAAACTAATCAGTACCAGGTATTCGAACAGAAAAATCTGCTGTAAAGCTGAAAGAAAAAAAATTTACTTTGTTTGATATGTGTAGAGACTAAAGTTATGCTCTAATTATTTGATTAATAATGCAATAGATGGAGAGAAATAGGACCTTTAAGCTGTTAGATCCATTTCTGAAAAAAAAATCCTCTCAGTTGAAGCAATTTATATTTTAATAAAGCTTTCTCAATTTATCATTCTTGAATATTGCTCTTTTTCCCCTCCCTTTTTTTTTTTTCTTAAAAATGATGATGATGATGATGATGATGGAAAGCTCTCTACTTTTTACCTGGAAAAGAAATTTGGTAAGCAAGTCGTCTTCTGCAAGTACTCTCAAGTACCACTTTTTATCCTGTTTGTTGGTGGAATAAAAAAAACCAACAATAAATGTATATGAACTTATATGGTTTGAATTTTTTTTAAAAAGCCTTTTGTAATTTTTGTAATTTGGTCAGACTACTACACTAAAAAAAAAAGCCATGGTAAGCCCTTTTGATTTAGATAGATAAATGGATTGTGTTTTTAGGACCCTGATTACATCTGTGTTCACAAGAATTTAGTCATTACGAAAATCTTCTTATCTAAAAAGGCTCATTTAAATAATCCTTAAAGTCTACATGATTGGACACATAATACTTACATTTCAATCTATTTCAAGGGACTGGAAATCAAAACCAATTTTGCCAAGCACTGGCCTGTCAGTGTTGTCAACCTTCCAGGAGGTATTTCAAGCAAGGATGCCAGGACAACTGATTAACTGGAAACTGGGTGTTACTATGCTATAGATGCTCGTGAAAATGGAGGCACAGGAGGCCTCAACTGCTTGTATGAGTTTTTGGTAAAGCTGCATTATGTTCTGAACCTAGAAAAGTCATAGTTTTTAGGTGGTTATGTGAAAGCAAATAAAGAAGAGTACAAAGGCCCTACAGAGGGATCTGGACAGGCTGGATTGGTGGGCCAAGTCTAATGGTATGAGGTTCAACAAGGTTGGGTTCTGCACTTGGGTCATAACAACTCCACACAGTGCTACAGTCTGGGGAAAAGGTGGCTGGAAAGCTGACCATTGGAAAAGGACCTGGGGGTGCTGGTCGACAGCAGCTGAACACCAGCCAGTAGTGTGCCCAGGTGGACCAGAAGGCCTGTCATCCTGGTTTGTATCAGAAATGATGTGGCCAGCAGGACCAGGGAAGTGATTTCCCCTCTGTAGTCAGCACTTGTGAAGCTGCATCTCAAATCCTGTGTTCAGTTTTTGGCCTTCACTATAAGAAAGACATTGAGGTGCTGGAACGAGTCCAGAAAAGGACAGAATAGCTGGTGAAGGGTTTGGAGCACAAGTCTTACGAGGAGTGTGTAAGACTCCAGGCCCAGAGCTGTGGACTCAAGAGCTCAGCTCTTGAGTTTTATTTTAATAGATATAGATATAGGTAGATATAGATTAGATGATATGAATGATATAGATATAGAAGTAGATATAGATATAGATGATATAGGTATAGGGTTCTTTAATACTTTGAGATAGTGTTAAGAGAATAAGCCATGGACTTGAACCCAAGGGGTTTCTTTATTAATTTAGGGGAGAAAATAAGGGAACTTGGCAAAGGTAGAAAAAGGGCACTACACAAGCTAGGCAAAATGTTCCACCACAATACCAACTCAGCACATACTAATCTGCAACACTGAAGATCCAATCAATCCACAACACTTAAGTCAAAATCAAATCCCTCCAGCTCCAAGCCACCCAAAGCATCAAGAAAGGAACAAAGAGAAGCAGAGGGAGCAAGAAGAGAGAAGGAGAAAGAGGGAGAGACAGATAATATAGCTACCACTGAAACCTTGTGGAAGACCAGCTTTCACAAGTCCAATGGCAGGGCTGAGACACGTGGCAAACATATGCCTTTCATTTTATCTCCTCTGGTCTTATGGCCAATCCCTCCAGGTGGGGTCTCTGAACCATCAGTCACTGTGGGGTTCCAGGCCAGGGTGAGGGGCAGTGTCCTCACTGTCCCTGCCAATCTGAGCAGGATTAGGGGCTCCAGGAGATGTGTTGTGTTATAGATTTCCTGGGCTGTTTGTGACTGACAGCTACTCTGGGGCTTCTCCATGTGTGTTCGAGGGGCCTGCCATGAGGGATACAACACCACCCACCTCCATGAGATTCAATCCATCTCTTCCCCCTCCACACACACGCACATGCACACCCCCCACAAGGTGGTTCTGACGCAATAATCACTGATCTGTTGTCTAACAGAGTGACTGAGGGAACTGGGGTTGTTTAACCTGGAGAAAAGGCAGCTTACAGGTGAACCTTCTCATTTCTACAACTACCTGAAAGGAGATTGTAGCAAGGTGGGAGTCAGCCTCTTCTCCCAGGCTTCTAGCAATAGGACAAGAGGAAATGGCCTCAGGTTGCACCAGGGGAGGTGTAGATTGGATATTAGAAAAAAACATCTTTACTGAAGGGGTGGTCAGGCACTGGGACAGGTTGCCCAGAGAAGTGGTGGAATCACCATCCCTGGAAGTATTCAAAAAGCATATGGATGTGGCATTTGGGGATATGGTTTAATGGTTAATTCAATGGTGCTAGCTTAATGGTTGGACCCTATAACCTTAGAGGTGTTTTCCCACCAAAAATGATTCTATGACTCTAGGGAATTGCTGAAAAGGGATGTGAGAAAAAGGTTCCTGTTGGAAGCACTCTTAAGTCCAGTGAGTCCTCCAATGAAAACTGGGATGTCAGTTGCAGGGTCTGGTTATATCCTACTAAGTTTGTGTTGTCATCTAAGTGTGCAGTCACTAGTTATATTTTCCCATTGCGTCCTTAATTAATTGCCATATCTGCTGTCTCATAGTTTTCAGTAAAAAAAGAGAAGTGACTTGAAAAAAAGCTAACAAATTATTTCTGAAGAACACCTATAGAATGATGCACAATTCATAAGTACATTAAAAAAAAGGACTTAAAAAGCTTAGTGAGCTTGGGGAACCTTAATAGTGAAATCTTACAATATTTTTTCTACAGTAAATTCCAAGAGAATATTCAGAGCTGACCTGACACCCAACTTTTCCGTGATAATTTTGGTACTTTGAATAGTAAAAAGTTTAGGCCATAGAAGATTTTTTCCCATTTTATTGGTCTTGTGCATGGATTACTATCTCAGAGCAACAGATGTATCTTCTGTGTGGGGACATCATCTTTCACAATCTGGTCTTTAGCTGTAGTACCAACCACAAAGTCTCTGTCCCTTCTTTGTCCGTTTCCGGTGATATCTGCATATCTTTACTGTGGATGTGTTTTTAAAATAAATCCCCAAAGAAATAGCTAAAAGCATTATGCATTCTGTAGAAAAGTATTTAGTTGTTGGTGTAATGAGAGATAACATCTAGAAGGTAATGGAGTCCTCTTATAACTAAAGAATTGTTTTTCATCTCATTATTTTCTACTGCTTTCTCTCTCATGGCAGACAATTTTAATGAAAAGCCTGCAATAGCTTCCCTTCTATCATGATAACCATTTATTGTTAAAATTCATTTTGTAATTCTGTGGGAACTAGAGAAAAGAGGAATAACATCAGTCAATAATATGCAAGTGCCTGAACAATCTTCTATATTTTAAGAATTAAGGAATAATTTATATATGAAATATAACTGTATAAATACATGCTTTAGTGCCTATTTTGTTAAAAATATAAGTCTTCAAAGACATAATTAGCTGACAGGTATGAGGCATTTTAGAATATTCTTCCAGAATAGCTGTGGCACTAAATCTTACTAAACTAATATTAATGTAAATCAGAAATAACACCTATAGTATCTGGGAAATTGTGCCAAAAGGATGGGAGTGAAATTGAAATCAGAATCTGACAAATTCATGAAGTGCAGCTACCCCAAAAGTATTTGCAAAAGCTATAGAAGCCAGAATTAAGCTCATAAATCCAAAATAATTCAGGCATGAGTCAAAATTCTATTCCTAAATCATCTCACTGTACTTTGCTATGTGTTTTGTTGTGTATACTGTTGAAAGACTCAGGTAATATAGCAGAAGACATCAGGCTGGTGACCTGTCACTACTGGTGTTCCACAGGGCTCCATCTTGGGCCCCGTACTCTTCAACATCTTCATACATGACTTGGACAAAGGGCTGGAAGGGATACTAAGCAACTCTGCAGGCGGCACAAAACTGTGAGAAGCTGTTGACTCCCCTGAAGGCAAGAAGGTCCTGCAGAGAGACCGTGACAAATTAGAGGAGTAGGCGATCACCAACCATATGAAATTTAACAAGGGAAAGTGCTGTATTCTGCATCTGGGATGGGGCAGCCCTGGATGTTTGTACAGACTGGGGAACGAGATGCTGGAAAGCAGTGCCGCAAAAAGGGACCTGGGGGTTCTGGTCAATGGCAAGTTGAACATGAGTCAGCATTGCTCTGGCAGCCATGTCCAGGGGGTGGGATCAGGCAAAACATCACCAGTCAGTCAAGGGAGGTGATTCTCCCTCTATGCTCTGCACTGGTGTGATCTCACCTTGAATATTGTGTGCAGTTTTGGGCACCACAATATAAGAATGATATTAGGCTATTAGAGAGCATCCAAAGGAGGGCAATGAAGATGGTGAAGGGCCTTGAGAGGAAGCCGTATGAGGAGTGGCTGAGGTCTCACTTGGTCTGTTCAGCCTGGAGAAGAGGAGACTGAGGGGAGACCTCATTGCAGTCTACAACCTCCTTGTAAGGGGAAGAGGTGGGTAGACACTGATCTCTTCTCTGTGATGACCAGTGACAGAACCCAAAGGAATGGCATGAAATTGTATCAGGAGAGGTTTAGGTTATATATTAGAAAAATGTGCTGCACCCGGAGGGTGGTTGGGCACTGGAACAGGCTCTCTAGAGAAGTGGTCACAGTACCAAACCTGCCAGAGTTCAAGAAGCATTTGAATGATACTCTTGGGCACATGGTGTGACTCCTGGGGATGGTCCTGTGCAGAGCCAGGATTTGGACTCGATGATCCTTCTGGGTTCCTTCCTATTCAGTGATTCTGTGAAGATATAAACTAAGGAGGAATCTCAATTGAGATTTTTCTTTCTTTCTAAATGTAAGGCGTTATTTAATATTTTGATTGCTACAAATGAGAGAAAAAAGCCTATTTAAAGTAAAAATAGTTGAACATTCAACACAAGGGTAAAAATCAGCTTCATATTTGCAGAACTAAATTTTACATTTTAATACCATCTCTACTAATTCTAATCCCTCAGTAACGTTGTGCAATAGATAACAAAATCCAGGCAATATTCTGCAGAGGGTACATGTATAGTTCATCAGTGTCTCTACGTTGTGTGTCTTGTCTGGTGAGCTCAGTGGGCAAAATACACATTTATTCTAGTGCATGAGGTTATTATTGCATTTTGTCTCACAGACTTAAAAATAGAATTTAAAGTTTTAGGGTTATCCACTTGCTCTCTTCCTGGCTTTTTATTCAAGTAGTTTCTTCAACTAAATAAGTGTATAACATTATTCAGAGTAAAAATGTTTGCAAATTGACTTACTTTTATGTATACAGGAAATAAGTGTATAATTGCTTTTAGAACCAAGCTGTTTCCAAGTCAAAATTACAGTTTGCTATCATGTGTTTGGCTGTGTTCTTAATGGTTCTTATATATGTGTGAAGTTATTTCAGCTTGTAGTTAGCAACTTTTATTAGGATAATTATTCTAACAGAATAAGATGTTACTGTCCTGGAGGAACCAGCTCTAAGAATTTACTTTAAATAAAAGAATTATAAGTAAAATAATAGTAGATTAGATTTAAGAATAAAAAAAAAAGCTGTTTTTCATTAGGCTGGTTTCCCCTGTTATGGTTTCTTGAGCTGACTCACAAATATGCTTTCATTATCATGTTAAAAAATATTGGAAGGGTTTGCACCTGCAAAGAATAGTTCCAGATTTTTTTTTAAAAAGGAAGTACAGGAAAGAGAATCTTTGCAATACAGTAGAGGAATAGATGAGAGCTCATGGAGACCAACCACCAATTTGAAGAGTAATTGCTTTCATCTTTTGTGTTAACTCTAGAAGCTAAGTTCCTCAAGTGATCAATGAGAACAGACCTACTTGAATAAGCCAACTTATTTGACATTTTCTAACATGTTCCAGAAAAACTGTTAATCAAAAGAAAATATTTCTTGACAAGCTTTTCTTTTTTATTTTGAAAAAACTAATAAACAAACAAATAATTAAGTAGTTTAACATCTTCTTTAATCACTCTCCATGTCTTGTTCAAAGATGTTCCCTGGTGAAATCATAATACTCCCCCCTTTCCACAGGATTATTAGGATTCATTAAATATAGCACCAACATCTTCTATAACATCAACATTTTGTATAACCATAAACTGTCACAAGTTTTCATTGCAAATGACCTAATTGATTTTTTTTTTAAACGGATGGGGTTTATTGCTATTCTACCAAGACTCTGGATGTGGAATGCTCTGTGGCTACACTACAAGAATGCATTACCAAAATGCTAGATTCATCCATTTCCTTTTTGGTTCTTGCACTGTTAAGAACAGTCTTACATATTAAATATTATCAATTTCTTTATTTTACAATGGCAATATACCACAGGATAAAAATAATTAATAGTGCTTATCAGATGGCAATTGTATGCATTTATTTGTTCTGCTATCCTGGATACATTTTTCTCTTTCTCAGAAATGCTGAAAATTATAATTTTGTTATATATAAATAATGATTACACTTCTCATTTTTCAAAACAGTCTTTACAACTCTGATTGTTTCATCTAGAAAATTCCTTTCAGTCCAAAAAAATGATAGAATATTTCAGGCTATGACAAGTTGTCAGTTTATATCAAGTAATCCTATGAATAAAACTAAAAATATAAATAAGAATTTTTAATGTTTTTTCCCATGACAGCAAAAATGCACTATATAATGTTACTCCCACAGTATCTTTGCAAATTAAGACTCAAAATGTCTCAATAATTTTGTGGTCATTTCACTAAAGATTTTGTTTTTTTTACAATATCAGGCTGCTGAAATGCAGTGAAATTCCATATTATAAGTTTCTACTCTTTGGTCTGGTGGTATCAGTAATCTCGAAACATCTTGAGAACATTATGTTTTTCTTTTCAGTTTTTATGCAAGATGGAAAAGAGCATGCTTTAGTAAATTCTCACATTTAACAATATAGCTTTACTGAAGTAAATGAGTGACTGACTTCAGTGTAGCTGAAGGTTTCAGGTAAATGCTGTGTTTCACCACTGCATAAACAAAGCATAGGAAGGAATATTCAGCTAAAATAATTTAGAAAATTGACCTGCTGTTCCTTGAGCACTGAGCTGTGTGATCTAATCATGTCAACTTTTGCCTGTTGTTCTGCTCAGAAAAGATTTTTCTTCTTCCCCCAAGCAATAAAGATAATTCATGCTCCTTCAACATTAGACAAATGTTACACAGTAAGTTAACACACACTTTTTGGAGGTTCTGCCATAATGCTCCAGTCTTCTTTTCTTTAAATGTGATAGCCTTCTCAGCAGGGCTGCTCTCAATCTCTTCATTCCCCAGACTGTACTGATACTGGGAGTTACCTGAACTTCTGAGGCAGAGGTGAGGCTGACAGGTTGGTAGTTCCCAAGGTTCTCCTTTCACTTGTTTTAAAAATAGGTTCAATGTTCCCCTTTATCCAGTCACCTGGGAGTTCATCTGACTGCCATGACTTTTCAAATATCATGGAGACTGGCTTGGCAATCACATCAGCATGTTCTCTCAGGACTTCAGGATGCATCTCTCTAGGTCCCACAGATATACATATGTTCAGGTGTCTCAACTGGTCATGAACATGATCTTCTCATACAGTGGGAGGAACTTTGCTCTGTCAGTCCCCGTCTTGGAGTCCATCTACTCAAGAGGTTTGGGAAGAATGAGGTAAAAAGTTTATTGAGAACCTCAGTCTTCTCATTTACCAGTTTGTCAGTGCTGTTTATTGGGAGAGAATTGGGGTTTACACCTTCTCTGAGCTTTCTTTTCTGGCTGACAAACCTGTAGAAGCTCTTCCTGTTATTCTTTTTATCCCTTGCTAATTTCAGCTCTAGCAGCACCTTTGTCTTCTTGAACCCATCCCTACACAACCAGACAATGTCTCTATACTCTTCCTGGGATACCTGTCCCTGCTTAGATTGCCTGTGCATTTGCTTATTTCCCTTCAGTTTGACCAGTTTGACTTCTGTTGTTCATGAACTCATGATAACTGCCTTCTTACCTGAAAATATTTTAAGTGAATGTTTTAATGTCATCAGAAAATTGTTTACATTTGGAAAGTCCACAGAGTTCAGGAAGGTCATTTCCTCTTCCCATGATGTTTCTCTCATCATTTAATTGATTATTAAAAAAAAAAAAAATTGAAACAAGATTTACAACTTTATACTTCATTTAGAACCATGTAGTACTGTATTTTGAATTGTCACATGTTCAAAAGAATATTTAGCTCTACTTTGACAGATTTTTTTTTCCCATTTTATCAGACAGGGTTGAATTGTGCATATGGAGGTAATTTCTTACCTTTTTCTACTGTGGTAATTTATATTGAGCTCCTATATGCATTAAAATAAATGGTGTAATAAAACTAGGCAATATATTTATTGCAATGATCAACCTTAAAGACTGCAGAAGAGAAATAATACCTTATTTCAAATGTGTGTACATACTATTTTTGTATTTGTGCTTATTTTCCTAGCTATTTTGAATGTGAGCAAAAACACATTTCTTTAATAAGTAGTGTATACATACTGAGCTTCAATGACAGATACACTGGGAGATAATTACATAATGGTTGATGATGCAAAGGTGAAATTGCAGCAGTTGACAATATTTCGTTACATATATTTCCACTACTCTATCTTTTATGGCTAAAAGCAAATAGATTATGACAAAGATGTACACCTAGAATGGTTTTACTATGACTAGAAGCACAGTCAATAATTCTTTCTTTCTTCTTTTCTTCATTTCTCCATTCCTTTCTTTCTTTTCCTTCCTTTCCTTCCTTTCTTCCTTTCTTCCTTCTTTCCTTCCTTCCTTCTTTCCATCCTTCCTTCCTTCTTTCCTTCTTTTCTCTCTCTCTCCCTTTTTCTCTCTTTCTCTCTCTCTTTCGTTCTTTTTCTTTCTTTTCTTTCTCTTTCTTTCTTTCTTTTCTTTCTTTCTTTCTTCCTTTCTTTCTTTCTTTCTTTCTCTCTTTCTTTCTTTCTTTCTTTCTTTCTTTCTTTC